>NW_005353714.1:848895-896595 GCF_000412655.1 Myotis brandtii
GAACAGTCATTCCACCACAACTATGTTCGAGGATTGCATCCTCATGTACTCCATTTTCGCTGAGAAGGCAGTTCCTACCGGTATTGGTAGTACTTGTTGATGACTGTTCTCTAGACATATTCTGTCATCGCCACCGCCTTCTTTCAACTTCAAAGGCACGTTGGTCTTTAGACATTTTCTGTTGATAACGTCGGTGTTTTTCGGCATCAGAGCGACGTTTTTCCAGTAGCTGGTGTTCAGATACATCCTGTTGCAGGCGCCGCCTACCTTCAAGATCAGACGTATGCTGCTCTGCAGACACTTTCTGTCAATAATGCCAGCATCTTTCAGCTACAGAGCTACGCTGTATCAACAGTTGTTCTTTAGACATAGTCCCACCTCTCTACTGTCACGGTCTGAGATGCAGGTGAATGAGAATCCTGGCTGTCAAGCCGCTGAGAGCTGTCTGACCAATGGCTGATTCTGGCTGATTCTGTGGGGGTGGGACTTCCTCCTCCCTACTGTCAGTTTCCACAGCTGTGATGAGGAAGCTGGGGTGACAGAGGGAGCTGCGCCCTCCAAGGCTCCCTCTCTCTCGCTCTGCTCTATGACCAGCAGTCTCCTGCTCTGCCAAGTACTCCAAACCTCCTGCTCTCCACCGGCGAAAGTCCTGGGAGCCCACAGGCGTGGCTTGGCACAGCAGGCCTCGAATCCTGGGCTGGCAATGGTCCCAGGAGCCCACGGCCGCAGCCACCGTCGCCTCCTGGCTCATGACACCTGCGTATGCAAATTAAGTGCCATCTTTGTAGGGTTAATTTGCATAGTCACTATGATTGGGTGGTGGGCTTGGCTTGTGGGTGTGGCTTTAACATGGCAGAGGGATGGCTAATTTGCATGTTTCTCTTTTATTATATAGGATTATGGAGTAATATCAAATTATTGAATATATATTTACATGTATATGTGTGTACATATATTTAAATATGTGTGCATACATATATGCATGTGTATATATGTATGCATGGACATATACATATATAATTCAGAAATTTCATAAAATTATTACAATTACTCATTGAAAGCATTCTTCAAAATATTTATGTTTTTGTTTATTTTTCAAAATTTTTAAAGTGTAATATATAAAGCAATAGATCCAAATACTAGTACTTGTTAATTGAGAACTTGGCTAAGATATTTTTATTGGTGGCTATGTCACAACTTACATTGTCTTCTACTGTTGGACTTCTAAAATGTCTTCAATACATGCTCTGATTAACATTTTGTAAATAAATTTTAGAGTTATTTCTGTAAAATACCTTCACAGGTACATAATTCCTGGGTTTATCTTAAATGATTTTTATGTTCTTGATAGAATTGACAATTGCTTTCTTAAATTGCTTTTTATTCCTTTAAGAAGGCTGAGAAATCTTATGGTGTTGAGTCTACCTGTAGCCTTGATATTTTTTATTTTGATATTTGCAGTTTATCTTCATTGACTTCTTTCTTGTTTAGACTTTTATTATGTCACACTTTCAACAGTGCCCCACATAAAAAACTCAGCTTAACGATTTTCAATATGTGTAAACACACAACAGCAACTTATGCCAACAGCACTGTTGATCGCTACTGTCAGCATCATGTAAACTATTTCTTGGGATTTTAATGAGCACCAAACTGATTTGGTACTTCTAATGCCACATTTTAATCATCACCAAATTAAAAGCTCTATTCATTCTGTCTTGCTAGTATAGACCTCAGGAGGCTAGCCGCAAAACTACACAGAATGCAGGACAGTTGGAATACATTTAAACTTTAGGGGCTGCCTGTGGTGAAAGATGTTTTGCACTGACTACCAACTCTGTTGGAAGTACTGTGTGCTCCTCCATGTCCTAAAGTGGGACATTTTTCACTGCTGATGGCAGTAGCATGCTGAATCCTTGAGTGACGACAACTCCTATTTCACTCCTTGTGTGGTGGGATGTGACCTAAGGCAACAGAAGACATGAGAGATGACCTTTCTATTGATCTCACCTCTACTGATACACTGATAAATACTTATAACCATCAATACAATTGAAAAGGAAACATATTTTGAATAAGAACATTTTTGAAGTCTTGTGCTGGGTGGTGCAGGGAATTACATAGAGGGACCAAGGGGACATGTGTTGGGGTGCTTGGGGAGAATGCATCACACACTCTAAGAAGAGAGAGAATGGTTTTGTTCTGTTTGCTTTATTTAATCACCAGCATCTGGTACAACAGCTCTGACACTTCAGTTGCATTTCTCTTTGTGATTCATGATAAAAGACTGAAGACATAAAAGATCTGCTGAGAAGTACCTTCCTTGACTGTAACCCAACAATAAGAATAATATTGTCTGCATGAAGCCCTGAATATGATGCCATATTAATCATAAAAATGCATTTGCTTTCTTGTCGATTTAGTAAGCCATTCAAAGAAGTATTTGATGAGAAAATTGAATGAGCAAAAGGTTAACAACAATTGAGATTTTTCAGAATTCTAAATTCAATTTTGTATACAACTATTATTTAGTGTATTTCTTTTCTTCTATAAATCTCTACAAGCAGCTTTTTTAGATGAAATTATTTGGTGACAGTAAACATATATATTCACTTTATAAATATCAGGGTAATTTTTTAAAAGTTAGATTTTTATTTTCTGCTTCTGTAGACTACACTTTTTGTTACAATTGCAGTGTCAGTCATTCAGTCAATGCATTTATACTCAATATTGTATTTGGGAAGTGTAATAATTAAATTTATGTACCAACCTGACTGAGCTAAGTCAGTCAGCTGTTAAGTCAGAGAGCTTGTAAAACATTATTTCTCTGTGTGTGTGTGTGTGTGTGTGTGTGTGTGTGTGTGTGTGTGTTTTGCAAAAGATTAGCATTGAATTAGTAGATTGAATAAAGAATATCCATGCTTCCCAGTGTGGGTGGGCCTCCTCGCATCCACTGAGGGACCTAATAGAATAAATGAATGAAAGGAGAATTTGCTCTCTGCTTGAACTGCCCTGGTTCTAAGGCTTTTGGTCTTGAACTTGATCACACCGTTGGCTTTCCTGAGTCTCCAGTTAGCACATGTCAGATTGTGGCACTTCTCCACTCCAGAATTATATGAACCGATTCCTATAATAAATCTCTTCTTTATGTATATACCTGTATCTGTATCTTTATATATTTATTATTGGTTCTGTTTCTCTGGAGAACCCTAATACAGAAAGTGTTTTACAGTGGTGGATGGAACTAGTTTGTAGCTTTTGCCTATTTTATGGAATAAATACCCTCACCATGGACAATTAAAGTTACCAGCTTGGTGTCAATTGGCTTGAAATTCTATTCACATCAGTGTTCACAATCAGGTGCAGTGTGGATAAGCTGGCTGGTGCACTCTACTTCCAACTATGAATTCCTGTCTAGAAACTTCATTCTGCTTCCCTTTTATTGTATGGTATTTATGTGATTAATTCATTAGTTGCTAGTAGAAACAAGATCCCTCTCCTGAAGAGGTTCCAATGGATTTGAAAAATAAATCGACTTATATGGAAAATAGAATAATGTTGTAAGAGTTCAGATAAGAGAAAATGCAATATGGCAGATCATTAAAATGTATGGTACCAATATATAATATACCATTTTCAGAGCTCTTACCAGGCACAGTGCCAACTGCCTTATGTGCACTATTCCATTTAATCCTTATAATCATCCCACCAGAGTCACACTATCCTTAGTCCCATTTGGCACAGAAAAGAGGAAACTGAAACTTAGGAAGTGAGGTAACTTGCCCAAACTCACAAGGACAGCAAGGGACAAAACCCATTTAATTTTAAATTGATTGTACAGGTTAAAGGCTCTGTGGTTTTACAGAAGGTTGGAATACTGTGGTTGAAATAAACTGAGAAGAAAAAAATGAATATCTAAATGAGTATATAAAATTAACAGAGAAAAGAAATAAGCCTCAATTATATGTGTCTAGTAAATTGCCAGGATTCTTGGGTGTTCTTATCTCACACTTTTTTACAATAACACATCATTATCCTTAGAGTTTGTTATTGACTTTACTGCTAGCTTGCTAGCTTTTTTTTTTTTTAAGATGTTGCTTTTAATTTTTAAGGCTGGCTTATACTAACCCCAGGGTTAGTGTAATTCAGTGGTCTGCCAATGATAGTTCAAATTTCCTTAAATACCTTGCCTGTTTGTCTGCCACCCTTTGCCAAGAGGATCTATGGGGGAAAACATGTCTTCAGACTTTGGAAAGATTACAAGACTGCCTTAGTTTTCTCTTTCTGCGTGAACAGGGATTTAAGGCTGGCTGATAAACAATGGGGCCCTCTCCTTCCCTATGTGTTTCCTGGACATAGACTCCAACTTCCCAAGCATGCAACCTCGTAGATCTCTAAGAATATGTCTCAGCTTTGCAAAGTTCCCTGTAGTCATCTAGTTATCCAGGAATTCCTTTTAAATTCCCAGCCAACTGATATCACAGCTCAGGCAGCTAAAAAGCTGTGAGTAGTAAATTACTACTTTTTTGGTAACACCCTCAGATAGAAGGTTTTTGTCCACTGAACTTAGCTCTGAGTCAAATAAAATAACCAAAAAGTACTAACAGATCCAAATCATGGCCAATAATGGATAGGAAATGAAATGAACTTGAAATAAATGGTAGGCATCCTTTGCTGTAGGTCTTATATATTAGGAGACTAATTCATATTATCATAATTTTTATTGTCCTTTGTTCGCTATGAATTTACAGACTTGAGGACTTTCCCACCTGTTTCTATATTTCTCACACTTGTTGCCTACAATAGAAGATAGCTAATCACTTAAAAATACATAAACTCAGTGGTTCAGTGTAGACCCAGGAACCAAGAGGTCCTTGTTAGATCCCCAGTCAGGCACATGCCCGGATTGCAGGCTCAATCTCCAATAGGGGTCATACAGGAGGCAGCCGATTGATGATGTTCCTCTCTCATCAATGTTTCTGGCATACAGGAGGCAGCCGATTGATGATGTTCCTCTCATCAATGTTTCTATCTCTCTATGTCTGTCCCTTCTTCTCTCTCTAAAAATCAATACAAACATATTTTTAAAAATACACAGTTGCTAATTGATCCAAAAATATCTGCTGATCATATGAAACAAAAATGAGAAATATTTGGAACTGAATTAAAATTGATTATATATTACTCATTATTTAGATTTCTGTGTCCATGAACATAGAACGTTAGGCTTCCATTTACTTTTTCATTTTTATTCAGAGAAAATGTTTTTATTTTATTTAACATGCATTGTTCTAGGCATTCATAATGTATAATTAATTTTCTAATGTATATAACTCTGACAAATTGCAAAGTAATTGATTACAACAATCTGATTCATGAATTTGAGGCTACTGATGGGCAAAAAAAAAAAAAATTGAACTTTATTTCAGCACAAAGTACCTCTAAACAGCACTTATTTCTAGTTAAAGTTTCACTTGAAGATTCAGCAAAAAAAAAAAATAATAAATCCTTTCTTAATTTAATAAAAATTCAACGCAAGACATATACAGCCTTAAAATCAGGGTTTGCAAATCTAAAATTGTTCCAAATAAGTAACCAAAAATAAGAATGCTTTCATGGTGATTGATACAACCGAGATTATTGTTTCAAAAATTGAAACTGGTAATACTGATTTTGCTCCTCTAACTTCACATTTTATATCTGGTCATCTAGAAAAATATGATGGATGTGCAAATGGTGCAAATCTTAAGATGTTGCACAAACCCTATTCTGAAGGATATGATAAGTTAAGAATAGCGTTAAGATAGACTAGGTTTTCTAATTCCAACATACTCAGTAGCCTAATAAGCTATATTTTACAAAGTTATGGACATAGGTTTTAAATGTTGCAACTGGCTCCTCTACCTGTTTTTTTGTCTGTCGCTCTCACTTGCTTTTCCCAATTGCTCAAAACTTTCCTCATACTTGAAAATATATGCTATGGTTTCATAATGTTATCACTTAGGTAATTCTTCCATGACAATGCTTAAATGTGAGACACCCTTTTGCTCTTTAAATGATGGTGAATGACTTTGATTTTGTGTCTTTCCCAGGTGACTGAAGTTGTTTATTAAATATGACTAACTTTTGAAAGTGCCCCCCTATAAAAGCCGGCTGAAAGGAACATGAGGTTGACACACAGCAACTTCGCTGAATGACTTCACCTCGCCCTCTCAGTCTGCATTTGGGATGCAGCAGTCACAACAAAAGGCCGCTCATGTCTGTGCCATCCAGAGGAGAGAGTTTGGGAACAATTAAAAACAGAATACCCATCAGAGCCTTTGTTCTCCTATTGTCTCCCATTCTAATTCAAAGCACACACATGTCGCTATAATGAATGCCCTTATTCTAAAATTGCTCTCATTAATTTTCCATCTCTCTCTTTTTTTTGAATGATTCTTACCATGGGAAGAATTTTGCTCATGCTGCCTCTGAAGTCGTGTCAGAGGCTGCTTACCAGCTCTCACCTCATCATTCAGATGTACATACCATTCATAAGGACACAGGTCAACTGAGCCCCAATCAGACCCTCTGTCTCCACACATTGCATGAATCTCCCAGTCACACCTTAGATGGTACTGGTCTTAAAAGCACTGTTTTTACCCATCAAAAGAAGACTATTTCTTTAAAGTTCAAGTCAAACCTCACCCAGGCAGAGCCTGGAATATTTTATTATCACACGTCTTCTTCTTCATCTTCATGTTGGAGAAACCATGTACTTTACCTCTCCAATAGGGTCATTATTTCTAATTCCTATTTTGAAATCATCAAATCATCTGTGAGTTCAAGATGTGGGGCTCACTGATTCTAAACTGAGGTCAAGATGTGGTGCTCACTGGTTCTAAACTGCTTACACCATGGATAGAATTAAATTATTTTCTTTACTAAATAAAATTATGATGCCTTACAATTTCTATTTTATAATAGCTTTGTATTTACAAAAATATCTGCATATATAATATAGAAAAAAAATGTAACCCACACCCAGTGTCCTTTGTTACTGATATTTCAGTAGAGTAGATTAGTATGGTATATTTGTCACAATTAATGAACCAGCATTAATACATTACAATTAATTAAAGTCCATACATTATTCATAGTTCCTTATATTTTTTTAAAACTTAATGTCCCTTTTCTGTTCCAGAATCCCATGAAGGACACCACATGGTATTTAGTCATTGTGTCTCCCAGGATCCTCTTGGCTATGACATTTTCTCAGACTTCCCTTGTTTGGAATTATTTTGACAGCTTTAAAGAGTAGCAGTCACTATTATGCCGGGGTTCTTGACCCAGCATCAAGAAGGGTTCAGGAAACTGGAAAAGGGGCTGTGCGTAGATTAAAGAGTCCAGGGACTAATAAAGAGTCCGGAGATGAAATATAATTTTGAAAGGTATTGGGGGTCAGAGGAGCTTAGCTAAAGGAGCTAAGTTCTAAGGTCTTAAGTCTAAGGTCTTAGGTTCTCTCCGTCCCAGGGCCCCATGCTTTTTATTAACACAACTTGTCCTGAGGCGAGGCAGAGATTATACACATCAAAGGGTCAGGGTTTGGTAGAGTCCATTGTCAGAATGGGGGAATTAGCCTACGGCTGTTCAGGTGTTTGGCCAGTAGGAGGAAATAACATGTAGATTAAGAGGCCCTTTAACTGTCTGGCAGCCACAATCAGTTTCCTATTCAGGTTTGAGGAAATGCCTTTAGCCATTCCCAACAGGTGACTACATGTGTGACTCAACCCTGTTGAGTCCCCAAGTCTCATCAACCTTTTGATGAAACTCTTGAAATTATGACATGCTGGAATTGGTCGCCGGCACACTATTTCATAGAATATACTCAAGTGAGATTTATCTGATATTTATTTCATGATTAGAATATGATTATATGTATTTTGGAGGAAAATCACAGAGCAAAATGCTATTCTTATTATATCATATGAAGGGAACACACTATCAAAATGAAATTTCTGTTGATGTTAAAATTCAAACAATCAACTGTTTGTCAAGTTTTTCCAACATAAAATTATTATATTACTCTCTTTTAATACTGTGCTCTTTTAGTTGAAATGTATGGACAACACAGATAACAAGGGGCCACTTAGGCCCCACCTGGGGGGGGGCGGTGCAGAGTGTCATATAAACATTAGGAATTCTGTACAGGAGATTTGTCTCTTCTTCCCCACTTATTTAATCTTTATATTAGTGTGGAATTTTGGATATTTATTTTATACTCTGCATTATACTATAATTAACACTACTATAGTTTTTTTATTGCACAAATTGTTCCAGCTTTGGCCAATGAGAGCTCCTAATTGATTCCTTTTACAAAGCCCATCGTGTGTGTGAGAGAGAGAGAGAGAGAAAGAGAGAGAGAGAGAGAGAGAGAGAGAGAGAGAGAGAGAGAGACTTTCTTATTTGCTGGCACTATCAGACACTCCAGCCTCATCTTGGATATTTCCTTCCCTGGCCCTAGAATCAGCCATTTCTCCAAGGAACCATGTAATTGGAGAATGGTAAGCGGCCAAGATTTAATGTTGAATGTGCTCATTGATACTGGGGAGTCATTGCTTATAGATCTTCTCTGCTGAACCACAAGGAAATATATGTGTGTGTATTCACCCATATATGCACATATATGTATAAACATTTCTAGATATAATTATCTGTGTCTATATTAGGTTAAACATGAGTTGATAGTAATGTTTCCAATTCTAATTCATTACCACATAGATCATTCCTGCCTCCTCCCTTGTTTATCTGTAACCTCCCACTCTAACAGTGAGAAAACTGGTTCCTACCATCCACCATCCATTGATGTAATTGTTCAATACCAGTACACATGTGTAGTGGTTTCAGAATTGTTCATTTGTACCCTGTGGGAAACATCTTCATCAGTTAGAGCACAATAATTGTGTACAGTTTCTCTTACATTTAATCTTAGACTCCATTCATTTTCCAAAGATCTAGGTTAGCATTTTTTCTGCATTCCCCTACCCCAGTGAGGTTGTTTCACATGTTTGTAATATAGATAGATTTTTCACGTTCTTCAGCCATCTTAGATTCTGCCATAGCTTAAATAGATACGTTATATATAGCTTCAATATATGTATATATACAGCTCAAATATATCTATATAAAAGCCTAAGCGACCAAACGACCGAATGACCAGTCACTATGATGCGCACTGACCACCAGGAGGCAGATGTCCAATGGGGGAGCTGCCCCTGGTGGTCAGTGCACTCCCACAGTGGGAGCTCCGCTCAGCTGACAGACCTGTCCTGGCAGCCAACCAGTTGGCAGCAGCCACTCCCTCAGTAGTCCTACAGGTCCAATCTCCGGAGAGCGGACCAGGCACCAATGGACCAGCATCACCAGCATGATTCCAACAGCACCACCAGCCTCTTGGAAGTTGGCCTTGGGCACTGCAGCTGCTTCCCCTCCCTAGACGTTCCACAAGGAAGAAAGGATATAAAAGTGGCCACCAGGTGGTTGGAATGGATGGCACAGGTGCTGCTAGCCATCTTGCACCACACACAGATGCAGATAAGAGTGAGATAGATTTGATATTACTTGATCTGTTTAAGTGTCCCAAGTGAGCGTGAAGGAGTGTAAATTTCTTATCTTTTTCTTTCTTACCAAAATACAATCACTTTATGTCTATAGAAATCACACATGAGAGAGTGAGAATGAAAGGTTACTATAAATGAGAATTCAATTAAAAGAACATTACTACATATAGTAAGTGTCATGTTCAAATAAAATTATAATTCAGAAAAATCCTCAATAAGATGCCTGTATTAATTGTTGCCACTCATTGTGGGATATATCTATGTTCTAGGCAATGAAAACAGGACAATATAGATAGTAGATAGATGATGATAGATAGAGAGATGATAGATAGATAGATAGATAGATAGATAGATAGATAGATAACTGTCAGATAGATAATGATAGATAAATAATAGATGATGTAGATAGAGAGATGATAGATAGATAGATAGATAGATAGATAGATAGATAGATAACTGTCAGATAGATAATGATAGATAAATAGATGAAATATATAGATAGATGATAGATAGAGAAATAGATAACATACATGATTGGTAGATAAGTAGATCAATGATAGATGATAGATAAAAAGAGAGATGTATAGATATAACCATATCTGTATCTATTTTTGACAAACTTATTCTCATATAGCATGTTCAGATACATAATAGTATTATTTTCCATTTTGTTGTTGAGGAAACAGCACATATAATGAAGATAAGTTGAATAGCAGACCTGAAGTCCTTCATTTAGCTAATAGGTAGCAGAATTGTATTTGAATCCAGCTTTAGGTCTCTTTGCCAATAATCTAGAGCCTTCTAATTTTATAAAATAATAGCACCCATTTATTCAGCAACTGTTTTACATACTTTAATTCTATCATCAACCTGTGAGGTAAAGGTTATCATCACTGTTTGCATGCATGGTCACTGAAGCTACAAGATATTAAGCAGCATGTTATTATCCACAGGTGGTACAGGAGGAGGTGGGAAACCCAGGTTGGTCTCAGGCCGGAACCTGCAGTCCAACATATATACTCTGGCCTCACCATCAAGCAGCTCATCTAGTCTCACCTGGTTTGTCCTTCACTGGAATGTCCACTCCTGGCTTCAGAACCATCTGTATCTTTCTTGTTATGCATAAAATTGGGTTTTGAACAGTCTAGCCTTGTAGGCCAAACATGAGGACATTTTTGCCTATAGTTTTGTCATGTTTTCTTCACTACAATTATGTTTATGTGTACTATGGTGATGGGAGGATGGTACTAAATCTCTTTTTGAAGACACAATTCTTTCTAGAAGCTGTGCTGAAAATAAATCCCACGTAGTAAGGAACATGAAAATGATATAGGTGAAGGCCAGAGCAACCTGAGGAAGGAGCTGTGAGTCTCATGTTATAACCACATCAAAAGTGTGATCAGAGAACAGTAGTAACTAGAGATTTTTCACATGTAGCTCAAATGAGTGGCTGGCCTATATATTCATCATATTTAGAAGGTAATGCTCTGAGTTGGAGGTAACGAGGGAATGTTGTATATGATTTATAAATGTTTAAACTAGATTACTTTAAGAAGCAAGTTGGAATAGATGAAGTAAACACTGAAACAGAGTCAAATGGACTATTAAGGTCAGATCAAGCACTATATTGTGCAATAAAATAACCAATTTTTAAAAATATTTTTGTTTATCTTTCTCAGAACCAGACACAGCCACCCTCTCTCTCAGGTTCATTCTTGTCAGTCCAGTGGGGGCCAAGGTGTTAAAAGTTAACACTGTTTGATTAACTGTCCCTCCTAAATGGCAGTTTCGCATTTGAATTAGAAGCTTCCAGAAAAGAGAAAGCAGTTTGTTCAACAAATAATGAGTGGACATTTTCTATACACTGAGCATTCTCCCTGAAGCTTGAGACATAGTGTTGGGCAGCCCAGGCAGAGACACCCCCTGTCATTAAGGAGCTTATATTCTAGTGAAAATTCTAAGAACAAAATGTAGAGAAATCTCTCCAAGTGGGGAATTTGAGAAGATGGTTTTATAACTAGGAAGCTTCTCAAATCACCCCTTGCAATTGTTTGCCTTTCATGCCCAGGTAGACCTGGTCACAAAAGTTATTTAAACCCATTTACAACCAGAATACAATAGTTCAGGAGCAGGAAAATTGATGCACTTAAAAAAATTAGTTACTGTCATTCACAGCAGTGTAGCTTCTGAGGGCAGATACACCTGGATGTGTCTCTTCTGAGGGGTGCCTTCCCGATCCTATCATAAAATTTCAGGATGAAAATGTTCCATGTCACAAGAAATGCGGCCTGGAAATGAATGCAGACTCGAATTCTGCTCAATAAAACCCTCTCTCAGGTTCCATCGCGCATTTCTGAAAACGCAGATGAACACTGTCCTATGTCATTATGTTTCTCCATCTTCTGACAACTCAGATTGAAGGCAATTCTAAAATCTTATGTCCTATTCTTTCAAAAGTTCTGGGAACACTGTTAGAAATACATCATGAGTATCACTCTCCGCGTTTTTAAAGCCATTTGGTTGACTTAGAAAACAAAGCACACTCTCCTCCCTTTTTGTAAGAGTTTGAACAATGCTGAAGTGTTTGTCATTCCTAATTCCACATGCATATCCAGATAGTCCATAGAAATGTTACAGGAACACAATTTAAACTCTGCAACCCAATCCGTGAGTGTGTAGAAAAGGGGCGGAGCCATGGATTACAGATTTGGGGATGTTGAGCCTCTTTGAGTGAATCAAAGACCTGAGGTCCGGTTAGGAAGCTGGAAGATAAAGGAATGGACCTCTGGAGACCTGGGCCAGACTCTTTGGTGGCAAATGAGACCCTGACTAATGAAAAAGCACCATGTAGAGTGTGATTAAGTGGGACCCAAGGTGGACAGTTCATCTATGACCCTGTATTACCTGCTTTTCTACATTTCTGTGAGTTTTCAAAAAGTGGTAAATGAGGTTCCTGGAACATGACAGACTCACAACATCCCTCTCTTCATGGCTTTGAAACTCCTGTGCTCATGCTGAGCTCAGGCCTCACTTCTGTTTCCCACTTACCTGCCCACCTTTTCTGCTCTCCCTCTCTCGGTCTCCCTCCTCAATAATGTTCTTCTTGCTTCATTGTTTCTCTCTCTCTCTCTCTCTCTCTCTCTCTTACTTTGTCTAGTGTCACTTCTCTCTCAATTCATAATCTCTCTTAGCCTGTGTTCATGCTGAGCTCAGGCCTCACTTCTGTTTCCCATTTACCTGCCCACCTTTTCTGCTCTCCCTCTCTCAGTCTCTCTCCTCAATAATGTTCTCCTTGCTTCATTCTCTCTCTCTCTCTCTCTCTCTCTCTCTTACTTTGTCTAGTGTCACTTCTCTCTCAATTCATAATCTCTCTTACATTTATCATATGAACATGGCTTCTATTTATCAAACCACAACCAATGTTTGCTTTATTATTTTTACTATAAAAAAAACAAAAAGAAAAAATGTATTTTAAGTCAGGAAATTGGCCAGACAATTCTCAGATAATTGTTTGACATATGTTCTCATTGTCTACAAATAAACTTTATTAATAGGTTTTTTTTTATATATTTCCATTTCAGACAAAGAGATGGAAGATTTTAGAAACTTATACAAGGTCAGGCAGCTCACAAGCGGAAAGAGCCCATGATTTTTCAGGCAGGAAGTGACTTCTCCTTTAGTCCATGAGGCAGAATATACTAGTAAATGAAGAGGGCTCAGGATTGTAGTTTAGGCTTCTCTGTATTTTAATTCTCACTGGAAAGTTGGAAAATAAGGGAATAACTAAGACATACAAATGAAACACATAATTCACCACAAGGACCTGAGCAAAGTTATGGCTGGGAAATGATGGAGTTTGGCCAAGGGGAACAGAGTCTATCTGATCTCACCCATTATATCACTGGGGGCTGAGCCAGATAAGAAAATAGGTCGGTCATTTTTCGCAGCACCCGGCACTATCAATTTTGAAACGGTGAAAGACTTTAATTATAGAGCCAGTTTTCATGCATTTTACCTGCTTGTTCCTTCTGATGCTCATTTAAAGCCTACTGTTTCCTTAGCAACCTGTCTTTTCTTTCTCCCCTCCATTGTATCTTATCAGTTAACGGGCTGTTAAAAATGTTTTAAGAAAAATTATAATTTATAACAATTTATCTTGTTTAACAATAACCTGACCGTTTTTCTCATTCTCTCCACAGTTAAAAGGGAACCATGTTGCAAAGATGAATTATAAAACATGTCGATGATACCTTAGGAGGCCGGCGGCAGCAAGAGGAGTGCGCAATTACCTCATGTGCATCTAGGGAGACTGGTTGTTTTTTTCCTCCCATTGCTAAATGCCCTCCACCTAAGACAGTTCCAGGTACATAGTAAAGGATTAATAATGTCCAATAAGTGGATGAATTATTGAGTACATTTGATTCATTTACTTTAATCATATAACAGCTTTCCCATATTTTTAGCCTATGCACCAAATATTTTTGTTTTGTCACTTTTTCCATGGATTTCTTATTATCTTTATATTCCTTTGGACATGCTTACAAGGTTTGGGAACAAAAGTGCATTGAAAACACAGCAACTGTGTTTCATCTTTTTTCATCTTTTCCTTGAAATAATGTAAACATGAATGTTTTATGCTATTTACTAGAGATTTTCAATTTTTTTTCTCTCTATATTATAATTTTCTTCTTTATCACTTTTTCCTCTATCAAAATGCCTATTTTCCAGTTCACTGAAAATTGTTAGTATCATTTAAAATATTTTCCAATCTGGTAAAGTATTAATTTGTAAAAATAGGTCCTCTCAAATTTCAATTTTGTCTGCTCTACCTATTATCAAACTGGTCATTAGAGTTCTTGATCCTTTTCCCTGACAGTGGCCCACTATTCAGTTAAATCCTTTCTCTTAGAACTCAGCTCGCTTAAAATTTTTATTTCTCAACTGCGAGTTTAATCTTTAAGCAGATTGCTGTCTGATTCAATTTATTAGAGGAACCATAGGAAAATAACACACTATGCTTCCACAGTGCATGTCTTATTTCATAAGCTGTTTTCATGTGTCATTGTAAAATACTGAACCTATTTCTTCCATTTAGTGGTAACTATAAATAAACTATGAAAAAAGAGGAGATATTAACTGACAAGCTTAAAAGGAAAATCTTATCTTTGATGTGTAAGACTTAAGAAGAATAAAGACATTTAAAAAATGTTTTTGAATATTACATTTCACACAGTGCATGCAAAACAAACATAAATAGGAGATTGACAAGAATGAAAAAGATACATACTAAAATTTGTATAAATTGAACTCATATGTGAATAACTGATACAGATTCAAATATCATATTGTGTAGAGTAAAAGGTTGAGAAGATGCCTGAATATCACTATAAAGAAGTTTTGTGACTGCTGGATTGAATAATGTTCTTCAAATACCTACCCAGAATCTGTCAATATGAACTTATTTGGCCAATGTAATCAGGTTAAGTCCATACTGAATGAGTGGACCCTAGTTGAATGGCTAGTTTCCATATAATAAAATGGCATTGGACAAAGACTGACATATGGGAAGAAGGCCATGTGCTGACAGGCAGAAATGGGAGTGATGCTTCTGCAAGACAAAAAATGCCAAGGACTGCAGCAACCACCAGAAACTGCAAGAGGCCAGGCTGGATTCTCTCCCAGAACCTTCAGAGGGAACATGGCCTTGCTGACACCTTGACTTTGGAGATCCAGCTTTCAGAACTCTGAAAGCATAGACTTTTCTACTTTAAGGCATCCACTTTGTGCTAACTTGTTAAGTAGCCACGGGAACTCTACCAGTAGCTGTGTTCCTATGTCACTCTATAACTCATTGGGGCCGGGGGGTGGTGGGGGGACATAAAATGAAAACACACCCAAATAGGTCAATGGTCACAGAAATATTTTGGGGATGTGGTAGGAGAATGTAAGTGGGGATCACTAATTCCAAGATGTTTCCAAGTCTTGAGTTTCTCCAGAGTTTCATGGATTACGTGGAATTCATGGACCACTCCCTCTGAAGGCATGTGGAGAGGGGGTGGGGATATCTACAGGAAACAGTCTTGGAGCAAATTGAGGAAAGTGGGAAATAGGTCCTAGACCCACAGTTCTTACTGTTGAACTCTCCCATGCAGTGGCAGTAGATAAACACAGACTTCCAGAATCGGAGTGTCAAACATGTCATTTAGTCCATAGGTAGCCAAGCCCCTTGTGGTTTTAATGCCCCTAGTATTTTTGGCAGCTAGAATTAAATAATTTAATTCATAATGTTTCAATTGCTTTGGTTGTCATGCAGCTTATAGTCAAAGACTAAGAAAGTATTTTAGTCATGTTCTGAAGGCCTGTCTGTAAACAAGTTGCAGGAGAAATGTTTAAAAATACACTTTACTTGAAATAATAGAAAAATATTGCTAGTTAAGCACAAAGCAATGATAGCTTGAACAATGGTGATAGAGCTAGAAGTATGGAAGAGTCACTGCCCAGGGGTGTATTACATCAGGAAATATGGAGTCCAATCAGGAAATAAATGTGACCAAATACATGATGTTTCTTTTTTTTCAGTTTCCACTCTCTTCCGTGGGCACTTCCCATTGGCTCAACTATCATCATCCACCTCTCGGGGAGTCCAGATGGTACAGTATGCAGGGCTCATTCTCCTGCTTAAGGAATAGGACAGAAAAAGGAAGAAGAATGAACCCAAAATAGCAAACAGGCCCTAGCCGGCTTGGTTCAGTGGACAGAGCACTGGCCTGCGGACTGAAGGGTCCCGGGTTCGATTTTGGTCAAAGGCACATGCCTGGGTTGTGGGCTCGGTCCCCAGTAGGGGGCCTGCAGGAGGCAGCTGATCAATGATTCTCTCATCATTGATGTTTCTATCTCTCTCTTCCTCTCTGAAATCAATAAAAATATATTTAAAAAAATAGCAAACAGAATAACCAGTGGCCATATGTGTATACTCATTTACTCAAAATGCATTGAAATAAATCCTCATTTCCACTGATCTCCTCCAGGGCAGGGATGAAATCATAATATCTAGAACCATATTTCCTAAGACTTTTGACAAGTAATAATAGTATTGATAGCATTAATAGAGTCCTTATTAGGAGCCAGACTTCTATGAAAAGTGCATTATCTATTGCACATTATCTTCTTTGATTCTAATAATACTCTATCAGTAAGTACTATGGTATTTTTTAATGTATGAAAAAATTTAAATATAATACTTATACTAAAGGTTGCTTATATGCCAGACTTTTCTCCTAGTCTACACTCTCCAATATGGTAAGCCACAAGCTACATGTGCTATTGAACACTTAAATGTGGTCATATCCAAATTAAGATGTGTTCAAAGTGGATAACACACATTGGATTTTAAAGACTATGAAAAAACAATGTGTAATACCTCATTATGTTTTTATATTGATTACATTTGGTATATATTGTGTAAAATAAAATAAATGATTAAAACTCATTTTACCCATTTTTTTCTTAACATAGCTACTAGAAAACTTAAAATTACATCTGTAGTCCACATTTGTAGTTTGTATCACATTTTCATTGGAAAAAGCTGCTCTAAGTGCTTTACATAAACACCAACAGACAGAAATTGTATTTAAAACTAGATCTTCTCACCCAAAAGGTTGTGGCTTAGTCACCATGCTACATAATGTCCACATTGTTACCAAATGAGTGAAAGAGAATAAAACTTGCCATCTTGAGATCCTGCTATGTATCAAGCACTATATACTAGGTATTTTATGTATTCTGCTCTGAACAAGCATGCATGATAGGTACTATTTTATTCATTTGTTAGATGAAAAAAATATAATTTTAATGTAACATACTCTTAACTAAAAAACCAATAAGTAGGTAAACAAAATGTAAATCCAAGATAGATTCCAATGTCCCTGGTCTTGAACACAATGTTATAGGAACTTTTTTGTATGACTGTTTGTTTAAAATAATTTTAATATATTTTTATTGATTTCAGAGAGGAAGGGAGAGAGAGATAGAAGCATCAATGCTGATAGAAAATCATTGATGGGCTGTCTCCTGCATGCCCCACATTGAGGATCGAGCCCACAACTCAGGCATGTGCCCTGACTGGGGATTGAAGCTTGACCTCCTGGTCACTGAGCCACACCAGCCAGGCTGTATGAATGCTTTTAAAAACAAAGTGAACATGTTAAAATTTCAGAGACAAAAATAGATGATATATGTCTGAACATACTCAACAAGCTAAATTGCAAGGACACTTAATAACTTATTCTATAACAGGGCATGATTAGCAGTAGACAGAATTTCTCAAGCATGGCCTATCAGATTAAGAGATATTAATAAGGAAATCTTACATGATGAACAGCACAATGGAAACACCTAGTTGATCATCAATCACCGAGTATCCACAACATATGAGGAGCACCCATCATGCCACTAACAGAGGCATTCACACGTGCACACTCACAAACATGGACAACCCTTGTGAGCCTGGGAGCTGATTTCTCCACCATAGGAGACAAATGGTGAATGGAAAGATCATGGTGGGAGAACTCACTACAAGATGTGCTCACTGATAATCTATCAGGGATCTACATGGAGCTATGATTTATGTAGAAAGTATAGCAAATAATAAAGTCTTTTTCAATCACCTTTTATACATAGGAATTATATACTATATTCTAAAATTTTCATACAAGAACCAAAAACTGGAAACAGTTTGGTACTGCAATGCTAGAATAGCAGAAATTAATTTTGTAATATATTTCTCATATTCATTTAATTTTCCTCTTATGTTGTGGTTCTCAGTTTGTTTCATGTGAACTCTATTTTCCCACAACCTTTGTGTACCCAGGAGAAAAATATTTTTCAGAATAGAGGTATTTTACAGAAAGACTTTTTCTCTTTTAATTCACAAAAATATATTGGGGAAGTTTAATTAAAATGAATGTGTTCTAATTTTAGAACAAATAAATGCATTGTTTATGGATGAATTTTAGTACCTATAAAATATTTCCTGGGTGGTAACTTTTGTGTGTGTGAGAAAGACACACAATAATATCATTGTAAATGTACTTTTGAAGGTTTTGGGTAGTCACAGTGGGAGAATGCCAATAGGGGTAAAGAGGGATAGTGTAGAACATTTAGAAAAGGAAGACCTAAATCCCCTAGCTGAAACAAAAGGCACAGATCATTAAACATTTCCTAGTAAATTTCAGAACATTTTTTGAGCTCATCATTCAATGAAGCCCGAACTTTTATGAAACCAGATGTTGAATAAAGAGCAGTTTCTTGTTCGGGAACCATGCCTGGATTCTAAATGAATGTGTTCTAAACCACTTTGATCAATTGGAAGCTATAAAAATGACGACCATTCTCTCTGCCCTGGATTTTGCAGTGTCCAGACTTCTCGTTATTTACCTTCAATATATCCTCAGTAGGAAACGTAGTAACAGAAATCATTTTCTTTCTCTTATTTTTTCCTTCTGTAAAGCATATGGCCCAATCTATCCTGTGAAAACTCCAATTTATTTTAGCATTCATGAACCTTCAGGACTAATTTCCTGAGCCAAACCATAATTACTTTAATTCTACACTGCTGGAGAGAATTTGAAAACAGGACTTCTTTAGAAGAAAATTAACTTATATAATGAGTGAAGAGATAAATCATATTAGCTCTAATTAAAGTATATTAACATTTTGGTTGCATATGAATAAAAATCAGACACAATGAAAGCAGGTTTCTCATAAAGAGTCAATTTATGGAGATTTATGAAGATTTTAGGGACTTGCAAAATTTCATTACTTAACATCTCTATTAAGATCTTTACAAGCATGCATAATGAAAAGCCTAATAAAAGATTTAATAAATGGACTTTTGCTTAAAGTCACACTGATTCAGTGCAAGCAAAGGTTTTAAACTCATAATGGAGATTAAAATGATAATTGCCAGTTTAAAAATACATATGCTATTCACATGGTGAGTAGTGGAGAAGTAGATCAGTGTTAGGAAGTCAGAGAACTGTCTCCTCCAAGGTAAATAATTCCACAGTTTCTGCTGCCATTCTGAGTGTGATAATTATTTCAGTCTTCTATATTGTTTACCTATTGTCTAAACAACTACAAGGTCCAGGGGGGAATAGGGATGAATGTTTAACTACTATGAAACTATACTTCAAATCCTTCCCTCCTGCATTATCACGCGGTCTTTAGCTCTATGTCTAGAATGAAAGTTTAACACAAATAGTATACTGCCAGGTAACCTTACTTAAGTAAATTTGATGGTGAAAAGAATCCGATTCTTTTCCAGAAATGTTCTTCCACTAAAGTTATGCAATGGCACTGCCCGTTGATTTCATTTTCAATATTGCTCCTGAATGGCTCATGGAGAAGATGGCCACAAACCAAGTCAGAGAGAAATTCCTCACCTATAGAAGTGCCCAGCGAGCACCAGATTCGGTGTGTCTAGTTTGCCAGATGAGATTTGCAACCAGCATTTACCATGACGCTCTCCACTGTCCAAGACAGCACATGCTCCATTTATCATGACATTCAGAGCCCACCGCCCTCCAGCAGCTATGGGCACTCTGATTATCCACTTTAATGTTCCCACATCCTTACAACTGTTTCAGAGTGGGCTTTATTTGCCCCTGTCATTCACACATCACTGTTTAAAACTACCTTTTTTTTACAATTGTCAAATATCAGGCCATCCTATAAAGCATATAAACACTACAGCTTTATTGAAAACAATTATATTCACTCTGCAAAAAAATATGCATCTGTAGATTATCAAACACTAAAAATACATATTTTAATAGAGAAAGTACCAAGCTAAAGCCTGTAGAAATGCATTTCAGTTCCTGCATTAATGCATTGGCAATTTGGTATTGCAAACAAATATTCTCATGGGTGTTTAGTTACTCATTTGCAGAGCAAAAAGTGACAGTGCTTTTAGGAGACACTCATTTCCATGTATTATCTCTCAAACTCCTGGAAAATATTTATTGAATTGCATTTTTAAAACTCTGAATTGTATTGCTATTGATACCAGGAAATGAAGAAATCAGATAATAGAATTTTCAGAGAATAAATGGCAATTTTAAAGTAGAGGGAAGGGAAAGATAATGGTAAAAGAAAGACAAGAAAAACTAATGAATAAAGATTTTCTGATAGTATGGTGGTGAGAAATATCCTAAACAATCCTAATGCAGCGAAAAATGAATTACTAGTATAATTATTATAGTACAATAAAATTATTAATATAATTCTAAAAGGCTTTATATTTTTAAAAAGATGTTAAATGCTTAATTAATATGCTCATAAATTAAGGGAAAGAAAGGTGTAAAACTAGAGAGATAAAAAACTAATAGAAAATTTCCCCAGGGGGGTGGGATGTGACTCTTATGGGCCCAGGGCAGAAGATACCCCACATTCTGTCCTCTCAGGTGTGGCCTCCACTGCAGACAGGAGTGTACCACTTGGAACCCCAAATTCTGTGCTCTTGTGTTTAAAGGCTACCTGTGGCCAGTCTCACACCAAGCTGAGACCTGAAAATATGCAGCCTATATGTTATGAAGAGCTTCAAATCATGAACTTATTTTTAAATGAGCTCTGGATTTACACTGAGCAGAGACAAAAACTTGAATATAAACTTAATAAACACACACATTCAGGAAATACATCAGTGTGACTAAGAACTAGAAAAAGTAATAACCAGAAAAATCAAGCACACAAAAGACAAGAAAATTATGAGATACTAGAGGCCTGGTGCATGAAATTCATGCAGGGGGAGGTGTCCCTCAGCCCGGCCTGCACCCTCTCCAACCTGGGACCCCTTGGACATCCCTCTCACAATCTGGGACTGCTGGCTCACCTGCCTGTCTGCCTGATTGCCCCTAACGGCCTCTGCCTGCCAGCCTGATCAACCTCTTACCACTCCTCTGCCGGCCTGATCACCCCCAACTGCCCTCCCCTGCTGGCCTGATCCCCCCCTAACTGCCTCTGCCTTGGCCCCCACCACTGTGGCTTTGTCCTCCAAAAGGACCAGAAGATTTCCGGTCTAATTAGCATATTACCCTTTTATTAGAATAGATAGGCTATAAACTAAGCACACACCATAAGGAAAATTTTGGTACATTCAACATTCAAATTAGAAAATTTTATTCTCAAAAATATAAAGAAGATGTATTTTGTTTAAAAAATAGCACACTTCTCTCCTAAGATAAATGATATTCTTCTATATTATTTTCAAAAAGGTCTGTCATTCATATTTAAGTTTCTAGCTTACCTGAAATTGATTTTTATGTAAGATGTGTTGAGACCTAATTCCATATATTTTTATATGTCTAAACAAGGTATTTTGAGGAGATTTGATCATCAGAAAAGAGTGCATAAAATAAATTCATGACAAATATACACTGCTTTTTACCTTATTTTTATGTGTTTAGAATAGTTAGGATTCATATATTTGCTGCACCATGAGGATAAATAGAAAAGCCTCAGACAGATTTGAAAGATAACAGAGGAATCATACAAAGATTAGATTTTCAATGAGAGCAAAGTAGACTTTTATGGGCAAAAGGCTTTCAAAAGAGATAAAATAGACCTGTTTTATAATTGAGGTCAGATTTTCTCTGAGAATAGTGGGTTCCATGTAGCAGGAACTTTCTTACTCAAATCCATAATCAAGTGCTTTGTATAGTGTAGAGACTGTACTAGTTACACAGTAATTGTAAGCTGAATAACTTAAGAAGTGAGCTTGATGTTTTACCTTGTTATCAAAGGTGTTGAAATGTCCAAGGTGGAAGTCATGATTGTTTCTTATTACATGCTGAAATATTGACCAACCCCTTGGCATTAACAGGTGAGGTCCTCCTTGGGTTCCCTCCTGCAGCCCTAGGGTCTCTGAGGACCAGGATGCAATGTCTGACTTCTGTGTCAGTAGCTCATTTGAGGACAGCATCAGTGACACTTAGGAACACCAAATTCAGCCCAGCAAGTGCTTTTATTCATGTTTAATGTTATCTCTTGCTATTAATAATTCTTGCGCAATACCGTGAAGCTGTAAATAGATGCAACCCTAGAGAGACAAACATACTCACCGTGCAATCATTTTCCATCTTTTGCGTATGTATGTGTCTCAAAAGAAATTTATCATTAATTGTCACGTTTTAATTTTCCGCTTAATGTATTACCTATGTTACCTAATTTGTCAACACCTGTCAAGGATAACACTGCACCTTCAGGGTGGGTCCAATACTTTATTCATTACGATTTTTAGGTGAAGAATAGAGTAATGAATGAATCAGGACTCTACTATTTGTTGATGGAAATAAAACTATTCTGTTTTTATGTTATTTCACCCTTTTCCCATAAAATTGTTTTAATAATTTAGTATGAACTGAACATTTTGTGTAAGTCAAAAGTAATCATTTCTGCCTCCCATTTCCATTATGGCAAACACAGCCAGCTAAGATATTTAATAGACATGTTAATTTTCTCATTGATGTATCTGTTATATCATATTGCTTACAAAAACTAAATAGTTCAGAAAGCTGCTGAAAAACATATTATAATTGGTTTTCTCAAGTCTCTGAACCTTGATAATCCATTTTCACATTTTAGTGATTTCAGAAGTGTATCTGCAATTATGCCTGCTGCTTGTTATTTTTAGAAAATATGTTCTACTTATACTTTCTAGAATAAGTAGCAGGACATTCATAAGGTTACAATTAAGCATGGAGTGAACCTAGCATTAGATCCTGCAATCTATGTTTTGACAAATATTTCTAATTACAAGCTTGGAAATGTCCACACAGGTTACATCAATATGAGATATTGCAAGGGTATTTTTTTTTGGTAAAATGCTTATATATTTACTGAGCATATTGAAAAATGACCCCTGACATTTTCAGTGAAAATCTGTCTATTTTTAGAGGGGTTTTGCAAAATGCATTTTCCTTGGCTATTATATAAATGACCCTTCTGAAGTAGCAGAGTCAAAAACTTCTTGAGTAACTTAAAATTGTAAAATTACTACTTTCTCAGCAAAGTGCTGGATGAATAACTTTAATTTTCTGAATCTTTGGCCAGCATGTGACTATATTAAATAAGTCATCAATCTTCTTACTGATTACTCAGAACAGCACTACATAGAAATCTGTTACGTCCTGCCCTCCAACGCCCTCTAATAAGGAAAATATTCATTTACCTCCTCCCCACACTTTCTCCTGGATGCCTCACTTACCTGACAACCCTTATCCCTTAATAATGTTTAATATCTCAATTTCATAAGAAAATGAACTAGAATAATTTACTCAACTGATCTGCCACTCCTTTCCTCCAGAAACATAAAAATAATGGGTAGATGCTAAAATATAGAACAGAATGTGTTTCTCTACCTGAAATATTTTGACTCTTTTAACAGACTTAATTGTTTACACCAACGCAAACTGCAAAATATTTGGGGAGAAGAGATTTAAGACAGACTGACATACCTTGATGTGGGGTTAAGAGGATGAGAAGAGATAAACCAAAGAACGTATAGGCACAGCCCATGGACATGGGCAATAGGGTAATGAAGACCTGTGGGGGGGAGGGTATGAGTAGGGGCTGGGGGAGGAGGGTAAAGAGGGAGGAAAGGGGATATATCTGTAATACTATAAACAATAAAATGTATATTATAAAGTAAAATAAATAATTTATATACTGCCAGGAAAAAAAAAAGAAATTAAGACAATGGTGTAGTCTCTTGAAAGTTGTAAATAAAGAGGGTTCTTTCCACACTGTCCCCACTTCAAGAGTTCCTGCACTGAGCATGTTAGATAAAGGATATATGATTTCCTTGGAGTTTCCAACCTTAAAACCAAAGTATCTTGATTACACTTAGCAGATTAGCAGATTCATAAATAAAATTCATTTGTATGGTTGATGAATTAGACATACCCAAGAAAATTGAGGCATGGGATTTTTTTCTTTTTAGGACAGTAAAACTCCTCTGTGTGATACTGTCATTGTGAATGGTGACATTATGGATTTGTCAAAATCCATCAAACTTTACAGCACAGAGAGCTTAATGTGTGCAACTTTTTCAAAAATTACTGAGAATGAATGCATAATGTGATAAAACAATCTAACTGTATTATGGATATATGAAAAACCCTGACTAGATAGTAAGGGTGTCAAGATGCTGACCTAAGTAGCTTTGGAAATGAGTGGAGTCTGTACGACTGGGGCAGAAAAAAAACTATATGAGACCTGTACTTTAGTTGATAAAGCTGTTTTTCAAGGGAGGAAATACAGGTGAGTAATTTTGACACCATTACACACATAGATGCTATGAATGAACCGTTAAGTGAGTGCACAGACAGGAGAGTGGAAGCCAGTGTCTCCCTGTTGGAGGGAGGCTACAAATAAGTAAGGGGAGGCTGGAATGACCTGCAGTAGAGTTGGAGACATAAGTATGAATTCATATTTAACTTGATAGAGACATAGGTGGTTAAATATGGAAATATCTATAGATGTGTATATGTACATGGGTTAGCATACACACCTATATTTCCCTACATTTTCTTGCTCTATCTACTGACAACAGGAGAAGCAAGGACTCCCCAACAGCAACAAGCTCACCAAACATCCAAGTCTTGGTTTCTAATTCCATTCTCCAGTAAAAGGGATCTGGCATCCTTGGAGAAAGGATAAATTCTGGGAACAGAGAAGGAACTATTCAAGAGAAGCCTGTATCATCTCATAATACCAGAAAGTAAGGAAGTTCTCAAAAAATAAAAAAGTAGGAGTGTCAAAGAGACACCAGAACCAATGAGCCAATGGAAGAGTTCCTGATGCCCAGGGTTGGAACAATATGAGGAAAAATATATAAAAAAAATATTATCAGATTGCACCCCAAAGTGTAAACTAAATATACCTGAGTCTATACTGATATCAGTAAATTATGGAAAAAATGAATAAACCGTGGAGAAGAGGTAAATCTCTGGTGCAGAAGAAGTCTAATTAATTTGCAAAGACACTCTGCCCTCAGGGAGGCAGAGCACAATTCCCCACTCTTTGGGTGTGGGCTGGACACAGCGACTTCCTGCCAAAGAGGACAGTGTGGAAAGGGGAGAAATTCGAGTAACTTTACAGAGGAGAAGCCTCCAAACACCCCTTCATTTAGATCATAGATATTCACCTCAACATGAGGAGACAAAGTGGCAGAATGTGCCCTTATTCTGAGTTAATAAAAATAACACTTTTTTTTCTGTGATATTTTTCTCTAAAATATCTAATCCTACTCTGTCATGAGAAAAACACAAGGCAAATTCTAATTAAGGGACATTCTACAAAACACTCTACCAGCCCTCCACAAAACTGCCAATGTCATCAAAAATGAGGAAAGTCAAAGAAATTGTCCCTGCCAAGAGGAGGCTAAGGAGACATGATTGATGCTGTAACGTTGAACAAAAGAGGACATTTGGTAAAAACTAAGGAATTCTGAGAAAAGTAAAGACTCGAGTTAATAAGGAAGCAAGGATAGTGTACGGTTCATTATAGAACATAATGTCCACTAATTGTAAGAAGTGTACTAGATCCAGGTAAGCTGCTGACAACAGGGAAAGCTGAATGTAAGCTCTGTACTTTCCAAATTTTTGGTAAATCCAACACTTTCTAAATTTAAAAGTGTATTAAAAAGGCAACATCTGAACTATGGGCTTAGAGGTAACAGATGCAGAAGCTGTGGGGAAATGCTACAAGCCGGCAAGGGAGCTATGAGGAAAAAACATCGATAACTTTTTCATAGGAAGGAATGCAATGGATCTTTGTGTTCATTCTGCCTCAAATATTTGCAGTGAAACAAGCTTTTCAGAATGAGAAAATGCAGTATAGATTTTCCAGGCTGTCTCTCCCACGTGCTTACTCCCAGGTAATCAGGAGGAAAGGGCTTCGCCTGCCAGGTTGAATTTTGGTCGAAGTGTGGAGACATGCAGAGTATCATTCTGCCTAAACACATCAGGTAACTTTCCACAGGCTGCTTTCCCTCCTTCAGGCACACATCCCACAGTCATGATACAAAAATTGCCCGGGGACAAGAGATCCACTCGGCCCAGAAAGGAAGGATCTTGACTCCACTTGTGTGTGTGTAAAGTCACAGCCACCTGTAGACCTATTTGTTTTACCACCGCAGCGATATGATACATAGTCCTTGAGAGGTCACGGACGTTTGCTCTTTTATCTTGCACAGGCAGATAACTTACCTCCTCAAATGAAGTGTTTGAGTAAATAAAAGATGGTTTCTATGAACTTGTTTTCCCCTCACCCTCAAAGTCTTAGTTGAATTGGGGCAGCACTTTGTGAACCCTCTTATGTCACTCACAACTGCCAAAGGCATTTATAACAAAATGCTGAAGCACAGTACGGAGAGTCCCAGTCCATAAATGAACAGGGTTTTATCGGAGGGATCTCTGATGCTGAGTTGATGAGCAAGACCCTGCTGTGGCATTTCTGCTTATGGCGGCACACTCGGGATGAATTCCTCTGAGCTCATAAGCCCTTCAAAAGGCAAGACACATTGATTTCCTCATTATGTTCAGGAAGTGGTAACTTAAGCAAATTTCCAAACCCTTTCAAACCCCGAGGTCTGTTCAGCAGTGATAAGACAGGACACCATCTGTAAGTTGGTGAAGGTTTGTATTGAGACAGTTCAGAGCGGGAGTATTTTTGTCCTGGAAAATTTTCCTCTTCCCACAGCCCATTAGGAGAGAATGGAAGAGGAGAGAGAGTTCAAGGGCTAGTTCACTTATAACATTCCTTAATATTTTCCGCAGTGAGAGACTGGGGAGGGGTGTTCTGGGCTTAATTGTTTTACTCATACAGTATTTGCTTCACACACAATTTTCCCGACCCCCTTCAAGAAAGGACTATGATACAAAGATTATTTATTCTCATTAACCACAGATGGATTCATGATGAGAAAAACAAAAGTAACATCAGGATTTTTAAATTCAGTATTAAATGTATACAATATTAACATGGAAACGAGTCATTTTAAAAAAATCTGAAGAAGGGAGGTTGCCAAAAAGAAATGATGACAGTCTGACTCAAAATGTTTCTTCTTCAAGCCACTACTAGACCTTCGATCTTACAAGTGCACTTCACAGAACAGAAATGCCAGAAGCTAGTAAGGAGGGGAAAAAGGAGAAGAATAGTAGCTCAGAGAATTATGAATTAAAAGGACAGTGGTGGGTGATCTGAAAGGTCAGAGGCATAAATCTTACAAGTGCACGTCACAGAACAGAAATGCCAGAGGCTAGTAAGGAGGGGGGGAAAGGAGAAGAATAGTAGCTCAAAGAATTATGAATTAAAAGGACAGAAGGACAGTGGTGGGTGATCTGAAAGGTCAGAGGCATAAAAAGCAGGGTCTTATGAAAAGAATCAATTTCAGAACTGGGAGTGAAATTCTCTAAATACAAGAAGAGGGAGAAATTTCATTCATGTTTCGAGGTTCTTTTGACATTTCCATTAACTGAAAAAATATGAATAATATAACCTATACATGTTTGATTCATAGTAGGAGAAGACAGCATATTAAATACTCATTCAGATGTTACAATTAAACGGTGCACAAAACATTGATTTCATTATATCCTGGTGCTTTTTTTTAACTTCTGTAAGTACTTAAAGATCCAGGGACCATAGTCATTCAGTTCTATTTCTGCTGAGTCAGAAAAGATGGAAAACACTGAGACAGGAGAAAATTAGTTCTTTAAAATGTTGAGAAAGTTTTTCCTTGCTTTAATTCAATGTAAATCAATAACTGTTCATTAAAGATAGTTAATATACTATTATCTAAATATAGGAGCTTCAAATGGACAAAATAAAAATGTATGGCTGTTTTCATCTAAGCCTATGATACTGTATGTGTCCACTCATTTCACTCTTTAATTCCAAGTATTTTTAGCAAAACAACCAGGAATTTCAGGAATGATAAACAACTTGTAAAGTGTTATTTTACTCCCACCTCTGCTCTACAGTGATGAGGACGTATTTGCCAAGGTGCAGGGCTGCTTAGCAATGACAACATTTGTTGGTTTATGGAAATACGTGAACATGGAAAAAACGCAAATAAATTTAACATTAATTCATTTAATGACCAATGTAGACTAAAAAAAAAAGAACTTACCTACCATGTGTGTTACATTACATAGTTCCTTACACATCTTACCAGATTTTGTGACTTAACTGCTGCAGTAACTTTTTTCACAGTTAAAGAAAAAGATAATCAGAGGGTTAAAAGCCTGGTAATCTTAGAGCAAAATCTCAAACCCAGGTTTTCTGAAATTCACATTTTCAGGAGCCGTACCAGGTTGATTCCACATTTGTTATGACATCAGATAGAATCATGGAAGGAAATTTAGTTTGAAGTCAGCAAAATCATCAAACCCTAATAGTCACACTTTAATTAAATCTATGATTAAATGTATGTATGCTAGATGGGGGCTTTGCTTTTAAGCTTTTCCTTTATTTTTATTTGAACAGCTCAGAGAAAGTTGATGGGATTCTTTATTTTGCAGCATTAAGTGCAGGCAGTACTTCACTGAGAAAAGAACTCCAAGTTCACAGCAGATGTCTCTATTGGGTACCGTGGACATTTCGTGGATCCCAACACAGGCAATTTGTGTTGTTCTCTGTTTGGTCTTCAGAGAGCACATGTCTCCTCTGAGGAAGCCTTAGAACAAAGGTTCCAGGAAAGGAAATTCAAATTTTTCTGCACCTTGAGCCAAGCCAAAAAAAAATCTAACATGGCCCTTTTTTATGTTCTTCCCTTCTCTGAAATAACTTGTAAATAAAATTTTGTCAGATCATCTCTCTAATGTTACATGATATTATCTTGACCTTCATCATGACAAGTGTATAAAAATTTTGAGAGTGGAATGTGTTACACATAGTACTTGTTTATTCCAGACATATTTATTGAGCAAGTGCAGGGTAGCACTTAGGAGAGAACAAGAGTAGAAGTGGTGCCAACCTTGGAGAGGTCATATTTCTTCTGAGCTCACTTCCTCAGCTGGCGCATCTGACGTGTGATGGTACCGCCCAGAAAAGGTAACTGACAAGCAGAGGGGACACTATATACAACTGAATTTAAGAAATTAAAAAGTAAAATAGTAATCTGTTTTTTATTTGTATAGTAACAGTATAAGCAGAGTCAGAGAATGACCCCCCCAACACACACACACACACACACACACACACACACACACACACTCAAATTGGATCTACATTATTCGACCAAACTTGCAGTTCTAGGACATGATCAGAATTTTAAGCACCAAATTCAGTGCTTTAGGGAGATTATGTTCATTTCAAGAAAATAAAATCTCTACCTATTTCAAATAAGGAAAATCACTTTCTTCCTCTGAATATAAAGGAAATGCAATCAAAGTGAGGTAGCCCCACTCTTCACATAACCCTGATGACAGATTCCTGACTATCAGAAATAATTCTAAGTTCCTGAAGATGAAGAACATGGCACAAGTGAAGAGCAATATTCTCGCAATTGTGTTCCTTGTTAGGTGTCACGGCCATAAAGGTGAAACTTTAAATCAGTTTCTTCAATGATTTTTAATGTTACTTTATTGAATATCACATTTTTATGTGACATAGATTTTGTCATATCATCTCTTATGAAACAAGATTAATTCACCAAGTTTAGCTCACTTCTCACAATACATTAGTTATTCCGATTACTGTCTTGTGTTTAGCATCGAGCCTTCCCTGTAGGTGAATTTTATTCATGTGATCCCAGGAGACAGACATATATATAGAGGTCGTTAATAGATGATGAAGTGATAAATAAAAAGAGGTACAAGGATTGAGCCCCTTCTATTTGGTAGAGATAGTATTATATGACCTTAAAATTAGCCAGTTATTCTGAGAGAGAAAAATATTACATGCATTTTACGAATAAGGAATCTAAGACTCAGAGGTCAGAAGCTTTTTGCCCTGACCCAAAACTTAATCAGGAAGAATCTAAAAATCTCAACAGGCCAATAACTATGGAAGAAATTGAAGCAGTCATCAGAAAGCTTCCAGCAAACAAAAGCCCAGGACCAGACGGCTTCACAGGGGAGTTTTACCAAACATTCAAGGAAGAACTAAAACCTATCCTCCTCAGACTACTACAAAAAATCCAAGAGGAAGGAACACTTCCAAGCTCATTCTATGAAGCCAGCATCACCCTAATACCAAAACCAGGTAAAGACAACACAATGAAAGAGAATTACAGGCCAATATCCCTCATGAACATAGATGCCAAAATCCTCAACAAAATCTTAGCAAATCGGATCCAGCAGTACATCAGAAAGATCATACACCATGACCAAGTAGGATTTATCCCAGGGATGCAAGGATGGTACAATATCCGCAAATCAATCAACGTGATACATCACATAAACAAATTGAAGGAAAAAAACCACATAGTCATATCAATTGATGCAGAAAAAGCATTTGACAAAATTCAACACCCATTTTTGATAAAAACTCTCAGCAAGGTGGGAATAGAAGGATCATACCTCAACATAATAAAAGCCATATATGACAGGCCCACAGCCAACATCATACTCAATGGACAAAAACTGTCACCATTTCCCCTAAGAACAGGAACAAGACAGGGATGCCCACTCTCACCACTCCTGTTCGACATAGTACTGGAAGTATTAGCCATTGCAATTAGACAAGAAGAAGAAATAAAAGGCATCCAAATTGGAAAAGAGGAAGTAAAACTGTCCTTATTTGCAGATGACATGATATTATACTTAAAAAACCCTAAAGACTCCATCAAAAAACTATTAGACTTAATAAAAGAATTCGGCAATGTAGCAGGATACAGAATTAACGCCAAGAAATCTATGGCATTTCTATACACCAATAGTGAACTTGCAGAAAGAGAGACTAAAAAAGCAATCCCATTTACCATCTCACCAAAAAAATTAAGCTACCTAGGAATAAACTTAACTAAAGAGGTAAAAGACCTCTACTCAGAAAACTACAGGACGTTGAAAAAAGAGATAGAGGAAGACATAAAGAGATGGAAGAACATACCGTGTTCATGGATTGATAGAATCAACATCATTAAAATGTCCATACTACCCAAAGCAATCTATAGATTCAATGCACTCTCCATTAAAATACCAACGGTATATTTCACAGACGTAGAACGAGTTCTCCAAAAATTCATCTGGAAAAAAAAACCGAATAGCTACAGCAATCCTGAGAAAGAAGAAGAAGAACAAAGTAGGAGGGATCTCAATACCAGATATCAAGCTGTATTACAAAGCCACTGTTCTCAAAACTGCCTGGTACTGGCACAAGAACAGACATATAGACCAATCGAATAGAATAGAGAGCCCAGAAATCAGCCCCAACCAATACGCTCAATTAATATTTGACAAAGGAGGCAAGAACATACAATGGAGTCAAGACAGTCTCTTCAATAAATGGTGCTGGGAAAATTGGACAGATACATGCAAGAAAATGAAACTAGACCACCAACTTACACCATACACAAAAATAAACTCAAAATGGATAAAGGACTTAAATATACGACAGGAAACCATAAAAATACTAGAAGAATCCAAAGGCAACAAAATCTCAGACATATGCCGAAGCAATTTCTTCACCGATACAGATCCTAGGGCATTGGAAACTAAAGAGAAAATAAACAAATGGGACTACATCAAAATAAAAAGTTTCTGCACAGCAAAAGAAACCATCAACAAAACAACAAGAAAGCCCACTACATGGGAGAACATATTTGCCAACATTATATCTGATAAGGGCCTAATCTCCAACATTTATAGGGAACTCATACAACTTAACAAAAGGAAGATAAACAATCCAATCAAAAAATGGGCAAAGGACCTAAATAGACACCTTTTAAAAGAGGACATTCAGAAAGCCAAGAGACATATGAAAACATGCTCAAAGTCGCTAATCATCCGAGAGATGCAAATCAAAACAACAATGAGGTACCATCTCACACCTGTCAGAATGGCTATCATCAACAAATCAACAAACGACAAGTGCTGGAGAGGATGTGGAGAAAAAGGAACACTTGTGCACTGCTGGTGGGAATGCAGACTGGTGCAGCCACTATGGAAGACAGTATGGAGTTTCCTCAAAAAACTGGAAATGGAACTCCCATTTGACCCTGTGATCCCACTTCTAGGAATATATCCCAAGAAACCAAAAACACCAATCAGAAAGGATATATGCACCCCTATGTTCATAGCAGCACAATTCACCATAGCTAAGATTTGGAAACAGCCTAAGTGCCCATCAGTAGATGAATGGATTAGAAAACTGTGGTACATCTACACGATGGAATACTATGCTGCTGTAAAAAAGAAGGAACTCTTACCATTTGCAACAGCATGGATGGAACTGGAGAGCATTATGCTAAGTGAAATAAGCCAGTCAGAGAAAGATAAATATCACATGATCTCACTCATTTGTGGAATATAATGAACAACATATACTGATGAAGAAAACAGATCCATAGACAGAGAAGCATCCACCAGACTAGTGGTCGGCAAACTCATTAGTCAACAGAGCCAAATATCAACAGTACAATGATTGAAATTTCTTTTGAGAGCCAAATTTTTTAAACTTAAACTATATAGGTAGGTAATAAGTTTAAGTTTAAACTTAATTAGGGTACTCCTAAGGCTTAGGAAGAGCCACACTCAAGGGACCAAAGAGCCGCATGTGGCTCGCAAGCCACAGTTTGCTGACCACGGCAACCAGACCATCAAACCTCAGAGGGAAGGTAGGGGAGGGTGGGGGTAAGCGGGAGAGATCAACCAAAGGACTTGTATGCATGCATATAACCCTAACCAATGGATACAGACACCAGGGTGTGGGGTGAGGGCATGCATAGGGAGAGTGGGGGACAATAGGGGGATCAGGACACATATGTAATACCTTAATCAATAAAGAAAAAGTAAAGGATATAGGACAAAATATGAAATAAGTAGCCCCTTACTTGTCTTTGGTGGGAGGATGACACATCAGGCAGTCACGATTCCCTGAAGACCTACTCTACAGAGTTCACACTCTACAGAGTTCACAAGTTAAGACACATGTTATAAGGGCCATGGTCCTAAAATACCACCAATCTGTTAACACATTACTCCTGTGTCCCAAAAGAAAAGACTAGTGGTGTGGGGAGGGGGTGTGGGGAGGGAGGAGAGTGTCTCTATCTACAAAATCTTTGTACAAGCTAATTGCCATCAATAAGAGGTTTATTGGTATATTCCATTGGCTGTGTGTTCTTTGTGTGACTTAACGTTAATTTTTCACTATGGTTTCAAAGACCCCCATATGCCAGGAAATATCAGCTTTTTAGTATTGTTTAATCCAGCAGATACTTAAACTGGAGATCCTGGCTTATCAGTGGCAGTTAGAATATTAGTGCCTCTCCAATGTCTGCTTATCAGTTTACTATTGATCTTAATAGAAATGGAGTTCAGAACATGACTTTCTTCACCTCTGAAACAGGGCAAAGCTGCAAAGAAATAGAAATATGAGCATATTTGGAAATGTGACAAGTTTGGTTCTCTCATTTCCCTTCCATCTCCTATTAGAACATTTACATTCTGCAAAGAGCAATAAATAGAAGTTATAGTAGAATTATTTCCTCTTTTTTCACAAAAGAAGAGCAAAAGCCACTAAAGCTTGCAAAAAAAATCTACTCCAACATGCCATGATAAATTTTTATTATTATTGCCCTTTTCTGTCTTATCTGGTAGTCATGCCCCACTGAATAGTTAAACAAAGAGTTTTGCAATGAAATCCAAATTGTTATGTCATTAGAGTTAATTATGTTAAAGAGGGAAGAGGGACTTCATTTTGTAGCTTTTAATTCTAGAGTTCTCCAAATAATAATTGGCACAGAATACAAACAATTCTGACCATGGGAATTACCATGAGGACCCTCACCTGTCCCTGACATCAACAGAAACTGGCAGGAGCAGCATATTTGAAATCATCAGAGCAAGTCCTCACTCATACTTTAAGTCAGTGATGGCGAAACTATGACACGCGTGTCAGAGGTGACATGCGAACTCATTTTTTTGGTTGATTTTTCTTTGTTAAATGGCATTTAAATATATAAAATAAACATCAAAAATATAAGTCTTTGTTTTACTATGGTTGCAAATATCAAAAAATTTCTATATGTGACACGGCACCAGAGTTAAGTTAGGGTTTTTCAAAATGCTGACACGCCGAGCTCAAAAGGTTCGCCATCACTGCTTTAAGTCCACCTATAATCAAAACCCTACATCAACTGCCATCATTTTTTATTTCAATTCTTTATTGTTTAAATTATTACATATGTCTCCTTTTCCCCCCATTGACCTCTCCCCGTTGCTCTCACCCCCCAGCACATGCCCTCACCCCCCTACTGTCTGTGTCCATGGATTATGCTTATATGCATGTATACAAGTCCTTTGGTTGATCTTTTACTGCCCCCTCCGCTGCCTTCCTTCTGAGGTTGGATGGTCTGTTCAATGTCTCTGGATCTATTTTTGTTCATCAATTTATGCTGTTCCTTATATTGGTAACACTTTTCCAGGCCAAGCCAAGGTGCAGGAAAAATGCTTCATGCTGCTTTCCCATATCACCCTCACTTGGAACATTTTCATTGAACTCACTCTGCACACACCAAACTCAGTCTCCAGACCAGCTACTTGTGAAGTTCTCCATGTATGTGATTTTGATTGCTCCAATGCGTTGCTTCATATTGCCATTTAAATATTTGCTGTTACATCAATTTCCAGGCTTCATTCTGGCCTCCTCACTTGTCACTGGGTGATGAAGATGCCCTTATGCTAGTCTCACTCCTAGCACGATGCTCCCAAAGACACATATCAAAAAGTGTTCTAATTTAATTTTACCTCAATGTAGATGTTGTCAGCTGTGGATAGTATTTTCTGAATTTCCATTTTTGTCCTGGCTTTTCATCTCTCAACCTGAGTCTAAACTTTTTGAGAATGAAGGTTACAGGTTATAATGCTGAAGAAGTGGCGTGGTCACAGATACTACAAACCGACCCATATCATCAATGGTCCCTTCAACACCCTTTGCAGGACCAAGAGAACTAAAAATCTTAGCTACCCTGGCATAGCCAATGAGTCAAGAAGATAATGGTTTCAAGGTGGCTTTAAAAATAGCCTGTCAAAATCAGTGCTGTTGATGAAATAGGTAAGACTCATTTTTACTCCATAATTCACTTTCTTCCCTTCTTTTTAAAAAAGTAAACTAGGTCAGCAAAAATGTGAAAGTGTTGTATAATAATCACTGCAAATCACTTAGAGTTCTGGTTCAAGAGGTTTTAACCTGGTAATAAATTATTCTTCTGAGATGAGACTCAGAGTTAATTATGCCCATTACTCTAATTTTATTTCATATCTAGAGGGGAACTAAGGAGAAGAGACCACAAATAACTCACCACCACCAGCCTCCTCGTTTTCCCCTAAGTATATTGGAGAATATTGTAAATGTCCCAAACCATCTCTAGCAGTGAGCCTTTCATTTTATGCTGAACAAAGGACCAAAAATGAACTGGTAGGAGGGCTGGGAAGTAATTCTTGCTATTTGTAGACATCTGTTAGAACTGCCTCTTTGTCATCATTTTGCTGCCCCAGGCATCAGTAAAGGGATCCTTCCCTCTAAGCAAGACGCTGGGTATTTAATCTGGCCAGTAAGCACTCTGCCTGGGGGTTCAGGGCACTCATCCTGTAAAAGCCTAATTAACCAGAAACCACATAATCAACCACAATTCCCTCCTGGAGAAATGGATAAATTACAAAAATCTTAAGAAAGACAGCATGATCAGGAATTTCCGCTAAGATTACGAATATCCTGAACTTAAAAATCAACTCAAACACTTATGCTTCCTCTACACAATGAAGTGAAGTTTCTTAATAATTACTCTGGCAAACCTCAAGAACTTTAGTCATTAAAAGGATTCAATTATGGTTATTAGTCTGTACTCACTTGTGATAGAAATGTAAATTGACTATTTTAGAATGATTTCCAACCAGTCGGGTAGATTCTCTCCTTGCTCAACAAGAATACTTGAACACTTGCATAGCTCTTTAGCTTTTGGGTAATAAATGTTCATCCTGCATGTGTTATTCTGCTGTAAATACTTAACATACACACAAATAGATATTTTTCTAGAGTACATTTACATAAGTTTTTTGAAAGCTGTTAGCATTTATGTCCTCCAAACTCAATTCCTCTGTTTGTTTTGTTGTTGTTGTTGTTTTGCATTCTTAATTTTTGGAGGATTAGGCCAGATCTTTCATTCTATGCTGTGATCAACTGAATGATAAACCATTAGTGCCTCATATCAACTTTGAAGAAGAGATGTAAATGACACCCAGCAGTACACCAGTAATTCTTGCACTGACTACACTATTCTAAGAGCCCTGGCTATTTTTCAGGGGCACAAGCATCAGTTAATCTGAGCCATGCCCCTGATCTCAAAAATAGAGCAACCTTGTAGAAGGGGTTGCTGAACTGTCCTGACTGGGTAAGTTACACAGCTCTAAATTTTTTCTCTAGTGATTGTCCCCAACGTGTTAAGTAAGTCACCTTTTCATGCCTGAAAGCACATCCCATAAGACTACCTTAAACAGGCAGCAGTACTTCCTGTGTAATGTTGGTTATTAATAACAGGCCTGGGCATTTCTACATTGTGACTGTCCATCCAGGGAATGAGGGGCTGCCCTTTCTTGAGGAGGCTCCAGGAGCGATAAGTGGGAAGTCTCCTATATCTCTAGGAGAAAGACGAGCCACTCTCCTCTCTGATTCCACTGCACAAAAGAAAGAGCTTCTGCCCTTCCATCCTACACTCCCATGACTCCTTCTCATCCTCCTCTGTCTCAGGCTTTGAGATTGATTGTGAGTTTGGGTTTGATCTGGTGGGTCCAGTTCTCTCCACTCTTCATAACTGTTGAGGGTCTATCTGGCCACAGGGATTTGTGGCTGTCTTTAGAATGCTGTATGTTTGAGCCCCAGTTTTGAGGCACAACTGACAATACCAGGGTAATAGGAAATGTCTCCCATACACAGAATATCATGTTATGCAAATGGTGAAGGCTTTTTCATTTTATAAGCACATAGATTCCAGAATAGGTGTTCATCAACAAAGAAAGGGATAAAAAACTTATCATTTACAACTCTGTTATATGTAAACATACATATAATGTGTAAGTAAATATACCACAGCCACTGTGGAGAAAAGTATAAAGACTCCTCAAAAAATTAAAAATAGAACTCCCATTTGACTCAGTAATCCCACTTCTGGGAATATATCCCAAGAAACAAAAAATACCAATTAGAAAGGACATATGCAACCCTATGTTCATAGCAGCACAATTTATAATAGCTAAGATTTGAAACAGCCTAAGTGCCCATCAGCAGATGAGTGGATTAAAAGACTATAGTACATTTACACAATGGAATACTACACTGCTATAAAAAAGAAGGAACTTTCACCATTTGCAACAGCATGGATGGACTTGGAGAGAATTATGCTAAGCAAAATAAGCCAGTTGGAGAAAGATAAATACCACATGATCTCGCTCATATGTGGGATATAATGAACAACATAAACTGAACAACAAAAATATAACCAGAGATAAAGAAACACTGAACAGACCGTCCAGTCTCAGAGAAAGGCAGAGGATGGGGGGAGGTTAAGAGATCAACCAATGCATAACCAATGGACAGGGACACTGGGGCAGTGGGGACTTGCCCTGGGGGGGCAGAAATGGCTTGGGGGTTTAATCGGGGGAAAAGGAGACATATGTCATACTTTAAACAATAAAAATAAATAAATAAAAATAAAAGTGGGTTCATTTATGGACTGGGACCCTCCATACTTTGTGTCTATAGAAACAAACTTCAGCATTCTGTTAAAGGTTCATTGTGCAATTGTGAGTAATATTCCAGGAAGCACAACAGCTCTGCCCCTCTCCATGTTCATACAGATTAGGCGACCGGTGTATGATTGCGAGGTCTACTATGAGGATGACTGTAAAATAAGGAACAACTTTAAGACGTAAAGGAAACACGAAAGAAATAGTGAAGCTATAATTTTGGAAGTGCTTACATACAACACAGGTATGCACTATTTAAATAACAACAACAAAAATGGCTTGAAAGTCCATCTCTGCAGAGTGGTCCTGGAGGAGAAATTGGAGAAAGAAGGTCTAATGGAAGGAGAAATGACTGACTTAGGGTGAAGCATTGTGAGATGAAGGTGGAGATGCATGCAAGTGCCAATATTCAAGCCATTTTCCCTTCTCCTGGGAAAAAATTATGATTGTTCCATCAGGTGGAACTATGACTTGGAAAAGTAAGGAAGCTTCTCTTGTCAATAGTGTCATCAGCGATAACCAAAGGATCTATGGGCTTCTGAAAAGTAGCCAAGACCTAATGGTTTAGAGACATGGCCCAGAACAGTGTCCAGAAAATTCCATTATATATCCTATATAATAAAAGCATAGCATGCAAATTGTCCCCTCAACTGGGAGTTCATTTGGGAGTTCGACTAGAGGGTGGGGCCAGCTGGGGGAAGGGAGGGAGGCCCCGGCTGGCAGCCAGCAGCCACTAGGGACCTTGCCAGTGCAAGGATTTTATGCACTGGGCCTCTAGTGATTATCTATAATCATAATATTTTTTAAAAGAAAAGGTATTACAGAAACAGAAATTTGAGCAAAAGAAGACTAAGAAAAAAAATTACAAAAATGTTTTAGTATTTTTATGTTTTAGTGTTATTTTAGTATTTTAGATTTTAGTATATTTAGTATTTTTAGTCACTCATGAGTTTGTGGGCATATATGGTACCATGAGGAATGGACAATTTAATATGAAAATCAAATCATTTTAAAACCATGGTCAATATCTTCATATTGATTTTTGAACATTACTAAAATAATTACAATAACAAAATTGAGGGTCTCTGAGGCAGTCTATAACATCAGTCAAATATGATGACACCCTCTTAAATCACCATTCAATAGCTTTCTAAGTCTATTGACTTGAAGTATTTTATCAATAATGCTATTAGCATCACCAGTAATAACTACTATCGATTAGGTACATAACATTTGCTGGAATAAGTGCTATATATATATATATATATATATCCTCTAATCCACACAACATTTAAGGATGAAAATTATTTCTCCTATTTTATTTATTTAAAAAAGATTAAGGCTCAGATAATTAAGTAACCTGGCTAAAGGCACACAGTAAATATTGGATTTATAGTGTTGAAGACAAGGTTAGCCTACTCCAAAAAAAGTTAATTTATTTATTATTGCTATTCATGAGCTCTTTTACAAAGACAGCTTATTATCAGATATTATTGGGGGGAAAGTATTTGAGAATGGTTTAATGCATATGCCTTTCAAATATGTATGGATTTTCATCAGTACATAGCACCTATACACCTGCTGGAAGAGTAATGATTTCTTATGTAATACAAGAAAAGTATTTTTATCATTGTAAAATAAACACATCTATGTAACTCTCCTTCTTTTTGTGCTTGTCCTATGAAGAGATGAAACACAAACACACACAGAAGCACAACTTTTTTTTAAGATAGAGATTTCAAGAAGATTCTGTCCTGTTGTTCTAATTGGATATATAACAATTAAATTAGAGACATTTTGTGTACAGAGCATAAAACTGCAATGGCTGTTAAGAAAATGGAGTTACAGAATCATAATTTTCAATACCAGGTCAATTAATTAAGAAATGAGAGGCAGGCCCTGGCTGGGTAGCACAGATGTTTGGAGTGTCATCCCTATAAACCAAAGTTTCAGGTTTGATATTCCTGGTCAGAGCACATACAAAAATCAACCAATGAATGCATAAATAAGTGAAACAATAAGTCTCTCTCTCTCTCTCTCTCTCTCTCTCTCTCTCTCTCTCTCTCTCTCTCTCTCTCTCCCTCTCTCCCTCTCTCTCTCTCTCTCTCTTCTCTCTTTCTCTTTAAAATATTAATAAATATTTTTTTTAAGGAGAGGCAAAAATTTATCTCTGAAAATGCTAAAGAGAATAAAAGATAAGTCTTTTCTCTCTCTCTTTAAAATATTAATAAATATTTTTTTAAGGAGAGGCAAAGATTTATCTCTGAAAATGCTAAAGAGAATAAAAGATAAGAACTTGGAAGTGATACCCACATAATCTTCAAAGACTGCTCATGTGCTATAGATTAATTTCCACAGTCAGCCCTGCCCTAACACCCACCTCATGAGCTGGCTGCCTTCTCCCTCTCATTTGCTAACCATGAGGTGTGGTTTCTGGAGTTTCAACCTGTGCTTTGCTCCTCTGCCTTTGCCTCCACATACCAGTCCTTCCAACTGCATTTCTCTTCTACATTGTCAAACTATTATAGCTGTTTACTTCTACAAATCACTTTTAGTTGATAAATTAAGCAGGCGAACAATCAGGAAGGATATGGATTATCTGAATGGTACCATCATCAGTTGGATCTAAAGGAGCATTTATAGAATTGTTCATTCAACAGCAGAATGCACATCCTTTTCAAGCTGGCATGGAACATCCATCAAGATAAATTACATCTAGAGACATGAAATAAACTTAAATTTTTTAAAGAAAAATCATGCAGCCCAGCCAGTGTGGCTAAGTGGTGAGTGTCAACCTATGAACCACGGTGCAATTCCCAGTCAGGGTACCTGCACAGGTTATGGGCTCAATCCCTGGGGGGTGGGGGGTTTGAGAGGGAGAAAGATGGTGAAGGAGGCTAGCCAATCAATGATTCTCTCTTATTATTGATGTTTCTATCTCTCTTTCACTCTCCCTTCCTATCTGAAATTAATAAAAAATTAGTTTTTTTTAAATCATACAAAGTATTTTTTCACACACAATGAAATTAAAGTAGAAGTCAATAAAAGAGAGAAGCTGGAAGATTTTCAAATACTTGACAGTTTATAAAAAGACTTCTTAATAACCCATGAATCAAAGCCGAAGTCTCAAAAGAAATAAAAATACAATTTAATTTAAATAAGAATGAGAATAAAGTTATCTAAATTTGTGGTATGTAGTAAAAACGGTGGTTGGGAAGAAATGTATAGCATTGAATGCATATATTATAAAATTACAAATATCTAAAATTAATAACCTAAGCTTTCATCTTGGGAAACTAGGGGAAGAAGAGCAATTTAAGCCTAAAGCAATCAGAACAAAAAGTAATAAAAATGAGAACTGAAATCAATAAAATTAAAAATAGAAAAAGCATAAAGAATATCAATGAAAACAAAAGCTGGTTGTTTGAAAAGATCAATGAAATGAATAAACCTCTAACAAGGCTCCCTGCGAAGAAGGGAGAAAATGTACAAATTCCTACTGTCATAAATAAACAAGGTCACCACTACTGACTTCATGGACATCAAAAGAATAATAAAGGTAAACTACTAACAGCGTTAATCAACAATGTTGATAACATGTAAATTAAACTAATTCCTTGAATGACACAAACTATCAAAACTCACCAAAGGAAAAAAACAAACAAACAAACAAAAAAACCCAGATAATCCCAAGAAGCTTTTTCTATTAACAAAGTTGAATTGATAAATGATAACCTTCCAAAAAAGAAATCACCAGACGTGGTAATTTCATTGGTGAATTTTAAAAGCATTTAAGTTAGAAATGATACCAATTCTCCACAATTTCTTCCAGAAACTGGCAGCAGAAAGAACACTTCTTAACTCACACTATGAGGTTAGAATTACCCTAATATCAAAACCAGATAAAGACATTGCAAGAAAAAGAAAATACAAACCAATATCACTTATGAACCAAATTTCTCAAAAAAATGTATTATCAAAATAAATCTAACAAAATATAAAAATAATTACACACCTTAAACAAGTAGGATTTATCCAGGCATGTGAGGCAGTTTTGAAATTTGAAAATCAATCAATGTAATCTACCATAGCAACCAGCTAAAGAAGAAAAATCCTATTTCTCAGTCACAGAAAGATACATCTTAAAATCCTCCATGACTATTGAAGTTGAGTTTCAAATTGATTTTGAGTTTCCAAATTTCTAAAACAAAGGATTATGTTCATATTTGATTCAGTATACGGTAGTCTTATGATATAAACAGAGCAGCAATATTTTTATCATTTTCAAAAAATTTTCAATTAGACAAGGTTTAACATATATGTTTTATCACATGACAATTAGTTAAACTTTTGGTCAATATTTTCAGTTAACTCAGTATTACAGTTGATAAATAGAAATCTGCAGAAGAAGAGACAACTGCAGATACTTTTTTTAGGAATGATTATAATGACATTTTTTTAAAGCTTGAAGTAGCTTTCTTTATAAAACTATGCAAAAATGATATATAGCCATTATTTTAATTATTAAATATATTAAACAGGGCCTTAGTGCTTGGAAAATAATTACTTATCCTCAGCAAATGGTGTGTCTCTATCTTATGACTAATGTGATCTGTGAGTATGACAGTATTTTCTTCTTGGTTTCAGCCACACAAAAACTCGGAGTTTATTTTGAAGTTCAATTTTGATAGCCACGGAAAATCTTGTGAGTTATTTTCATGACCAAACTTGTCCTTGAGTTTAATTTATTTTCTTGATTTTTCAAGTTGCAGGTTGTTTTTTTTTTTTTAATTCTTCCTGGTTTTTGGTTGTTGTTGTTTAGTAGCAGTACAATATACATTTCTGCTAACATTGATGCATTGTCATTTTTTTCTCTTCAAATCTTTTATTAGTTTTCCTCTCTTACTTCTCATCTCTCCTCCTGGCTTTATTTTTTAAAGATTTTTTAGAGAAGTTTTAGGTTGACAGAAAAATTAAGAAGTTTTTTTTATTCTTCCTGGTTTTTGGTTGTTGTTGTTTAGTAACAGTGCAATATACATTTCTGCTAACATTGATTCATTGTCATTTTTTTCTCTTCAAACCTTTTATTAGTTTTCCTCTCTTACTTCTCATCTCCCCTCCTGGCTTTATTTTTTAAAGATTTTTAGAGAAGTTTTAGGTTGACAGAAAAATTAAGAATGTACAGAAATTTCCCATATACCCCCTGCCCCTACACATGCACAGCTTCTTTTACTATCAGCATCCTCACCAGGTGTTACATGTGTTACTATTGATGAACCTACAAGAACATGTCATCCTCACTCAGAGTCCACAGTTGACATTAGGATTTATTCTTGGTGCTCGACATTCTATGGTTTTGAACAAATATACTAGTATAATGACATGTACCCATCATTATAGTGTCATACAAAGTATTTTCACTGCCCTAAAAATCCTCTTCACTATGCCTCCTACACATACACACACACACACACACACACACACACACACACACACACACACGTTATTTTACAAAGAAAAAAGCTGATACCAAGAATTATTAAGTATTTTGCCCAAGGCCAAACAGATAATTAGTGGCTAATCTAGGACTATTGATTTCCAGCCTAAGAATGTTTTTTCCTAATCAAATATTAATAATGAATAGAGGAATTACTCTTTACTTTCATATTATTATTGTGCTTAAACAAATGATTTCTCTTCTAATGTAACTGAATAAGTAATGATTTACTTCCAGATATTAAATCTTGGGGACAATTGTCAGTATCTACAATGGCTTGTTGAAATTCACCAACAATTCTTTTGAGCAGATATTGATGTTTTCTGGCTTCATTAGCTCTTTGCCATCTGCTGCTTTGATGACATGGCCATGGAGACTGAGCGATTTAGAGCATTTTCTGACAATCAGGGATTTCTTTACTATCTTCTTTCTAGTACATTCTGCTACTCCAGTGACACTGGTTCCTCTATTGATGGATCCCCACTTGTCTCACCCAATCAATCAAATCTCTCAGTCAAGGGTTTAGTACTACCCTCATGCATTTTTATTGTATGAGATCTTCCTGATTTTGGTACTCATCCTGTCTCCATTGTGCCTCATGTTCCATGCATTTCCATGATGATTCAGTGGGCACACTCAGGTGACCCACTACATTTTGCAAACAGTCATTCTTTAACCTTTCCAGAGCCTGATTTATAGTTTTGTTCTCCATCAAAGTGAACATTGCTTTTCTTATAATGTTGAAGCATTTGCAATAGCCATTTGTTATTGATCTTCTATAATGTAAACACATGCCATTTCTTGGTCTCAGACCTCCAACCTCCAGAACTGTGAGAAATGAATGTTTGTTGTTGAAGCCCCCCAGTCTGTGCTATTCTGTTACAGTAGCCCCGGGGGAGTGAGACACCCACCCACGCCCTCAAATCCCTGGCTATCTTGTGACAGAAGCTAGAGATCAATGGTGAGTGATGGTCGCAGGACCATGAAGGCCAATTCTTAGGCAGTTCTGTCTCTCTTTTGACTATGAATTTCTAGTTACATCTTGTCTTCAACTTTGGTGACTAGCTGACATTTTGAAATAACTGGAAGTCACTTGAACACCAGTTATACAGTTTTAAAAAAAGCACTGACTTATTAGAGATGCAGAATTTGAAATATTCTTTCTCCAGTACACAAATAGGAAGTGCTTTGAGAAGGTGCTCACTTGTGTTAGTAATGTTAGTTACCCTTCATGTAACTTTGTGTGGAAATTAATTAAGGGAAAATAGAATCTCCTGCTGTTCATTAGACTTGAACCCCAAGTCTAATCCAGAAGAAAGACTGAAAAAAACGAAGAGAAGAGTTTCATTTCTTTTTTCTATAAGGCTCTTTCCAACAATAGCACCAAAACCCAATGCTCAGTGGCATCGCTCTATAAGGATGAGAACTCTCGGAGCCAGGATGACGCAGAATCTCCTATTGGGTTCAGCAAAATTGCAATGTTTCAGGTTTCCAGTTTTATCATTTTCCCCCTCACAGCTTCTCATCCTAGCTCCAATGTTTGACACTTTCATTTCTATAACTCATTAAATATTCAATGATTCATAATAACAATTTTCCATGTAATTTTATTGTCCCCATTCTGGCATCAGCTCTTTAACGAAAGTATAAATACCCACTTGAAATAAGGACATTTCAGCTTTCATTTTCATTGCATTAATATTGTCTAAGGAGCTTGGTGCAAAAGACTTCCAAATATTACTGAGATGGCCTCACTATTATAACTCGGTGCAAATGGAGATTATGAAACAAAGAGCCAGGAAGGCAGGGAAAATTCAACCAATATCACACTAACTGGAGAGGAAGCTAAGAGAGTGTGAAATCAAAGAGTAATCAATTTCCTAAAGGAAGAAGGTGCTGCTGCGTGTTATTACCGATTATCTCAAGGGCACAAGAAAGACAAAGACAGCTGAAAAGTTTGAACAAGAGTAACTTGGGGTAGCAAGTTAGGATTTTTTTTCCCACTGGAAAAAAACAGTTCCTGCCTTGCACCTAACATGTATAAAGAATTTCTACATTTTCACATGATTATGCTTTCAGGCATCAAAAACAAACAAAAAAAAATAATTTCCACTTACTTCTGCTGGTACTTAACATGAGGACATGACTTCCTAAGTAGTAAAATAGTGTTTCATGAGACACACACATGGAAGACAGTTTGTTAATGTTTTACTCAAATATTTGAATTCTCTTTCAGTGGTTTGAAGAAGATCAGGGTAGTTTTTTGTCTTCATTTTCTTCTTATCAGCTCAGCATTTGTGAATCATCATTTCACTAGCAGGGTCTCTGGGGCTTCAAACCTCCTTGTTGCTCATTCTCACCTCCACATTGAGGAGCACACCAGCGAAATGGACCAAGGGTCTTCTCCCTTCCTGATTGCACTCAAGCAGCTCAAACTGTGGGGAGCAGCCTCATGCAGTAGGCACTCTCTACCAGGAATTCAAGCTCAAGGGCCTCAAATGAAACCCTATTGATGTCAGGGGCTCTCTTGGAAGTTTATCTTAGAATATAAACTTCCAGCCTGTGCATATCTTGTCTCTATCTACATACACCTCTACCTTCACTGGATCTTGTCTACGCACTCCTCTAACCTGGACTCAATTTGCAAATGCAAGCCCCTTCTGGAATCACTTCCCAATTATTGTCCTTGTCTTTGCTTGAAAAACTTCAAATTTCTTGCTCCTCTTAACATTATAAGAAAAATCCATTTTTTTCTTTTAAAAAAATTATTTTTATTGATTTTTAGAAAGAGAGGGAGGAAGAGGGAGGAAGAGAAAAACATTGATGTAAGAGTGAAGCATAGATCGGCTGCCTCCTGCATGCTCCCTACTGGATGGAGATCAGGCCCACAACCTGGGCATGTGCCCTGACTGGGAATCCAACTGACAACTTTCCAATACATGGGACAATGCCCAACCAACTGAGCAACACTGGCCAAGGCAAGAATCCATGAAATTTTAAGCTGATAAAAAAAAAAAGGTCAAAGTCAACACAACTATTTAAAATTCTAAACAAGTATGTTCCTGTTGGGAAACTGAGGAATTACGTTTTTTCTAGCCCATTCTCTGACATATTTCCTGTTGTATGCAGCCTTGTCTACTTCCATCTGCAGGCGGCCTTAATGCTTCAGATCTCAAAGATAACTCATTTGATATTATAACTAGGCCTTACAACATCTCCATGGACTCCCCAGTACAGGTTCTACAAGTAGATATAGTCCTACTGATGTTTTCTTTCTTCCCTCAATTCCCTTTTCATTATTTTAATAAAAATTTCATCAATCCTATCTAATAAAAGAGAAACATGGTAATTAGCCGTAACTTCGCTACCCTTCCCATTGGCTAATCAGGGTAATATGCAAATTAACTGCCAGCCAAGATGGCGGCCGGCAGCCAGGCACTGAAGTGAACATGAGGCTTGCTTGCCCCAGTGACAGAGGAAGCCAATGTTCCCTGCCTGCCACTGCTGGGCTCTGAGCTTGCACTCTAAGAAACATTGTTACAAATATAGAAGCTAAACAAAACCCCAGAAACCTGCTTTCAGTCAGCTGGGATCTCAGAGCTGGAGTCGCAACAAAGTTTCAAATACAGAAGGTAAACAA
>NW_005353714.1:897430-897837 GCF_000412655.1 Myotis brandtii
GCCCCAACCCCCTGATCGGCCCTGCTCTGTGCCTGATAGGGGGGAGCTCCCCAACCCCCTGATCGGCCCTGCTCTGTGTGTGACAGGGTGCAGCGCCCCAACCCCCCCATGGGCCCTGCTCTGTGTGTGATGGGTTGGAGCCGCAACCTCCACATCAGCCCTGCTCTGAGTGTGACAGGGGGGAGTGCCCAAACCCCCTGATTGGCCCTGCCTTGAGTGTGACAGGTGGCGGCACCCCAACCCCCCAATCGGCCCTACCCTGAGCATGACTGAGGGTGGCATCGCAACCTCCTGATCCGCCCTGCTCTGTGCATGACAGGGGGGAGCTCCCCAGCCCCCTGATCAGCCCTGCTCTGTGTGTGACGGGGGGAGCTCCCCACCCCCCTGATCGGCCCTGCTCTGTATGT
>NW_005353714.1:898149-901113 GCF_000412655.1 Myotis brandtii
GAGGGGTCCCAGACTGTGAGAGGGCACAAATGGGGCTGAGGGATACCCCCCCACCCCGCCAGTGCACAAATTTTTGTGCACCGGGCCTCTAGTGTTACTATAAAATCTTAGTGCAAACTGTGACTATTTCTTTAATGCAGATGCTTCAACATTGTTCTTATTTGTATCTATTAATTTAGTTCCCTTGAGATGCACCCTTTTGAATCAGCTATATAGTTTCCCTATTATTCTTAAATGATATGCAAATTAATGTAAATGCTCTGTGAATCTTTTACCTTTTCTTTTTTGTTATTATATCAATAACTAGCATGAGTAAAATTTATCTTTTTATTGCATTTTCCATAAATTTTTAACTTGCAGAATACTGAAAATTTTCAGATTATTTTCTTTGATATTTTCACCTCATAAACCCTGCTTCATTTAAACCAGCTAGTAAATTGAACATTCAAATATCATTTTATAGTATTGCAAATATCCAAAGCTAAAATGTTGTTGACATTAACAATTCATTACTACTAATGCTGGCTGAAAAAGTTGGACTGTATATTTTGAGAAGAGGAAAGTAAGTAATTCTATATATTCTAGGCTGAGATAAGTGTTATTATATAAAATTTGACTGTTTCATTTCATACATGCTTCCTAAGAGTATGTTAGTGAAATATTAAGACCCACTAGTTAGCAGGCATGACATAACCCTCCTCCATACACACTCACTTATTGCAAAGCATGTTCTTTCAGTGAATTCAGACATTAGTTTATGCCAATGTTCATGTAGAATGACAGTCTGTGCTTAAAATCAAAGGAAAGCAACTAAAAGAAAATGCATTTATTTTTATCAATTGTTTTTGTATTAATTGAATTCAACCCCATGAACTTGAAAAGACATATTTTTATGTAAAAAGATAAGTGCTCACAAAATATTTTATTGGGAAGTTGGGGTTCTTTTTTATAACCCTTTGCCAGTGAAGGCTGCCACATTTTGTCTTTGCTAAAGAGCATTTTTATTTTTGATAGCCAAGTCTTCAAAAAAGTATTATTAAAATATGTTTAAAAGTTGTCCTCCTCTTCCCTCTGAATTTTCATGGAAGTATCCAAACTCCTTTGTTTCCAGTCACATTTATAAGCATGTATATATTTATATATAACATATATATGTTACAGAGTTTTGTTGGAGAGAGATGGTCCTTTGATTCAGACAGAGAGGTGGTCTGCATGCCCATGACCATAAAGAACACACTTCACAGCGATGAGCCCCTTTGTCCTTTATTTTATACCTAGTCTCTCAATTTTATAAAATCTAACCCATGATCTCATATCTGTTTACCAGAGACTTCTTCATGAATCTTGGATTTTTCAGTAATATCTGGGCAAAGGGAAATTATTGAGTCATTCATTGAATCACTTAGTCACTGAAAACCTTGAACTGTGCTAAATGGGGGGATATAAAGATAAACAGGATTGTCCCTGCTTTGGTTGTAAAGGAGCATATATGACAGGAAGGGTTCCAAAATAAAAACAAATAGATTTAGAGAACAAACTGACTGTCACTAGATAGAAGGAGGTTTGGGAGTCTGGGGAAAAAAAAGATGAAAGGATTAAGAAGTACAAATTCCACCCTGGCCATTGTGGCTCAGTTGGTTGAGCACCATCCCATGCACCAAAAGGTTGCCAGTTTGATTCCTGGTCAAGGCACATACCTAGATTGTGGGTTTGATCCTTAGTTGGAGTATGTGTGGGAGGCGATGGATTAATGTTTCTCTCTCACATCAATGACTCTCTCTCTCTTTCTCTCTCCTCCCTTCATCTCTCTCTAAAATCAATAAAAACATATTTTATTGAAAGAAGTACAATTTGTCAGTTATTAAAATAGTCATCGTATGTAAAGTACAGCATAGGAAATATATTTAATAATATTGCAATAGCGATGTATGGTGTTAGGTGCATACTAGACTTACCAGGGGATCACTCTGTAAATAATATAAAAGTCTAACCACTATAGTATACATTTAAAACTAATATAATACTTTATGTCAATTGTAATTAAAAATATAAAGTATAAATAAAATAATTTTTCTTTAATAAGTGCTGGGAAACAAACCAACAGGAACTGATAAAAAAGAGTGAGGGCAATGTGCCTTTAGTTCAGGTGCCTTTGGTCCATCTGCCACATTCCTGGGATAAAGAAGGACAAGTGATGGTGCCTAGGGGCCATAGGTGATCCATAGGGCTCGATCACCAGGACCTGGAAAGATGGGTCCAGGACTCTATGTTGTCTTCAATGCAAGACAGAAATGAAGGTTTTTAATCAGGGCAGGGACTTCCTCAGACATGTGAAAGCAGGTCTGATAACGACAGACAGGAAAGCCATACCTCAACAAAATAAACTTATTGGCATTATTAGAAAAATAAGAATTTTCTGAGGAGAGTGAACTGATTTCTGAGTTGGGTTATGCAGGTGTTTTAAGTCCCTCAAATTGCTATTAGATGTTTAGGCCTTTAAACAATCCTATCTAATAAAAGACAAAAAGGGTAATTAACCATACCTCCACTACACTTCCCATTGGCTAATCAGGATGATATGCAAATTAACTGCCAAGAAAGATGGCGGTTAATTTGCATACGTAGGCACAATACTGGGAGGTGAAAGGGGGAGGATGGAAGAAGCCGCCTGCTACTGATGGTGATCGGAAACCCAGGTGGCAGCTAAGAGCCAGGTGGCAGGGCAAAGGCAGCCCTGGGGCTCAGATGGAAGGAGGCGATGGCGGGGGCCCTGCCCCCTGTGCAGTCCGCCCTGTGTGTGCCCTGGCCATGGGCATTGGGCTCAGGAGGCTTGACCAGCAAAGCGGGACTGTGGATTGGGAATGGGCACAAGGCAGACCTCCTGGTCCTTCCCCTCAGCCGGCAGGCTCCTATCAATCTTCAGTTTCTACTGAAAGGAATGTGGAGCCTCCACTGTGCAGCCTC
>NW_005353714.1:902062-928366 GCF_000412655.1 Myotis brandtii
AGTTAGGGGCAATCAGGCAGGCAGGCAGGTGAGTGGTTAGGAGCCAGCAGTCCCAGATTGTAAGAGGGATGTCCGACTGCCAGTTTAGGTCTGATCCCTGTAAACCAGCAGTAGGACATCCTTCCAGGGGTCCCAGATTGGAGAGGGTGCAGGCCGGACTGAGGGACACTTCTCCCCGCCCCCGAGTGCACAAATTTTTGTGCACTGGGCCACTAGTGTATAATAAAATTATGCTCAAATGTAGATAGCAGTGCTTCATTTTTGGAAACTTCAATGTAAACATAAGGCAGACGATTAGACATATCAAAGATGACAGGAGAAACACAATGTTGTTACTGTGTGATTGTAGAAAGACATCGTCCTGTGGCCATATTTGATTTTGCATACTGACTATTCCATGTACTTTTTCTTCCACTAAACCTCAACTTTTTGCTTCTGACTCAGGTTCACTTGGTTCCAGTTGAAATTCTATTATCATCTATTTCACACAGATTTTTCACACAACTTAGCTGCACTGTCAAGTGCTGTGTGCACCAGGCACACTCATGGTCATTTAAATTTGATTAATTGAAATGAAAAAAAATTGAAATTCAGTCACTCTTGCCATATTTCAGGTATTGAGCTGCCACGTGCTCCTAATAGACAGAGCAGGTAAGAATACTTCTGTTATTGAAAAAAGTTCTGTTGGACAGCACTTGATCACAGCTTTTTCTGTTACAATATGCAGGAGGAGTCTTTGATGTAGCAGAGAAAATTGGGCTCAATGGAAAGTACACCTGTTGGCTCTAGGCAATATAGGTTAAAAATCCCCCAGAGACCTGTCTATGTGCTGGAACTCCAAACTGTGGTCCCTCTGCTAACTCAGCAAAAGGAATGTGAGCCTCCTCCCCTAACAGATACTCATTTAGCTTAGGAAGAGAGCCAAACAATAATAGTAATTGTAATAGTAATAGCAGTGATAATTATAGCTAATGTTATGCAAATTGCTGGGAAACTGATGCTATAAAAAGACTAACTTCATAATGTCGCACATATATTTCAACTAAGGGCTTCTACAAAATTGCAGACCCGTTTAATATCCTTTCTGCATCTGCCCTTTCTGTTCGATTCTCTCTCTATGGCAGTAGCCTCCTACTTTCATTTCTTTCTTCATCCGTATCATAACATCTGCAAAATTATGATCATAATAACAGCCAACAGTCATTGAGTATGCACCATGTTCTGGGCACTGATATGAGTGCTTAACATATACTGATCCATTTACTTCTCCAACCTCTATGCGGAAGTGATACCACTATTAACTCCACTTTGCAAATACGAAATGGGTATTTAAAGAGAAAGGTAACTTGGTCAAAGTCACACAACTAGACAGAAACAGACCTGGGACCTAAACCCCATCAGGGCAGTTCCCAGCTCCCAACTTTTATCACTAGTTCCCACTCTAAACACCTAACAGGATCATTAATTAAGACTTTTAGATTCTAAAGAAAACTATGGGAAATCTCCCAGAAAAAAAAAAAGTCCTATTATCCTCAAAAGTAAAATTTAATTTCAAGACTGCTTTATGGACCTCAGCTTACAAAGCAATGCTCTATATATTTCTTTCTACATATCATAGCTCGACATTTAAAGCATCAACGTATTGTTTAGATTCTGCCTCCCACCCCATGCCTCTAAAACCATATTCTGCAGCCCAATTACTCTATTTAGGACTCAAAACCAATCAACCAAGGAAATGCTCCGAGCTTTTGCTTGTGTAATTACTTCTCATTGGAAAAGCTCTCCCAAATGCCTCTTGGCAGAGATAACTGCCTACCAAATATTTCTACTTCTCATCCATAGTCAAGAGCTTCTTATGAGAAGAAACCATGCATCGGGAACTGTATCTCCCTGCACCTGCCCGTCTATATGGCTGTTATGAGTAGTTCTCACTCATGAAACATGAATGAACATGATGTCTGCCTCCTCCAGCTCTGGAGCCTACGAAGCAGTCCCCCTTCTCTCACTCACCAGCCTTTGCTGACTTGATAAGAGTAGCACTGCAAGCCTGGAAGCTACTTATTAACAACTAGAGGCCCAGTGCATGAAATTCGTGCATGGGGAGGGGGTCCCCTCAGGCCAGCCTGCACCCTCTCCAATCTGGAACCCCTTGGGGGATCGAACCTAAACCGACAGTGGAACATCCCTCTCACAATCCTGGACCACTGGCTCCTAACCGCTCGCCTGCCTGCCTGCCTGGTTGCCTCTAACTGCCCCCCCACCTGCCGGCCTGATTGCCCCTAACTGCCACCCCTGCTGGGCTGGTTGCCCCTAACTGCCCCCCACTGCCAGCCAGGTCACCCCCAACTGCCCCCACCCTGCTGGCCAGATTGCCCCCAACTGTCCCCTCCCTGTTGGACTGGTCGCTCCTAACTGCCCCCTGCTGGCCTGGTCAACCCTTACTGCCCTCCTGCCAACCAAGTTGCCCCCATTTTTTCCTTTATGCCGGCCTAGTCACCCCTCACGGCCCTGCCTGCTGGTCTAATCACCCCTAACTGCCCCCCTGCTGGCCTGGTTGCCGCCAACTGCCCCCCCTGCCAGTCTGGTCACCCCATGCAGCCTAATGTTTAGTCATTTGGTCATCCCTCACAAACCCCCCTGCTGGCCTGGTCATAGGAAACCATATTGTGAGGGTGTGAGGGTTAATTTGCATATTACCTCTTTATTGTATAGGATGGCAGACCCACAGGATAAAAGACACTGTGTCCCTGGATCACTTCTTGGAGAAACATCACCCACAGTCAGGAACATTTATTTTTAATTTTAGTTGAGGAAAATTTAAGTTTGTTTTACTAGAAACCCTTGGGGTTTGGGAACTTATGTATGAACATCTGCTATCACTTCAACTAACATATAAAATTGTACCAGGATGAATGTTGCCACAACAAGACACCTGAAACAAGTGACATTAACTATCAGTCGGGCAATGAACTACAAAAACATTTGATATTGGAGTCAGGAAGTTATGCAGTAGCAAAACATTTAGTAAAACCATCACTTACATAAACTAGGATAACAGACCACATACCATGGAGTCACAGTGGTCAGCCAAGCAGCTGGAAATGACCAGTTTTCGTGTGCATTGACTATTATTAGGTTTCTTCTGTAAAATATTACAAAACCAGTACCTCAAGCAAGAACTGGCAGATATTCAAAAAGAGACCAAAAGCAACTGAGTCCAGTGCACATGGGTCTAAAGGATTGGAAATACTGAAACTCCTGGACCTCAGATAGTAAGAAATATGTTTGAAAAGATTTTAAGTAACAAACATCCGGAAAGACTCCTGAGATGAACAAAAATAACCAAATCCTGATTAAGATGTGGTCCCTCCTACCAACTGTTTCCAATGGTCTCAAGGTGACATCTCAGTTGCAGAGACAAAGAAATAAACCAGGAGTTAGAATCACATCTGAAAGACCAGGGAAGGCCTTCTGGCAAATGGGACTGGCTGGATACAAATGGATCTGAAGCTTCTTAAATTCTGGAGGGGACTGAATGCCAAAGAAACTGTAAGTACAAAATAAAAGGCCTTTGACAAGTGTCAGGCCTAGACTGCATGGTCAGAAAGCAAACTTTGAGGAAGGGTCTAAGGTAATCCTCATCCTATACATGAAGGAACTAAGGTACAAAGGAGACATTTCCTACTCAAAGAGACAAGTAAATGAAATTTAGGGTTTGAGGTGTGGCAGATGACCTCCCTATTTTTTCCTCAAAACAAGAGCTGAGCCCTGGCCAGTTTTGCTCATTGGATAGAGCATTGGCCTGCAAACTGAAGGGCCACAGTTCAATTTCGGTCAAGGGCACTTACCTCTGGTGCAGGAGACAACCAACTAAAGAGTCTCTCTTATATTGATGTCTCTCTCTCTCTCTCTCTCTCTCTCCCCCTCCCTTTCACTCTCTCTAAAAAAAAAAATCAATGGAAAAAATATACTTGGGTAGAGATTAACAAAAAATAAAATCCTATATAATAAAAGCCTAGGTGGCATCACACCCTTGTGGCCTTGCATGGAGGAGGTAGGTCGTGGCAGGGGAGGGCAATTGGGAGCGATCAGGCCGGCAGGGAAAGGCAGTCACACATCCCCCAAGAGTCCCAGATTGGAGAGGGTGCAGGCCGGTTGAGGAACAAACCCCCCCACCTGCTGTGCAGCAATTTCGTGCAGCAGGCCTCTAGTAAATAAATAAAACAGGAGATGAAACTCCATGTAAAAGATACTCTTCCATCACCAAGAGAGAAAAACATTCTTTTCCTCAGGGATGGGGAGTCCGGGGTATAGAAATCTTTACAAACAGACCTTTAAATAACTCTTATCTCCCTTTACCCTCCCCACATCACATGTTTAATTACTTTTCCACAATTGCCTCTGTTCCACTCACTATATAACACTTAGGCCTGGCCACTTCTTTGGGTCTTATTTCCTTAAGACCGTCAGTGTCATGTAAAACTTCTATTAAATGAGTCTGTATGTTTTTCTCCTGCTGATCTGTCCTGCCAAGTTAATTTTCAGTCCCCATTGGAGACCTTAAGAGAATGGAGGTAAAGGGTAGCGCCCCCTGCAGGCTGCACAACACCTGAACAACCAAATTAAAGTTTCCTAAACCTTAATGTGCAGGATATCATGTGTGGAGCATGTTATATGCAAACTAGAAGAAAACATCCAAAAAAAGTGAAATTGGATCTGAGGATGGGAATCACTAAAAATCACTCCAGGTGACTGTGATGCAAGTCCCACTCATTACAAACATTGCACAATCTTAGGAAATGGGAAATAAGTGGTTTCTATTAAAATTGTATAATTAACTTTATAATTAAAATAAATTAGAAGGTGTCTCCTGACCAGAGATATAAATGTATTTCTTCAGTTTTTTAATCATTATGTTCATTATCACTAACACCATAATACTAATAAATAAGTATTTTTGTATTTAAGGCTTCAAATGTTTTAAGTGTTAACTAACACTGAGGTTTTTTAAAAGTGTTCTGTGACTTTCAGGCAAGAATATATTCATAAAAAGGCTTTCGAAGGAAAAAGAGGAAAATTATGCTAACTTTAAAGATGAATCATATCGCTTTGTAGATTCTAGTCCAATGAAGCATTGAAATAGCACAGACTGAAATAAAGCTAGATGAGGTGTTATTTAGGAATGTCCTTCTGAATTAGACTTCTTCAGAGCAGAAAATGGTATCTATTTCCTAAAAGACTATGTGCTTTTGAAGCTAATGTGTATATGTTGTTTGAAGTTTGTAAGAAATCCATTTTCCCATAATAACGAATGAGTAATTTATGCCTGACAAAATGACTTTGTAATCGCTGAATGAAGATAAAAAGAGGAATTTGATTATCCTAATTAAGGATGATACTACAAAGGTGGCTCTGAACAGCGTGGGGCGTGCACAGGATTACTAACTACGATCTGATTATTTGCAAAACTGCTGTTGATTGTGCTGAATTAGTAGCAGATATGTTGATGTATTTGCAATTGCAGCCAAGTTGCCTGGTGACAGTGGCCAAGGCACAGGTGCCCATGGAATGTGGACAGCAACCTTGCTCCTGAACTCTGTGTAGGATTATGTTGGGAAGTAGGGCCCATGAGCTTTGATGAGAGAATTTCATTCGAGATAAAACGATTAAGTACCCTGACTCTAATAGAGTCATTTGTTAGAACTCTAATTCATGCAAAACAGTCAAACAAATGGAAACACACTGCAGGGTTAAGAATGTACCTGGGCCAATCTGGGGTTATGCCTGAGCATTTTCTCATGAATGAGAAATGGTGCTGGAAAAGCTCACCGGGCGAGGAGAGCGGATTGCGCTCTGGTTGTAAACATGATAAAAGTGCAGATGGCCTTCTTCCGTTTCTGTCTTAATTAGAAAAGGAGCCTGTTTTCACAGAGCTGGGGCTGCTGCAGCTGCAGGTGCTTGCTTCCCTGGGACCTGAGATGGAGATTGCCCCCAACACACTCACTGAGCGTGTCCTTGGCACCACCCACTTGGAAGGAATGAGGAGGGAAGGGGACAAGCCTGGGCCTCTGGTCTGGAGGGTGCTGCACAGAAACACCTGCACCGGCCGCTCCAAAGGGAGGCGTGAGGAACTGCAGTTCCAGCTGTGGGCCCACTAGGTCTGGACAGCAACTCTCACGGGAAAGTAAACATACTGGGTAAAAATACATGTTAAAATGTATTTATGGCACCAATTATTTGTCAATACTATGAAGATTCTGCAGAGGTCAAAATTAAGTAAAAAATAAAAAATAAATAAAAGGAAGACAAGAGATGAGCAAAGCTCTAAACTGGCTATCACCAGAGGCCACTTTTCAAGCCCCTGTGAATTTGCATCAGATTTTTCAGAGCTTTTAGGAAAGCTGGAGTAGAAGCCATAGGCTGAGGTCCTCAAACGGGGGAATCTGAGAGGATCTTAGAATAAACTGGGCTCCAATGGACAACGTTAAGAGTAAAGGCAAAGGAGACGTTGCTCCCTCCAGGAAAGAGAGGAAAGAAAAAATGTTGTCATCACCTTGTGCCATTGGGCAGAGGGGAGTAGTCCTCACACTCAGAACTCCTACAACAATGTGCTCCTCAGGTGGGAATACCACCTGCATTCTCAGTTCCTGGGTGGTCAAAATCTAACCTCACCTGTGAACTTCATTTAGAAACCCCAAGTGGCAATCAGCACAGTGAACTTGCATCATTAAATGCAGATTTTCTCCATGAGACCCCACATTTAACCTCAGCAACATCTCACAGGAAAACTCTCATGTAATAGAAGTTCATAGTTAACAATGACAACTTGGTTTCCGGGTGGTGACAAAAAGTTATTACTTGTGCTTTGTCTTGTGGTTTTCTGATTGTTAATGTGGGAGCAATGCTTATCTCAGCTTTCTGTACTCCAGGCAGAATCAGAACTTCCCACATCTTCTTCACATGGTTGGATAAAAAGATCTCCAACGTCCAAGGCGGCCTTCTCTATACATGTGCAAACTTGCCTATTTTCTCCTCAAACATAGGAACATTGATTGCACTGTTCCTACACACTGACATGTAGCATTCAGTATTTCAGTTCTCCACCGTACAGTGATCAAATTATTGATCATGGCATAAAATTTGAAGTAGGCAAAGAAAAATATAATTAGCCTTGAAAAAACTGGATAAGAAATGTTTTTATTTCTTCTGTTAACTTGATTGTAATAGTGTTGTGAGGGGGGACCTATTTGGGAATAAGAGTTAAGACTGTACGATTGATATTTAATAAATATTTTATGTTATTTCCCATTAATATTCCACAGGGCATGGTGGAAGATAGATAGTAAATGAAATATCCTTTAAAATGTTTTGGCCCAGTTATTTTTGAATTCCTTTCAATATCCCAGGAATCCAAACGGCTATAGCTACTTGAACAGCAAACACAGGTACTGGTTCAGGGAACAAATAATATTTCTGATTTAAAAATTTACTTATCCTGCTACCACTGCCTTATTTCAGAGCTGAATGACCAATTTGTAGATCATTATAAGAGCCTATGAAAGAAAGAGAGAGAGAGAGAGAGAGAGAGAGAGAGAGCCAATCTTCTATTTCAGACCTTTCACTGGCTTCCCACTCCCTCCATAATAAAATCTGTTCAAATATATTCTTACTAGAAGCCCAGTGCACAAAATTCATGCACTGCGGGGGTGGGGGGGTCCCCTCAGCCCAGCCTTCACCTTCTCACAGTCTGGGAACCCTCAATGGATGTCCGCCTGATGGCTTAGGCCTGCTTCTTGCTCAGTCCCGATTGGCCGGACCCCAGCAGCAAGCTAATGTACCCTTTGGAGCATCTGCCCCTGGTGGTCAGTGCACATCATAGCAAGTGGTTGAGTGGCCTTAGCATATCATTAGCATATTAAGCTTTGATTGGTTGAATGGGTGACTGGACGACCCGACACTTAGCATATTAGGCTTTTATTATATAGGATTAGAATAGTGTGCAGTCTCTGCTCCTGCAGGAATATGTTGCTGCCACATATTCTAACTTATATGGATATTTTGCCTTTGCTTGGCTTTATAAATGAATAATTTGAGGAAAATGCTCTTTTTGATAACCCTTCAATAGAATACACCAAAACCCCATTTACTTCTTTTCTGTGGTTTCATATATTAAGTCAGTTGGATATGCCAGACTTGCATTTCTCTTTTTAGACCTATGAAATATATTGTCCTTTGCATTTTCCCTGTTTAAAGTTTTCATAAAACATAGTTTTCTTGGTATCATACTTTTCAGAATATGGAATGACAGTTACTTTAGAAGAAATTTTAAATAATTGTTGGAGAAATTTTCAAAACAATACATACATGAGGAGTGGTATGAAATATAACTCAATAAAGTTATATTATTGAGTTATATTGAGTTATATTAAAACTTCATACAAGTTATTTGAAATTCTCTAGAATAATTGGATAATTAACTTTGCCTACTGCTAAGGGAGACTATTTAAGTCAATCACAGTGTACAACTTCATGATAAAATCACTTGCATGGTCTTTCTATGCTGAGGGCAGTGTAACTTCGTTTCTCAGTTTCCAACTGATCTTGTCCCATAACTATCCTAAATTACAGATAGAACCTTATAGCCAAATAGTTCCATATGCTTTCTCTTTTAATTATTTTCTTGTTGATACCCATGTCTCATAAACTCACTACAGTGCTGGAGTAGCAGAACGTCTCTATGTTTCATTGCTGCAAGGGCATTGGTGTTCTTCCAGAAGTTAAAGAGAGTATAATGGAGTGATAGTTGTCACATCTTACATTAAAGAGAAAGGCAAGGAGTATTTGGTGGCTAAAGCAGCCATGTGTTTATCTCAATGACCTTTATGGCTGTGTGTGTATGTGGTGTTTGAGGAGGGATGCACTGTTATTACCTGTCACATTTCAGAAGAGAAAAATGTCAGGTAACATGCTCAGTCCAGTCAGGTTGCTGTAACAAATTATCAGAGACTGAATGACTTACACAACAGACATTTATCTCTCACAGTTTGGAGGCTGGAAGCCCAAGATCAAAATGTCAGCATATCTGGTATCTGGTGAAGACTAGCTTCCTGATTCATAGATGGCATCTTCCACTGTGTCCTCACATGGAGGAAGGGGAGAGGGAGCTCTCTGGGGTCTCTTTTATAAGGACTAATCTCATGATAGGGGCTGCATCCTCCTCACCTAATCACCTCCCTTGGACCCCACCTCTTAATATCATCATATTGGCAATTAGGTGTCAACATATAAATTTAGTGGATGGGGGACCACAAACATTCAGTAAAGCCATAATATGTTCCCAAGATCAAATAGTCCAAGTTGCCTGATTAAGGGTCCATATCCTTAAACACTGAGATGTGCTATTCTTATTTTACCTATAAAGATATGCTTCATTTTATTATTATATGTAAATATCCTCACTGAATCCTAGACTGGTGTATTTCATATATATTTTATTTTATGTATCTCAAAGAGATGAGTGAATATTCACCTTATCACTTTGTATCTAACTGTCATTTTAGTTGTCTGCCCAAAGATTCTTAAAATACCTCAAGGCCAAAACTACTTTATATTTAGTGATATGTCCCCAACATTCATAATAGCACTTGGCCCAAGGTAATAGCTTAACAGTTTGAAGAATGAATTAATAATATCAGATTCTGTCATGCAACTGGAGCTTAAGCAAAGAAAAGCCATTGATGCACTATCAAAAGACCTTACAGAATACAGTCTTGAGGATCAGGAAGACTGAGATAAATTAGATTGAAGCCTTCATATTATTCTGAGGTTTACCCAGGTTGGGATGTTTTTGCCATCTTTTCACCTGAAATATTTTGACAAATCGTGCCTTCTATTGAAGCTTTTCTAACCACCTATGTTCTGTATCCCTATAAATTACAGCTACACCTTTCCAGGAGAAGAAAGAAGTCATTTCCACAGGAAAAATAATTAATTGTGATATAAAATGACCCATATTTTATTATTATATTTAAGCAAGTATATTTGTTTTCTCCATTATATTGTAAAATCTTTGAAGGTTTGAAATAGTCTTAAAATATTTTAGTACACAGTTCTAGTTTATTTCCTGGCACATAGTTGCTACTCCGTGACTTTCTTGAAATACAGTGTTCAATAAATCTTTAGAAACAAAAATTGTGAAAAAGTAAAAAGTATATTTTAATAGGGATTTCAGTAGAAATCATAAGGGAATCTGAATGAAAAAGAAAAATGTAACCTTCAGTCTAGAGAAGAATAGCCTATATGAATTCTACAGAATAGGTCTTAGAAAATGTAATAAAAAAGGTCCATTGATTAAAAGAAATTGGACCTATTGCTCATAATAACATCTCATTGATTGAAAAACACTCCTTGTAATAGCTTCCTTCAATGCAGCATCTGTCAAGCATTAACCTTTCAGCCTCATGATCATGTGAAAGGAATTTCTTGCTTATATTACTGGTCATATGACCCCATCATGACATTTAATTAATTGCATCTATTGAACATAGATTTGGGGTTTTCTAAAAATAGAGAGATAGACATTAGAAAAACAAGACATTTCCCCATTTTTCATAGAAAAGAATTAACCCTATGATCTGTATACCTGGAGATAGTTTAGCAAACTTGACTATCTCTGGTAAATGATTTATACAAGTAGATAATTAAGTTTTACATTTCTGAACATATATGTTTTGAGATATATTTAGGAGCTATCATAATATGTTCATTTACTCTAAGAATGAATTTTCAAATACAATGTATTAGTAATCTCATTCTAAAAGATGAGTTAAAATTATACCAAATTCTTTAAGTATGAAAATTAACACACTACGAAATAGTTAATGTTTTATTATTAACACTAGGCAATCAATAGGCACATTTTAACAAAATAAATAACAAAATATATAAACATTTTAACTAAACATAATCTTTTATTTCCAGTTTTGAACTTGTGTTATTTTTATAAACGATCAAAAGGGGAGATAAAATATGTTTAAAATAAAATAAATGTACTTGCATTTCTAGCAAGATACTAACACAATTTTATCATTCACTTAACAACTAAAATCTATGAAATCAGTGGTTATATAAAACAAAATTGCATACCCTTTTATGCCATGTCCCAAAAGAATAAATGACCTTTTCTATTAATTGTCTATATTTTTCATGTAATTACTTTAATCCTGGTAGAAGTAAAATTAATGATTAGCATTTTAATTTAGGTTACAATTTGAATCTGCAACTAAATGAAATAAATTTTATTGAAATTTCACACAAGGAGTTTAGAAGCACTCAAGTTCCATCACGCTTTACTCTTGCCAGTGTCTTTGCATTAATATAGCCACTCTCTTTCAAAATAGGTTTTAATGAATTCACAAGTTTGCAAATGATTGCTGAACTTAATGGAAAAAAATAATTTCAAAGAAGATTCTCAGCTATTCAAATGTCACTCATAAATACAGCAGAAATAATTATAATAGAAAAGATAAACAGAAAGTTGTGGTCAGAAAGTTTATCTACACTGGATAAGAATGAATCCTTTAGAACTGTAGAGGATTTTGATTATGGGCCTGCCCTGCATGTGGCAAAATGCTAGAGCTGATAATGCTTTTTCTGGCACTTCTGTAATTGATGGCCATATCTGTTCCTATCATGCCTAAACAGAGGCAGTGTCTAGATAACAGCAAACTGGTTGTTGAAAATTGAAATAATCAGAAATAGTATTTTGAAAAATGTTTTTAACTAACAATGTTTAATTTCAGTTTTTGTTTAAATGAGAATCAGAAAATTTTTGATTCAGTTAATACAATAACATTTCTGGTTTGCTTTGAAATAAACCAAATAGCCCTGACTGGTTTGGTTCAATGGATAGAGAGTCGGCTTGCGGACTGAACGGTCCCAGGTTCAATTCCGGTCAAGGGCATGTACCTGGGTTGCGGGCATATCCCCAGTAGGGGGTGTGCAGGAGGCAGCTGATCGATGTTTCTCTCTCATCGATGTTTCTAACTCTCTATCCCTCTCCCTTCCTCTCTGTGAAAAACCAATAAAATATATTTAAAAAAAAAAAAAGAAAGAAAGAAACCAAACATTATAACTCACAACCAATAAGTAGGAAGAAATCAAATGGCCAATGAACTCATTTTTGTTTACAATATCCCTCAATACATGGAAGGGAAGATTGAGTGAATTAGAGATAATTTGATCAACTAGCCCATTGCCATTTTATCAGATAGCTCAGAACTTTGCCTGAATAAACCAGATGGAATGAGGGCAGAGGGACTGATGGCTTCTGCTTGGTGACCACTGACTCAGTAATGCCAAATTGAAGAGAGAGAGAGAGAGAGAGTCTTCAGGAGATTCCTGAAATACCTAATACAGGGGAATCAAGGCAATATCCACTGGTTCAAATAAACCAACAAACAAATCTCAGAAACATATGACTCCATGGGATTTCCTCATTTGTTTATTCATTAATTCAGCATTTTTACTGAATGCCTGCTTTTGGGCCAAGTACTAATGTCGGTTGCATTTGTTGATGTTCATCCAGCATAAGGTATATTTCAATTCTTCTTTTTACTATTGATTTTTATCCTCAACAGGAATGTAACTTTATGAGAGCATGCATTATAGCTTGTTTGGCTCAGTGCTTTTTCTTCACGACCCGGAACAGTACCTGGGAGATAGCAATCACCAGTAAATATTTGGTAGTTAAAGGAATAAACAAATTGATGACCTATTGTCTATCAATCAATCAATAAATACCATTAAATAAATAAAAGACACAAAAAAACAAGAGGTGACATGCAAAGGATTTCACTGACAAGTGGACAAAAGTGATGAGAAATTTTTTATAGGAAAAGAAGGCACTCAAACACTCTATTAGTAAATGAAAGAGGCTCAAACTAAGTAGAAATCAGGTATATGTAAATTGAAATTCAAAAGCAATTCCATTTCACACTCACTGAATTGGCAATATTTAAGAAATATGATAATATAAATTACTGGTGAGGAAATGGATCAATAAAGCTTTAGTGCACTGTTGGTCAGAATTCAAATTGGCAAAACCACAGGAAACAATTTGACATTATCTGGTAAAGATAAATATCTATATATCCTACAGCCCAGCAATCACACTCAGAGGTGTGTGCCTTGGAAATATTTTGCACAGGAGTACATGGAAATATTTATAAGAATGGTCATAGCTGTACTTCTTATAAAAGAAAAAACTAGAAACAAAGTAGGTGTTTATCAATAGAGAGTGAATAAATACATTATAACATAGATTTCTACTAGTCAATTTTATACAGCAATGAAAATGACATACTCATAATGGGCATTTCCTATATAATAAAACCCTAATATGCAAATTGATTGAATAGTGGAATGACTGGTCAGCAGGGGCGGGGCCGGCAAACTGACGGTGCCAGGCCAGCCAAGGCAGGTGCCAGCCGGTGCTATCCCCCTATCAGTCCATTGGTCGCCTCCCACAGAGGGAGGCCAGACTGTGGCTTAGGCCTACTCCCCACAAGGAACAGGCCTAAGCCATCAGTCAGACATCCCCTGAAGGATCCTGGACTGTGAGAGGGTGCAGGCCTGGCTGAGGTACCCCCCCACCTCAGTGCACAAATTTTCGTGCACCAGGCCTCTAGTTATTACATATAGATATTACTCCTTTATATGTATTTACATCTGGGGTTGAATCCCCCATCTCTTGCCTTAGGGCATTCAATGAATTACCAAACTATCACCATTCTTCTTCCCATATGTTTCTTCTAGTTTGCTGTGATAAAGCACCTGAACTGTCAAAACACACTCATCACTTTGTCCTAACTTCATTTTGAATGTTTTAAAAACAAACTCTCATCTGACAAATACAATTCAACATCTATTGCAATAAAATTCAACCACTTCAAAAAGCATCCAAAAATCTCATACCCCCATAGGATCAAATGCATTTTGCATGGCGTATCCAGATGCACCAGACAGGATCCCTTCATACATTTTGAGCTTCATTTCCCTGATCTCTTCCATGCAGCTTTGCTGCAGCTGGACCCAAGTAGATACAGTTGGCACATGCCCTTTGACATTGCCATTCCCTAAGGCTTACGTCCTTGCACACACTGTCTCCAAGATGGGCAGCAAGCATAGAGGATGGGACATGGACTGTAGAACCCACCTGCCTAGGCTCAAGTTCTTCTCTGTCCCCATTCAGGCAAGTTACTGACCTCTCCATACCTTAGTTTATTTTCTGTCAAATGCTGTTAATAATATTCCTTATCTCATAGTATTTTATGAGGACTACTGATTCAATATTTGTACAGTGCTTAGAACACTTCCTTGGTACTGCATGAGCTCTATGTAAATTTTATTAAAATAGCTGGAGTGACTCCTCCTATGTCTGCTCAGAAATCCCTCACTCAAGTTCTCTTCAAGCCTTTTCTCCTCTGCAAAGTTCTCCATGAATGCTCACAGTTCTTCTAAGTCCCCTGAAGGTGCTTAACTTCTGCAGCAGGTAGCAAAGACTGGCTCGTCATTGTCTGTTTCCTGCTCCAAGTCCATAACCTCTCTGAAAGAAGGAATCTATTTTTGTCCCTGTTTTTTTTTCTTTTTATTTAATTTATTGAAGTGACATTCGTAAATAAAATTATATAGGTTTGAGGTGTACAATTATATAATGCATCATCGATGTATTATATTGTGTGTTCACCACCCAAAGTCAAGACTCCTTCCATCAACCTTTATACCTACTATACCCTCTTCTACCCCACCTGTACCCCCTTTCCTTCTGGTAACCAATTTATTGTTGTCTGTGTCTATGAATATTAATTTTTTTTGCTTAATCCCTTCATCTTTTTCACCCTGCCCCAACCCCTTTCCCCTCTAAATAGCTGTCAGTCGGTTCTCTGTATCTATGAGTCTGTTTTTATTTTGTTTGTTAGCTTATTTTGTTTATTGGATTCCACACACAAGTAAAATCATATGATACTTGACTCTGACTGGTTTATTTCACTTAGCATAATACTCTCCAGGTCCATCCATGCTGCCACAAAGGTAAGATTTCCTTCTTTTTTAAGGCTGAGTTATATTCCATTGTGTATACATACCACAACTTTTTTATCCACTCATCTACTGATGGGCACTTGGGCTGCTTCCAAATATTGGCTAATGAAATAATGCTGCTATGAGCATTGGTGTGTATCTATTCTTTCAAATAAGGCAGATCCATTTTTATTTACTTTAGGTAACTGTGCACTGCTTTCTACAGTGGCTGCACTAATCTGCATTCCCACCAGCAGTTCCAAGGGTTCCCTATTCTTCACATCCCCTGCCCCATTGTATGGTCTTGCCTCCTTTGTCACATACCAATTGACCATAAAGGTGTGTATTTATTTCTGGGATCCCTATTCTGTTCCATTGGTCTATATGTCAGTCTTTATGACAGTACCATGCTGTTTTGATTACTACGGCCTTATAGTTTAGTTGGATATCATAAATATCAGGGAAACAAGGTATAGAAATATTTATGTAATTTATATAAAGAGTTGAGACAGGATTCAAATCCAGTAGTTAATTTCTCTGAGCTCATGCCTTAAATCTCTCATTATAAATGTTCAAAAATATTCTTCAAACATATGATGTGAGGTGGGAGAGGAACAGTAGGGGGGATCTTTGGCGGGGTCATGTATAGTTGAGTTGCACCCTCTACAAAAGTCTGTGAGAATCTAAGGCTGGGGGTGGGGATGACAATGTCACTGAAATGAATGAAACTGAAGGCTAAGCCACATATGAAAAACTATAATAGTACACAGTCCATTCAATCTCTAGGTTTTATTGGGGCAAGTGTAGAACAGGAATAAACTCAGAATTAGAGCGATAATTCTATGCTACAAATACTCAAACTAGAGCAAGAGATGGATAAAACAAGTGTCAACAGGAAACTTCCACATTAGAGTCCAGACAAGGATAAAGATGCATTACTGATGCGTTCCTTTAATTGGAGGCCTTCTGTCCTCTATCAAGACAGGGAATATGACAAAGCTCCAGAGCTAACCCAGGGAATGACAAGAATTAACTGGGTACAATGCACATTTAAGATCATGTAGTGCTTCATAGGTACAAAGTAGGTCCTCACCCAGATCCCCTAAACAGATAAGCTGTTAGAATATTTTCCCAACTGTTACATAATAAACAAAAGAGCCTTCGGATGAGCTGTGCACCCTCAACACTGTAGTTTAGTGTTCTTTCAGTATAAACTTCTTCCCTAAATAATAATATAAATGGACTCAGCCTTGTTAAGTCATGAGGAGTCACCTTCCTTACATAGGGACCATGCTCCCACATTTTTCTCCAGCCCCAGAACACAGTCAAACTGGAATCACCTTGAGATGAGGAAGACAGGGGCAAGTTGCCTAGTGAATATTTTTTGGCACAAATAAATTTATTGTTAGGAAATGTCTTCTTTATAGGGAGCAGACATGACTGCTCAAGAAATCTTGATGGATGAAAATGGCAACACACCAAGTGAGAAAAAGTAACATTTTTCTGCTCTGAATGGCCGTGGACTCTCTGAATATAAATGCTCTTCAGTTGGCTTATTTTGCTTTTATGCCACAATCACTAGCATTTTCCTATAATTCAACAATAAATGAAGACGAATGAAGTGGATAAATTCCACCAGACCATGTACTGCCTTGGTTTTTGAGTGACCCAGGCCTAGCCCTTCTGTCTTCACCATGCGTATGGTTTTAGGAGGATTTCTGGCTAACCTTGATAGATATTAGGAGGAATAGCTATAAGGAAATGGAATCGGAAAACAATTTGCTTAGTTTGAATGCTGTGGTGGTCCTGGGCTGAGAGAGAAATGAAGAGAAGACAGTGGGACAGAGATTGAGTGAACTACAAATAGGAATTTTTATTTTGGGTATGTCCATGACAAGAATAGATGAGTACCGGCCTCTAATCATGCTCCTACAGGAAAGTGCCCTGCTTCAAGGAGCTGGCTGACATCCTCTTGTCCTTGGTCAGTTAATGAGTTTGCTGGGTCTTCTTGTGTATCAGGAATCTTCAAATGTTATGCAAATCAGTGAGAATTCACTTTCACATCCAGAGATCAGCTAAAAGCACGACATGTGTTTAAGTTTTCTAGGCATAATGTCTGGTTAAAAGGAGACTAGTACTTCTCCAGTCTTCTTAAAATTACTTTCTCCTAGAATCTCCACACTGGTTTTCTAAATTTCAGTTGCTGTAGAACCTAACAGTTAATGGATATCTGTTAGCAATGCAGTCATTAGAATCATGTTAATTAATACTACTGATAAATTAACATTATTTGTAAGTTAACAGGAAGGTCAAATTAGACAGAGTATACTTTTATTATTGTTTGAAAAAAATATAAAGAAATATTCAGACATGCTTTGCTCAACAGAACTATTGTCACTGCAGAAGCTTTACAACACAACAGAAAGGCTCCATTACAAAAAGTACTTTGAATAAAGCATAAATGTAAAAGAAATTTAAGAGTTATGATTAATTTTAAAAATTATTAAATGGCTCATACATGAAGTCATATGCTTCTCCTGACCAAAATACATTTTTCAGCCCAAGGGTAAAGGAAATGAACAGGGCTCAGTATTATTGCCTCTGCCAGTGGATAGTGAATTATTTTTATATTACCATGAATATGTTGGTACTACAGTAATTTTGTTTTATAAGCCCTTGGCTCATATTATCAAGCACTGCATTAGCCATTTAATACACAAGAGAGTACAGCAATGCCAAAAATGCCATATCAATTTACTTGCATTAGAAAAAAGTCAGTAAAGAAACTTCTGCAAACATCTCTGGTGACTTAACTATTAGATTTATTTTTATGTTGCTTTATTATGGATTATATAGCATATATTAATTCTGCTAAATAATGTGGTATATGTTTAATTAGACCAAACAATGGAACCTTGAATAACACAGAGAAATGGCACTCAGAATACACGACACACTCTAACTTCCTAAAGAAGAAAAAAAAAAGAGAAAAGCTATTTCGTGGCCTTGAAGAATTAGGGTCATAAACTGATAAAATTATCCAGAAAAGCCTTAGAGACATCAGAATGTTCCCCATTTAAGCAGCAATATGTTGAGGAATAAATTTCCATTTTGAGTAGCTCAGTTCTACTCTCTATAACCCCTAAAGGGGAGTGCTGTTCAATGCATCTTTGTAAGGACAAAACTGTGGCTGTTTATTGTGTTTATTTACCAGCTAATGTTTATCTCCATGTCTGCCTCTTAAACACACTGATATTGGGTTGAATAAAATGCTTTTTGTCATTTCTTCCTATAGAGAATTTTGGTAAGTATAGAGGAAAATGATATACTATAGAACTTTTGGGCTTTTTTTTCTTCACAAATTTATATATTGGTAGATATAAATAATTACAATATTGTAAATGAAATGGAGAGCACAGAGGAGTATTTAGTAATTTTATAGCACAACTACCAGTTACATTGCACAGAATATTACCCTCAAAGAAAGAAATTATGTCAGTTCATTAATTTACTGAGACATAAGTGCATCTGGTGATTATCATGTTGTTGTTATTTTTACTAGCAGTAGTAGTAGTAGTAGTAGTAGTAGTAGTATTTGTTTGATTCTGGAGGATATTTCTATTGATTTTAGAGGAAGAGGAAGGGAGAGAGAGAGAGAGTGAGAGGAGAGATGTGTGAGAGAAACATCGATCAGTTGCCTCCTGTATGTGCTCCAACTAGGGACTGAGCCTGCAACTTTTTGGTGTAAACTGTAAAGGATGATACTCACCCAACGGAGCCACTGGTCGGGCATGTTATATTTTAAACCAATTTCATAAATAACTTATTGCATAAAGCCTAACTTCTGATCTAAGTTAAAAATACATAAGAGCTTATTCATATCATATATCAACATAATAATCACCTCAAAGAACAAAGTTCTTAAGTAATTATTTGTTCATTTTTATAATTTTGACTAAATGATAGAGGCATACTTTCTTACCTGTAACTTCAATAAATGCATTTGGAAAAATAGAATCAAAGAGAATAAATATACTGTTTAGATAAAATGACATTCTGTTTTAATCTTACATTAATATAGCATATATTTTACTTTAATATTGTGCCTTATTTTGGGGGGGATTAGACAAAAAGCAGTCACCAACATGAAAGAAAATGTATCTTAAAAAAATACATATGAGCCCTGGCTGCTGTGGCTCAATTGGTTGGGCATCACCCTGTGCACCAAAAGGTTGCTGGTTTGATTCCTGGTCAGGATATGTGCCCAGGTTGCAGGCTCAATCCCAGGAAGGGGGTGTGCAGGAGTCAGCCAATCAATATTTCTCACGTTGATGATTCTCTTTCTCTCTCTCTCTCTCCCTTCCACTCTTGCTAAAAATCAATAAAAATATATTTTAAAAAATACATATGGGAAGAGTGATAGATGAATAGGCAAAGTGAAGAGGGGTTTTAGGGCAGTGATACTATAATGATGGATACATGTCATTATACATTTGTCTAAACCCATTGAAAGTGAATACCAAATGTGAATCCTAATGTCAACTATGGTCTCTGGGTAATGATGGCATATCAATGTTGCTTCATCAGTCGCAACAAATTTGTCATCTGGTAGGAATGTTGACAGTGTGGTAGGCTGTCAAGCAAGGAGGCAGTACATGGGAACTCTGTTATTTTCCACTCCATTTTTCAGTGAACCTAAAACTACATTAAAAAGTAAAGTCTAATAAAATATTTCTTTTGAGAAATCAAACTCATGTTTCTATATATTTCTTTCTATTGAATTTTTAAGTTAAATAATTATATAATGAACATTCTTATTACAGAAAGAAATATAAGAATAATGTCAAGTACATGCTAATAAAAACAATAACAGTGTATCAATATTGGTTTATTCCTTGTATCAAAGTATCATACTAATGTAAGATACTAGAGATACTAGATGTAAGATACTAGAAAATGTTGGTACAAGAGACCTCTGTACTATTTTTGCATGTTTTCTGCAATTATTCTAAAGTAAAAAGTTTATATAAAATAAAAAGCACACATAAAGAAAGTACAGAAAACAAAAAATTAATATATTAGAAGATGTGAAGTTAAAATTATAATAAAATATATACCTGAAATGATGGTGCTTTATAAAACCCAATCAGAACAATATTGAATACATTCAAGAAACATGCAAATAAAATAAGTAGAAAAAAGAAATATGGAAGATGCATACATTTAATTATAAGAGACAGTGAAGAGATTGGCCAAAGAAAAAAAATGCATAACCCATAGACAGACAAGAGTGTGGTGGTGGCCAGAAGGAAGAGGGGGAGGCAGGGGCTGGGTGGAGGCAAGCAAAGATGGGGAGGGGGGAATGAGGACATCTGTATAAGAATAAAACTTATATATAATTTTGTATAAGCATTTTAGTTTTTATAAAATATATACCTGAAATATATAAAATACTATAGTCAGCCCCACCAAAAAATTATTCTTACAACAGCTATATAAAGGGAGAAAAACAAGTATTTTTCCTGCTATCTCTGTGCTTACTCTTATTTCTGCCTAAGTAGTTAATGAGAAAAACACCTTTTTAAACTTAAATTCCAGTTAATAATTACAGAAGAAATGACAGAATTAAGGCATACCAATATTACAATCCATAATAAACTCTTCCTTTTTCACAGAATTATTAATTAGCTGTTAAAAACATGATGAAAACATTTGATGGTGAATTTTCTGATCAGGCTGAACACACCCATTAATCTTAGCGTCAGTAAAATGGGACAATCAGAAGCTATATGACAAGTAATGTGATGGAATAGAAAGTGCAGAGCACCACCTATGAATCCTCTTGTCAGAATAATTAAGCCTGCATCTAATCAAGACATTAGCTCTAAGAATTAGTGTTCAAAAAGGGGACAAATTAAACCATACCAGCCAAGTATTAAATATGAAATTGGACAGATGTCCTGGTTTCTCCAGTTTAGATGAATAGGACAATAAACCAGTGTCACCAATAAGTCAGTGGCACAGAAAAAAAGAAGGAAGGGAACAGTTAGAGAAGATGAGATCTGTTGATGTGAGGTGAGGTTTATGAGAAGCTTGGAGCCTACACATCTGTGATGGGGTCTGTCTTTCAGGGAACCTGTGCCCCTGGACTTGACCCTCACCTGTCTTCTCGGCTATTTCCCCCCTTAGGTGGAACAGGATGGTGGCAGTGGGCTGCAGTGGGTACTTCCCATCCCCCAGGTACATAAAGAGTGAAATAATACTCTTACTTTATCATGTATATGCTTAGACAATTGTAGAAATGCCCTTATTTAAATAGCCTTTTCCATACTGAACATAATTTTCAGGTTTTAACAAAATTATAAATATGTGTGTGTATTCATGCTCTAGCACCAAGCTTGTTTAAGTTATAATCTCTTAATGTGTTTATTCATTAGTTCCTATACCTATTTATTTGTCACAAATTTCCTGGCTAATTCTATTTTATTTTTTATATATTAGTTTTAGGGATGGTTTGTCCAGGTTAACAAAACAGAAAACATCAATATTTTTCTAGGTTGAGTTAAATTATAGGATTATTCATGTAAAAATGAGACATTCATTTTGAGACTTCTACCTACATTAAAAATGCATCTCTTTTTTCATGCAGTTTTTAACATTTATTATTTTGACAAGCAATGAGTTAAACAGTAATCAAGTGATATTTTGTTATGTTTTAATTAAATACTAGTGGCCAGTTGCATGAAGATTCGTGCAATAGGCTTTCCTTCCCCTGGCTGCTGGCACCGGTTTTCCTCAGGCACCCGGGGACCCAGGCCTTTGGTCCAGCCGCAGCAGCGAGGCTTGGCTTCTCAGCTGCGGCCACAGCAGTGAAGCTTGGCTTCTCCGCTCAGGCTGCTCCCAGCCCCTCCTTTTTTTTTTTCCAGCTCCTCCAGCAGAGTCCAGGGCCAGCGGGAAGCTTGGCTTCCTCCATCGCCAGGAGCAACCCAAGCCTCCTGCTCGCTCCAGCTCCATGACCACCACCATCTTCAGTCATCTTCAATCTTCACTCTGTGCCTGCATATGCAAATTAACCGCCATCTTTGTTGGGTTAATTTGCATAGTCGCTCTGATTGGCTGGTGGGTGTAGTGGAGTGGAGGAGTGACAGAGTGATGGTTAATTTGCATGTTTCTCTTTTATTATATAGGATGACTTGCAGAATGAAAGTCAATAAAAGTCATATGATAGTGCAGTGGTCGGCAAACTCATTAGTCAACAGAGCCAAATATCAACAGTACAACGATTGAAATTTCTTTTGAGAGCCAAATTTTTTAAACTTAAACTATATAGGTAGGTACATTGTTATTAACTTAATTAGGGTACTCCTAAGCTGGCCTTTGCTAAAAACATCCTCAATCTGATTGAGGTACATTCGCTGAGGTCAACCCCTTCCAACTCTCCCATCCACACTCGTCTTGTATACTTGTTTCGTCTACCTCCTTTCCAAAAACTGATTTCTGCGCATGGGACAGGAAGTTTCAATCACACTGTATGTGCACGCCCACACGTGGTATTTTGTGGAAGAGCCACACTCAAGGGGCCAAAGAGCCACATGTGGCTTGCAAGCCACGGTTTGCTGACCACTGTGATAGTGGACTGCATCAGGGAAAATCTTGGAGTTAGAAACATCTTAGTCCATAAACTGCAAAAAATGCGTGGACATGTTTTTTCTGACATGTTTCTGCTCTGGGGAACACCCTGCTTTGGAGGAGCCTGCACCAGGAAATTGGCACCAGGATTATGCAGTTGACCAGCTACTGACAAGCTAACCATCAAGATGGAGGAAGGTCTTCAGGAATCCAGAATATTTTCTGTCAAATTCAAAAAAGACAATGTCCTGAGTTGGCCAGTGTTGCTAACAGCAGCTACTACTGTGGAAAGAGAAGAATTGGGCACAGAAAGACCAGCTGACTCCTCAGAGATCGTTAAGGTTTTTATTCTTCCTCTCTTGTTAAGGACTCCGTGTTTGTGTCCCTTCAAAATTCATGTGTTGAAACCTAAACCCAGTGTGATGGTGTTCAGAGGCGGGCCTTGGGGAGGTGATGAGATCATGGGGGTGGAGCCCCCTAGTGGGATTAGGGTTCTTACAAAAGGGACCTCAAGGAGCTTCCACCGTGTGAGGACACAGCAAGAAGATGCTGTCTATGAACCAGGGAGTGGTCCTCAACAGACAATGAATCTTGGTCTTGGACTCCCAGCCTCTAAAGTCTAGACTGTGAGAAATAATGTCTGTTGTTTGTAAGTCCTCAGTCTGTGATGGTCTCTGATGGCAGCCAGAGTGGACTGAGATGAAACTCAATACCAAAGCCAGAAATAGCAGATTAATGTCATTTTTCATCAGTATATCACTTAGAAAAATCCAGTAATTGTCCCATTCTGAGAATCATTTTCTCGGTTCTTATATGGAGCAGCAAGTGCTAATCGTATTTTTTTAATGTTCCTCATCTGGAATCAGATTTATGTGATGTAACTACGTTGAAGTTTCTCAATAAAGGTCAATAATCCCTGAAATATACATAAAATATGACAACTGCTTTAACATGAGATGTAAACCTTTAGTTATGGGATAACTATTTAATTAATAGTTGGAGGAAGAGTGTTGGGTCACACATGGTACCGAAGGCATACAGAGGGCAGCTGGGCAGACAGGTGACGTTAGACTTGTGTTATGAACAGGACTGCACAACGCTACCTGGAAACCACGTGCAAAAATGTCATAGTGGGACCTGACACCTAGAAAATCACTGTACCCTCACCTCTAAGATACTCATCCATGATTAAGAGGGAATAATTGGACTCTGGATTACTATCCGAGGAATAAGGTATTTAACTGGCGTGTTCATTGTACATTTACTTGGGTTTAATTCATGTTGTGTTACTGATAACATGTTACCTTTTAGCAAATGGCATTCATGGGTGAGAAATTCTTCCCTAGCTTAAAAAAAGGACAGCCCTGGCCAGGTGGCTCAGTGGGTTGGAGCATCTTCCTGTCCACCAAAAGCTTTTCAGGTTCAATTTCAGGTTTGATCCCCAATTGGGGCGCATATGGGAGACAACGGATGGATGTTTCTCTTTCTGTGTGTCTCCCTTCCTCTCTCTAAAAATCAATATATGAGTAAGGATTTAAGAAATAAAAAAAAATTAAAAATAGGTCCCCATCTCACTCTCTGGCTGATAACAGAAGATTAAATTCTGTTTGAAAATGGGGTTTCTAAAAAATTATCATCCAAATGCTGAAGATACACCAGCAAAAGTAAGCAGTGCACCTAATTTTTGTTGACTAAAAAGTCATACTGCCTATGTCAAGCTGCAGCGTCATTTAATTAACAATTTGGAGGATTAATTCAAATAGGAAATTTAGTTTATCACTGAAAGATGCAGGGCTAAGGAGACTTTACTGAAGAGTCATATTATTTTCAATTTATTAATCTTTTTGCTTTTTATTTTTCTCCTCTTTTTATACTGAAAAGGAGAACTATGAACACATTTAGAAAAATGTAGTATGATACTTCATTTTCCCCCTCTTTTTTCATCCTTTAGCCTTGCCAAAACAGACTTGAAGTGCCTTCCAAAATGGGAACATAGCATTTCTCTTGAGAATATGATGCTGTAAAATATCAAAAGAGAAGATGGCAATTTAATGTGCTTCATGAGTTCCTATCCATGCACATCTTTGTGCTTAATCATGTGCGAAACCCTCTTAGCTAATCATACACAGGGAGTCAGGTCTGACTTTATGAATGCTTAAAGCACTGTCTAGACAGGTCTGTTTTTTAACCCATCTGCATAAAACACTGCACAGGCTTCATATAGACTATGTGCTTTTGTTCATAGGTTCATTAACTAATGGAATTATTATGTTAGCATCTCAGGTTGGTATAAATATATTTACTGTTTATTATGCTACTCTTTACTTTTATATTATAATATTTGTGTCAGTGATGCTGTATAGCATCATTTCAAATTCTGGTGGTTTAAACAATGAGAATTCACTTAGTGTATGGAGGGAGGATCAACGGATTAAGCTGGGCAAGGCTGGGTGTCCTTCTAATCTGGGCTGATATCACTCAAACATCTGGGGCTTTGGATGGCTGTTGGCAGACCAACACTGACCTTGATGACAATGACTTGGACAACTAAATTCTGCTTCAGATATACTAGTACTAGAGGCCCGGTGCATGAAATTATTGCATGGGGGGCCGGGTCCTCTCAGCCCAGCCTGCACCCTCTCCAATCCAGGACCCCTCGGAGGATGTCCTGAGAATCGGGCCTAAACCGGTAGTTGGACATTCCTCTCACAATCTAGGACCACTGGCTCCTAACTGCTCACCTGCCTGCCTGCCTGATCGCCCTTACTGGCCACCCCTGCCAGCCTGATCACCCCTAACCACCTCTGCTTGCCGGCCTGGTCACCCCTAACTGCCCCCCTCCCCACTGGCCTGGTCACCCCTAACTGCCCCCCCCGCCAGCATGTTCACCCCTTACTGCCTCCCCCTCTGCTAGCCTGGGTGCCCCTAACAGCCTCCATCTGCTGGCCTGGTCACCCCTAACTGCTCCCCTGCCAGCCTGGTTACCCCTCACTGCTGCCCTCTACTGGCCTGGTCGCCCCTCTGCCCAGCTCTGCCAGCCTGGTCTCCCCCAACTGCCCCCCTGCTGGCCTAGTTGCCCCAAACTGTACCCCCTGCCAGCCTGGTCACCCCACACAGCCTGCTGTTCAGTTGTTTGGTCAACCCTCACTAACCCGCCCTGCCACCTGATCGCCCCACGCAGCCTGCTGTTCAGTCGTTTGGTTGTCCCTCACTGACCCCCTACTGGTCTGGTTGCCCAACACATCCTGCTGCTCAGTCGTTTGGTCATCTCTCACTAACCCCCCTGCTGGCCTTGTTGCCCCACTCAGCCTGTTTGGTTGTCTGTTCAGTTGTGATGGCCCCTGGCTCTTTATATATATAAACTAGAGGCCCGGTGCACAAAAATTTGTGCACTTGGGGGGAGGGGGGTCCCTCAGCCCGGCCTGTGCCCTCTCCCAGTCTGGAACCCCGCAGAAGATAACGACCTGCTGGCTTAGGCCTGCTCCCGGGTGGCAGAGGGCAGGCCCAATCCCTAGGTGCAGCCCCTGGTCGGGCTCAGAGCAGGGCTGATTGGGGAGTTGGGGCGCTGCCCCCTGTCATGCACAGAGCAGGGCGGAT
>NW_005353714.1:928894-939859 GCF_000412655.1 Myotis brandtii
TCAGGGGGTTGGGGCGCCTTCCCCTGTCATGAACAGAGCAGGGCGGATAGGGAGGTTGTGGCCCCACCCCCTGTCACACACACAGCCGCAGGGTGATCAGGGGGTTTGGGCGCTGCCCCCTGTCACGCTGATCCCGGTGCCGGGAGGCATATTACCCTTTTACTCTATAGAATAGAGGCCTGGTGCATGGGTGGGGGCCGGCTGGTTTGCCCTGAAGGGTGTCCTGGATCAAGGTGGGGGTCCCCACTGGGGTGCCTGACCAGCCTGGGTGAGGGGCTGAGGGCCGTTTTCAGGCTGGCAGGTGACTGAAGTTCCCAACCGCTCCTTTTCTTCTTCTTTTTTTATTCTGGGCCAGCTTTAGCTCTGAGGCTTGGCTCCAGCTCTGAGGCCTCGGCTGCTGAAAGCAGGTATCTGGTTTGTTTGGGTTCTATAATCGAAACACTGTTTCAACTCCAGCTCTGAGATCCTGGCTGACTGAAAGCAGGTTTCTGTGGTTTTGTTTAACTTCTATATTTGTAACATTGTTTCTTAGAGTGCAAGCTCAGAGGCCGGCAGCGGCAGGCGGAGAACGTTGGCTTCCTCCGTCACTGAAGCAAGCAAGCCTCCTGTTCCCTTCAAGCTGCCTGGCTGCCGGCTGCCATCTTGGCTGGCAGTTAATTTGCATATCGCCCTGATTAGCCAATGGGAAGGGTAGTGGAGGTACAGCTAATTACCATGTTTCTCTTTTATTAGATAGGATGTCACTTCTACTCCAGGATGTTCCCATGACAAGGATAATACACAAGGCAGTTGAGGTCACATGGCTGGGTGCTACTGGCCAAAGAAAGCCACTCCACAGCACCAAAACCCCAGTTTATCTCAGTTACTGTCTGAGGATGTTAATTCAACCAAATAGCCCAGTAAATTATAAGAAGGATGATGCATCATTTAGTCAGGAATATTGTGTTGTTGTCATAAAATACCACTGAAAACAACAGAGTTGAAAATATTCAGTTGAAAGCCAGGTTCAATATATGTATGAAGAATATCATATTCAATATATATCTCTGTTTTCTCTTATAATTATAACTAGAGGCCCAGTGCACAAAATTCATGCATGAGGAGGGTTCCCCTCTGCCCAGCCTGTACCCTCTCCAATCTGGGACCCTGCCTGCCTTCCTGGTCACCCCTAACTGCCCCCTCTGCTGACCTGGTTGTCCCTAACTGTCCTCCCCTGCTGTCTAGGTCACCCCCAACGGCCCCCTCCCTGCTGGCCTGGTCACTTGTAACTGCCCACCCCACTGGCCTGGTTGCCCTTAACTGCCCCCCCTGCCGGCCTGATTGTCCCACGCAGCCTGCTGTTCAATTGTTTGGTCATCCCTCACTAACCTCCCTGCCGGCCCAGTCACCCCACTCAGCCTGCTTGTTCAGTCGTTTGGTCATCCCCTACTAACCCCTCTGCTGGCCTGGTCGTAGGCAGCCATCTTGTGAGGGTGTGAGGGTTAATTTGCATATTACCTCTTTATTATACAGTATTATAATTGGAAGTCATTCACAAACATATCTCACACCTCCTTTGCCTTCTGCTTCTCCGACTTTTTTTTTTCTATTTTTGGTTGAGCTCTATTTATTTGGCTTAATTTATCTATGTGATAGATATCAATAGTTCTTTTTCATTTCCTCAGGTCTTAGATTGCTGTCCACAGACCAAGTGCTACTGATAAACATGCTCTGGGGTCAGGTGGCAAAAGAGGCATGGCTCCTGGCTGCATGCCAGGCCCCAGCCAAAGTGCCAGCCAACCCCAGACCATGGTGTTGGGAGAGAGACCCAGGCTTGGCAAGTGGATTGGGAAACTTCTAAAGGGTAGTGGTCACCTGCTTCAGACTTCTGTTCTTCTCTTTGTCTAAAAGCTTATCTCCTACTTTTGTTTAGAATCTATGAAGTAGCTTAGGTCAATTCCCCATAGCCACTTGGCCCTCCTCCATCACCTACACATTTTTCCCACGTACTAGGATCAGAGCGAATTCTGTACCCACATCACAGACACATGAGATTCCAGTTCAGATGTCATCCTCATGTGTCATCAGCCTTTTCGTGTTTTGTACCAATAGACTGACCTTACAGTTACATGTCCAAAGAAGTAAGGTCATTTTATAAGCACTTTCATCTCAATTTCCTAGATGTCTTTTCTGATTAGAAAACCCTATAAACTACGTGGCTTCAAATTTTCAGAATCATAATTTCTGAAGGTTTTGCTGTCCTTCATGCTCAGAGACGACATTGTGACCCAGGGATGGTGGAGCATGTTCTCTGAGCTGTAGAGGCAATTAATTCATTCTGTCCTGCCCACCGTGCCATGCCATCCCCGTCGTCCAGCAAGTGATGTGTGTGTGGCAATACCTACTAGGTGAATAGGGTTCATTCTATGTAGTTGTCCCCATCTTTTTTACCATGATCAAGAGCAGAAAGTACATGTTACTTAGCAATTCAAGATATATGTGCATACGCACACATTACAAGCACACACACACACACACACACACACACACATATATATATATATATACATACATATATATAACAATATTTTGCTATAGTAACAATGCTTTCTATTTTATTTTTATCCCTATTTGTTTTGCATTCACAGGAAGTGTTGATATTAATTAAATTAATTATTATTCATGATTTGAAAAACAATATTTGGTATGTGGTAATAAAATCTGCAGAGTGTTGGCCATCCCACAATAGTTGTGCTAAAAAAATCACAAAACAGCCCTAGCTGGCATGGCTCAAGTTAGAGCATCAGCCTTCACACCCAAAGGTCACAGTTCAATTCCTGGTCAGGGCATATACCTGCTTTGCAGGCTCAGTGCATGTGGAAAAACAACCAAATGATGTGTCTCTCACATTGATATCTCTCTTTCTCTCTCTCTCTCTCTTTCTCTCTCTCTCTCTCTCTCTCTCTCTCTCTCTCTCTCTCTCTCTCCTTTACCCCCTCCCTTCTACTCTCTCTAAAAAAAATCAATGGAAAATATTTTCTTACTCCTTGAGTGAGGATTAAAAAAATCACAAAACATTCATGGCACACTAAATGAACTATGAGTGAGTGTGGGGTCCCAGCTGCAACCTGGGCTAGACTGAGCCCTCTGGGCTCACTATGGTCTCGGTCTAGCTGGTGGTTCTGGAGTAGCTGGCTGTGGGACAGTCTGGATTGGCCTCAGCCAGGATGACTGGAGAAAAGCGACTCTGTTCCAAGTAGGACATCTTCCAACAAGCTAACCAGAGCGTGTTCTTGGTGTCACATGGGAGGCCAAGAGTGACAAGCTGGAATCTGCAGATGCTTTTCCAGCCAGAGTGGGCAGATGGAGCATGAGTGAAATCTCAAGGGCATTATTGTCATCTACCATCGGAGAGATCCTGTGGGGAAAAGTTGTGCATTTTATCACTCCAAGCCAACCGGGCTAAAACCAGACCACAGGCAGTGTCCAAAGGCCTTAGGTTCCAATGGCGGCACCTCTGTGAAGTCATACATGCAAGCCAACCTTCTAAGTTACCCAAGGATTGGACACCTCGCAGAGGAAAAGGAGACCCTGGATGCATTAGCTATTGAATAAATTGGCATGCACAATGACCAAGTTGTGGTTTGAAAATAAAGAAATTATTTTAATGTACACACTGGATATGTGAAGACACTTCTAATGCACAAATAGCCATGTTTAGCAGACGCAGTAGATAGAGAAACCAATTTTACACAATGAGTTAAAGATATTTTTCCTCCCCAGCAGTGCTCTCTCTCCTCCTCCCCCCACACCCACTCTCATATTCTTTCCAACAGGAAATAGCCACAAACAAGCCAAAGTAGCTCTGGCTATGTTAAGATTTTTCTGATGAAAACTTAGCAATGGAGAACACATCAATTTTTGCCAATATCCACCTTTTTTAAAGCAGTCTACCAATCACTGACAAATTGTGATTGGCATGGCAAAATTCTATTCAAATTTTTTCAAAAATATTTCTGTTACCTAAAGTTTATATAGTAATGTGTCCTTATGTTTGCATTCCTTTCCTGTTATGGTCTATTTCCATTACCTGCAGTTTTCATCAAATAAGATTATTTTTGTATGTATAGGAAGTAACACTGGAGAACACAATATGAAAGAGTCTGGTGCTCTGTGAATTCAATGTATTCTTCATATGAGTTACTTTAAGCAATAAAGCAAAGCTGTGGACAGTGAAATAAATACAATTTTCTTTAGGTGAATATGTATGTCAAGTTTCTTTTAGGTCAAATGTTAATTTTCTTGGAAGATAAGTTTGGGATATTTCATATTCATATATCTTTTAGAAAAATTCTATACCGCAAATGTCTGCAATTTTCTTTAGTAAGTCCCCATATGTCTTTTGTTGTTTGTGATCTTTGTGCTGCTAAGTGTGTGTTTTATATAGCTTTTGCCTTGGATCTCCCTGACTTCAATCCTTGAAACCTGTCAAGAATAACTTAACCTATTTTATTGTGCCCATAAATTCATATGTAACTGCTAGCTAAATCCAATTTGTGTCAATCTGTCTTTCTTTGTAGCCTATTCTAAAACTCCCAGCATGTTTCACAAAAGTAGAATCCTATTAGTACCAAATAACCAGCTCTGTATTTTATTCAGTAGTTATTATAGTCACTCCCAACGTGGCAGTGCATAAAGATCCTGGTATCACTACTAATATATATATATATATTCTCTAAAATGGGATACTAGTCCCATATCTTTTTTTTTCTTTATTGATTAAGGTATCACATATGTGTCCTTATATCCCCATTGCCCCCCAACCCCACTCCTGTTCATACTAATATATTATAGCAAAAATTTTCAAATTTATTTTCCTGTGTGAGTGTGTGTGTGTGTGTGTGTGTGTGTGTGTATGTGTGTTCCAAGGGTCAGCAGGTTTTTATAGATGTTGGCAATATCCAATATTGTTTTTGTTTTCAATTTACATTGTGCCCAATACAAGTTTAAATACCTTAATAGGAAACTTCCAAATATTACTGAGTATACCAGTAAATAGATTGACATTATAAAAATAAATAACTTAATATTTTAAAATTTAATCCTAAGAGTGAGTTACAAAATAATTCAAAAATTGAAAAAATACTTAATCATTTTGTAAGATTTAATTGATTGTATTCACATTACTGTATAGTAACCTCAAGAGATATTTGAAGTATAATGTACATGAAAGCATTTCCTTGACGCTATCCCATTTATAATATTAAAGAAATTTCAAATGAACATTAATATTCTGAGCTCTGCTCTGCACATTGTCTAATATGCTTGCCACTTTTTATTCAACAGATTTTCATCCTGAATTAGACAATACCTGTAACTCTAAAATGATATCTCTTAACAGTGTCTTCTCTCATTGTGGCTGCTGTTTCTATATCATATGAACAGCTTCAACTCTTTTCTGAGGTACAGAATCACATATCTTTCTGCCTATTGACAACTAAATTATTTCACATTCAATATAGCCAAAAATGAACTTTCATTTCTATGTACCATATTTTAAAAACATTCCAAAACTGAAGTCACATTTTCTTTTGTAAACCATGTTTGCGAAAGCAAGAAAAAACACTGAACTGTGATTTTTTTTTTACTTCTACCCTTTTATTTTTATTTATCTGCCATACACTAATACTTTATTACCTTATACTGTACTAGGGTCTAATATGAAATTTAGATTTTTTAATATTTTCAAAGATTTTTTAATATTTTCAAAAAGTTTATAAATTTTAATTACATCTCAAGATAGAGTAGATTCACTTTTATTTATGCTTATGTCTGTATTTAAAGGTTTATCCTTGAGATTTTACTAATTTCTTATAATCTCAGAATGCTTTTCAAACAAAATTTTGATACCTAAATAAGTAGAGACAGTACATTTTTGTTTTGAAGTGTCTAACAACAGGGTACATCCTTAATTAGCCAGTGTTCCATAGGTAGAGCGAGGAACAAGGATAAAAATTTCTCATCAGAAGTCATGCAAACAAGAAGACAGTGAAGTGAAATATTTAAATATTTAAGATATTAGAAGAATGAGCTCACCAAACTGGAATTCCATATCCAGTAAACTTATCTTCAAAGTTGAAGGAGAAATGGGATATCTGAGGAGGAAAAAAAAATGATGGAACTCCTCGTCAATAGCACTATATATCTTCATCTAACTGACATTTGTAGAACACTCTATCCAACAACAGCAAAATATACATTCTTCTCAAGCTCACATGGTATATTTTAGACCAAAATTGATCATATTTTGAATCCTAAAGTTAATTACAGAATTATACCTGTAAACTCTTAAATATTAAGAAATTAAACAATACACTACTAAATAGCATGGCTTAAAAATGTCTCAAGAAAAATTTAAAAGTATTTGACTAAGGGAAAATGCAAATGCAATGCATAACAATTAGTGGTGTTCAGCAAAAGCAGTGCTTAGAGGGAAATGTAAGCAGTGCTTACAGAATGAAATGCATATATAGGAAGAGAAGAAAGACCTAAAGTCAGTAAACCAAGCTTACATCTTATGAAACGTAAGAAGAACATTTTAATCTCAAATCTAGCTGAAGAAAAGAAATAAAACCCTCTCAGACAAGCAGAAATAGAAGGGGAACATCCTCAAGTAGAAGAATGTCTAAAAAAATAACTTACAACTATATTTAAAAGTAATGGTGAGACATTGGACACTTCTGCTAATATCAGGAAAAAGCCAAAAATACCTACTTGTACCATTCCTAGTCAGCAATGTGCTGGGCATTCAAGCTTGGGTAATAGGATAAGAAAATACAGGTGTACATTTATAAAGGAAGAAATTAAACTGGCTTTATTCACAGATGACATGATTTCTTATGTAGAAAATTCCACTAACAATCAAAAAACTTCTGGAAGTATAGGAAGGTTACAAGATACATGATTAATACGTAGAATTCAATTGCTTTTGTATTTACCAGCAATGAAAAATTGGAATTTGAAATTTAAAAATAAAATTTTATTTACAATAACACCCCACAAAAAATAGTTGAGTATAATTCTAACAAAATACACACAGGGTTTATATACAGAAAACCATAGCAGCCTGTTTTATTTTTCTTTATTGATTAAGGTATTACATATGTGTCCTTATCTCCCATTGCACCCCACCCCCCACTCATACCCTCACCCCCCTGGTGTCTGTGTCCATTGGTTAGGCTTATATGCATGCATACAAGTCCTTTGGTTGATCTCTCCCCCTTACCCCCACCCTCCCCTACCTTCCCTCTGAGGTTTGACTGTCTGATTGATGCTTCTCTGTCTCTTGATCTGTTTTTTGTTCATCAGTTTATGTTGTTCATTATATTCCATAAATGAGTGAAATCATGTGATATTTATATTTCTCTGACTGGCTTATTTTGCTTAGCATAATGCTCTCCAGTTCCATCAGCCTGTTTTAAACAATAAAAAAAATACCTAAATAAATTGAGTCATTTTCTATGACCATGGATTGAAAAAATCAATACTATTAAGGTGTTAATTCTTCCCAAATTGATCTATAAATTCTATGTAATCCTAATCAAAATTCAAGCAAACTATTATGTAGATATTGACTAACTGGCTCTAAAGTTTATTGGAAAAAGTCAGAAACATAAAGTAGCCAACATAACACTGAAGAAAATGAATGTTGGAGAACTCACTACCTGATTTCAACTTAGCAAAATGCTACACTAATGAGGACAGCAATGGTACTGGTGAAAGAACAGAGCCCAGACATAGACGTGCTTAAATGGAGTCAGTTTATCTTGACCTGAATGACAGAAAGTCTGGCTTTCTCTGGTGGCTGTGCTGTGGCCACAGTGAGCGCCTATCTGTCATGAGAAGGAGAAAGACAAACCAGTCATGGGTTGCAAAACGTCTACCCCTGATTGAGCCATGCCCAATGCCAGGTTTATTTTTTATTTTTTCCACTCTAACTACAGGTGGGCAAAAGTAGGTTTACAGTCATTCATATGAAAAATAATACAATAATTAGTAAGTAATAACATCAGAGTAAACTCAGTGTTTTGAGTAATCACAACTGTAAACCTACTTTTGCCCACCCTGTACAACAGCCAGTGAATTTCCTTTTACCTTAATTCAGTTTGGGGCATGTTTTCTTTAATTTTCAGTGGAAAGAACCTGCTTGTTAGAATCAACATTGGATTTTCAAGATGCATCATTGTCTTTTAGCTTTGACCCCCTTAACATAATGTATTTATAGATCTAAAAGTATCTGAAGGGAGACTAGATGTTCTTTTGTTATCATTGCAATTAAGTAGTTATTGATATTAATGATAGGAAGAGAGCAAAGGGGAGGCCAGGCACTATAAGCATGGTCACCTGGGCAGCTTCACCAAGAAGCTACAACTTCACACTCCCCAGGAAACCAGCAGTCCCTTCCCTACAGATCACTGGGTGAAGGGATCAAACAAAAGGGGAAATGGGCACATAGGCAGTGAAGTCAGAGTGACATAGGGAAGGTTCTTGTCTGTCAGTCTAGCCTAGGAACAAAGGTCATTGGCTAGGAGAATGGACACCCATTCAAGCCAATGAAAATTTGGGAATAGATACTTCCTAGACAAAGAGTTTTCTTGTTCTCTTGCTTCGATCTTGCTCTTGCCCACTTGCTTCTCTCTTGCTCAGAGACCCACACTCACCCATCCATGTGGCCTTAGGCAGTCATATACCCATGGCCATGCAGACTCCACAAGCAAGGGACTACAGCTGGGAACACAAGTTAAGCTAGCCAGATGATGGACTACACTTTAATATGGAACAAAGATTCTGGGCAGTGGCATAATCCTAACCCTGCTGCAGACACAGCTGGACTTTTTCCTTGGTGGGATGAAGGAAAATTGGACGTTGGAAACCCAGGGGTTTGATTCCACAAAAATAAAAATCACTCATCCTCCCATGAGAATCTCAAGAAATTCCTTTCCTTGGGATATCGCAAGAACTTCTCTTCCACCAATAACAGGTGGGATTGCAGAGGCACCCCTCCCATAGCACTTTCCTCTACTGGGGGCTGATTAAAGTTGTTCTTTAAAGAGTACCTGAATCTCTTTATTTCTAAGTACTCATCAATTTAATAAACATATTAAACATCTGTGATGTGTGAGAAAATAGGAAATTGAGAGTAACCAATACAAAGTCCTTGTACTCAAAACTATGAAATCTCGGATATTTAAAACCTGAGTCATTCTGAATATGGGAGATTTCCCCCCAGCTTAACTGCTCTGTGGTTACTATAGTATGTGTGCTAATGACTTTAGAGGGAATCTTTATCAATGTATCAGTAGTGCCCTTGCCTTGTTAAACAATGTATTGTGACTATAACTTAATTTTTCTTGGTTTGCCAGGTCACCATCATGTCAACTAGGGGATAGGAAGAGCATTTTAAAGGTGAGGATGAGGAAGGATGTGGGGCATCTACAGTCCTTCCCCAGTGTTCAGCCCATGACCCTACTCCATCTATGCTGCCTAGCATTTCCGAGTCGTGGACACTTCCAGGTTCCTATACGTGAGAGGTTCCTCTTCTTGTTTTCAGTCCCCCTCCACAAGGACCCTGAACCATGATGCTCAGATGAGGCACACAGAGGACGTGGGTTCACAGACCACGAGTTATCTCCCTGCAGTGAGACCCAGGCAACACATGTGACCACTGAGAACATTTTACAGCCACGTGACAGAGTAAATTTATGTCTCTTGGATATAAGACTAAAAATGTTAGTCCTCAATGTTTATGTCCTCTTCTTTTCTAGTATTTCCTTTTTATTGTATCATACAAAAGTATTGATCTGCAAGGGATTGGAAGTAATAAAAAAAAAAGATAATACCAGAAATGGTCCATCGTATGAATGCTCAGACAGGAATTGCTTTGGGCAGTGCTTTCCATCACCAGCTCCTTCATTCACCTTCTTTTCACTGAACAGAAGCTGGTCTGTGTCTTAGGTGTGCTTTTAACACTTACCTTTTCCCTCCATCCCTTGTGTTAGGTTTACATGTATACCTAGCTGCCATTTTTAACCAGAGACTCTTATCTATTTGTATGTGTTTGTGGCCAGGAATTTGGGAAACATTTCCTCTTGCTCTCACTGTCTGACAACAGTAATATTTGTATTATTTAATAACTAGGGGCCCAGTGCATGAATTCGTGCACATTGAAAGGAACTGTGGGCCGTGAGGCTGCGGTGGGCACAGGGGTGGGTCTCGGTCCATCCTCCGCGCCCCCTCCCACCTTGGCCCCTGGTCCCCTGTCTGCCAACAGCCCTGCTCCCGCTGCATCCACTCCCACACTCTGACAGCACCTGCCCCACTCGCACCTGCTGATGGCATGAGCGATTGGGGCCAGCACCAGTAGCAGGTGCCAGCATCGACTGTTGCCCAGATCACCCCTCAGGAGCAGGGGGAGGTGGAGAAGCCCTCAGGGGTGATCAGGACTGACACTGGGTGCTGGCAGTGGGTGCAAGCGCTGGGCAGGACCGCAGTCCACAGTAACCACCAGAAGCTTACCCCAATGACAACAACCTGTGCCCCGCCTTGGTCTGGAACCCCTGCTCATATGCTCTACCATCCCGCCGCAGCCAACACCCACCATGTTCCACGTTCTGCCGCCTGCTGCAGATGTCTGCCATGTTCCAAACATGCCACCTGGTGGTCAGCGCACATCATAGCAACTGATTGTTTGGTTGTCCTGACATTCAGTCTATTTGCATATTAGGGTTTTATATATATACTAGAGGCCCGGTGCACAAAAATTTGTGCATTCGGGGGGGGGGGGGGGGGTCCCCCAGTCTGGCCTGTGCCCTCTCGCAGTCTGGGACCCCTCGGGAGATAACGACCTGCTGGCTTAGGCCTGCTCCCGGGTGGCAGAGGGCAGGCCCAATCCCTAGGTGCAGCCCCTGGTTGGGCTCAGAGCAGGGC
>NW_005353714.1:941075-971088 GCF_000412655.1 Myotis brandtii
CGAGCCTGCGGTAGGCACAGGGGCAGGTCTCGGTCCATCCTCCGTGCCCCCGCCCAGTCCCTCCCACCGAGGACCCTGGTCCTCTGTCTGCAGGCAGCCCCACTCCTGCCGCTCCCATGTGCTGCCAGTGCCAGGCCCCACTCACACCCACTGACAGTGTGGAGTGATTGGGGCCAGAACCAGCAGTGGGTGCAAGTGGCGGCTGCTACCCCGATTGCCCCTCAGGAGAAGGGGGAGGTGAAGAAGCCCTCAGGGGCAATCGGGCTGGCAGCTGCCACTCGCACCCACTGATGGCGCCAAGTGATTGGGATCGGCGCTGGGCACTGGCAGCCAGTGTGAGCAGCAGCTCCAGAGCCGGCTGCAGTGTGTGTGAGCGCCAGGCGGGACCATGGCACACGGGAGCATAGAATTTTCAGTAACCAATAGAGGCTCGCCCCAATGACAGCAGCCGGTGCCCCGCCTTGGTCTGGTACCCCCGCATACCTGCTCCACCATCCCGCCATGGCCAAATCCCGCCATGTTCTGCACACGCCCCTTGGTGTTCAGCACATGTCATAGCAACCGGTTATTCGGTTGTCCGGTTGTTCTGGTTCTTCAGCTGTTTGGTCTATTTGCATATTAGCCATTTATTATATGGGACTAGAGGCCTGGTGCACAAAATCATGCACGGTGAGGAATGGGTCACTCAGCTCAGCCTGCACCCTCTCCAATTGGGGACCCCTTGGGGGATGCTCGACTGCCGGTTTAGGCCTGAGCCTTGTGGGATTGGGCCTAAAGCAGCAGCTGGACATCCCTCTCACAATTTGGGACCGCTGGCTCCTAACTGCTCACCTGCTTGCCTGCCTGATCGCCCCTAACTGCTCCGCTACCAGCCTGATCACTCCTAACTGATTACCTGCTGGCCTGATTGCCCTTAAACACCTCTGCCTCACCCTACACCCAGGACCCAGGATTCTCTCCTCCAGCTGGTTGCAGGCACCCGGGACCAAGGCTTCCCTCCCTCTGGCCGGCTTCAGGCACCCAGGACCCGGGCCAGCTTCACCCAGGCTGGCCACAGCCTCAAGGGACCTTGGGCAGGCGGCTTCACCCGGGCCGCAGCCACAGGTGCCTGGGACCGCAGGGCGTGCAGCTTGTCCCTCTCCTGGGTCACAGCCTGGCTGGTCCCCATTCCTCTCTCCTGAGCAGTTCTGGAGTGAGGGCACAAGGGTGCAAGGACATGAGGGTGTGGCGACCATTTGCATATTAACTCTTTATTATATAGGATAGAGTAGAAAGCACTTGGAACCCAGATAATAATAGCACAGACGTATGTGTAAAGTAACAGTAAACAGGTTTGAAGTTGTGAATTGCAAATCCTTCTATATAAAAAGAGTTTGAGTATGAAATCTGCACCAGTGTGAATGGTTGGGTCTTAACTGTGACACAATGGGACCGTGGGCGTGCAGCTTGTCCCTCTCCTGGGTCACAGCCTGGCTGGTCCCCATTCCTCTCTCCTGAGCTCATTTGTGCCTGGCTGGTCCCCATTCCTCTCTCCTGAGCAGTTCTGGAGTGAGGGCACAAGGGTGCAAGGGCATGAGGGTGTGGCAACCATTTGCATATTAACTCTTTATTATATAGGATAGAGTAGAAAGCACTTGGAACCCAGATAATAATAGCACAGACGTATGTGTAAAGTAACAGTAAACAGGTTTGAAGTTGTGAATTGCAAATCCTTCTATATAAAAAGAGTTTGAGTATGAAATCTGCACCAGTGTGAATGGTTGGGTCTTAACTGTGACACAATCGCTGATGAATCTTTACTATTTCAGTTTCCAAACTCCTGAATCTCTAGTCCCATTCCCCTCCCTTCCTCACTGGTCAATATAACCACATCAGTAAGCATCTTCCCATCATCTTGCTGAAATCATCAAATCACCTTTGGACCCAAAGATTGTAACAAATATAGATTTATATCAATCATTATTTTATGTAAATACATTGTAGCTAGAATTTAAGTATTTGAAGAGAGAGCTGCCTGTGTGTGTGTGTGTGTTTGTGTATGTGTGTGTTTCTCATTTCTTTAATGGCTTTATTGAATGATTCCTGAATCAGGCAGCATCCCATCTACTAAGTAGAGAGAAGGTTCAAGAAGCTGTACAAAGTGAAAGGGCAGAAGGGAGACAGATAAGCACAGACTGAATTAGCTCATCTCCCCCTGAAGGTTGGACAGGGTCTATGTGGCGGGTGACTTCGTTGGTATTGATCAGTTAATTCCAGATCAACTGGTCAAGATTACATTGCTGGGGAAGGTCAAAATTGCAATCGGTTGGGTCAGATATTAGGTTATGGTTTGGTGTCCTGGGCTTAGCCCAAGTGACTCCATTTTGGGCCCGCAGTTTCTTTTTAACAACCCAACACTATAAGTCAATGAACTACTTAACTTCACAAAATTCTCTAGTCCACCAAATGGAGGTTTTAAAATATTAATTAGCATTATTAAATTTGAAACTTTCTTTTGCAACCAATAAGAATCTAATCATACCCTTGAGTTGTAAGGGGGATAGAGGCAGCCATGGCTTTCATTTTACCAGTAATATCTTCACTTTATCAATGAGTAAGTGAGCTGAGACTGCTGGGTGCAAACCAGGCCACATTTTGAAGCTCGACCTTGGACAAACTTTATCTTTGCAGGCGAAGCAGAACTGCAGCATGGTCAGTCTTTTTAAAGTGACAGCAAGAAGCAGAGGCACCTCAGAACCTTGGCATCGTCATTTCCATATCAATACTGCGGCTTTTTCAATGATAAGGAACTTCAAATTACTGCTGGGGTCAGGGATCTGGAGTCCTATAGAAATGTCTGCACAAGTCCTATTTTACCCAATCAATATTATGTAATATCAAAATTTAAAAAGTTAGTTAATGGCTTTTTGAAATGTTCCCAACTGAATTTAGGGAGATAAGGGGTGAGAAAGGACAGGAAGTAGAAAGAGAGAGAGTTAGGAGAAGGAAGGGTATCTCAAGGAGAATGTGGTTTGTGATTTAAATATTTCTTTTAAAATATAGCCCATGACAGGAAAAAAATTTTGTCTCACTATATTACTAAGATTCTGCATTTTAATTTGCTCATGATAGTCACCTATGAATTCAGACTAATTGGAGGATAGGGAGAATCATTGAAAAGTTTAAGCTGAATAATTTCGCAAAGATCTGTAATGTTATTATATTTAAAAATTAGGAGTTAGTAAAAATTAAATATTCTTCTAATTTCTAATTGCTTTAGATAAGCTCCAATAAAGAGATGGAAATGATTTGTCACTAGCATACCACTATTTTTATGTAAATGTTCCTCCTAAATGCTCTGCAAAGAGTGTTGTCTTGATTTAGTTAAATATATTCTTATAGTCTTGTTTATATGATTACTTCACAGAGTAAACCCTTTATTCACATGTAGAAGAATATCAACAACATCTATGTTTTCATCTCTGGATTAACCCTGTATCTGAAATATAAAATCCAAATCAGTAAGGTTTTCTTATATTGTTGCAAATTGCATCACAGATGCTCATTTTTAATTTGAAATATGCTTATGTCAATATGATGACAAAAAATATCGTGGTTTCAAGATCCTGCATATGGCATACTAAGTTAACCTGAAATTATCCTGTGGGTTTTGAAATCCACAATAAAATATTTTTTAATGCAGAAATCAGTTCAAAAGACAGTACTTGATTTTGATTTTTCTATTTTTTTAAAAAAGAAGACCCCACACATTGTGTAAATATCCTCTTCATAAATTCCGAGTCCACTACCGAATATAGCTCATCTGTAGCATTTGCTGCAGGACCTAATAATATTTGAATGGTTTTCTGCATCATGTTAATAGCATGACAATTCACCGTTGGAAGCCTACCTCACCACTGAAATGGTCAGAAACATTAATCTTATTCTTTTTCTGCCATTAGCTCTCCTCTCTACCCCCTAATTTAGTTTATTCTCTACCTCCCTGTAATTCCTTTTCCCTGAATGCCAGGTTCTTAGCTTTCTCCTCTGACTGCTCTTATTTGAATTTCCCTTATTTGTTAAACTCTGCCAACATAAAATAAAACCTCTTTGGATTTGGTGGAAATTGTCTCTCTTCTTCTTTTTTTAAAAATATATTCTATACCATTTCAGAAATAAAGTTACCATTTAAACCAGAGATTTAAGGTTTTGAGCTGATGCTATGGATACTCTGAAAGGGTAAAGAGTTGCCTGAAAGTATTGGGACAGACTTTTAGAAATGCAAACTCAAGGGTTGATATTTATTGTCTAAGAAATGAAAGTAGCTGAGCCTTGGGGCCAGAGGAAAAGCTGGATCAGCATAGGGTACCCATTCAATAAATATTTCTGAGTACTTCACGTGGGGAAGTTTCACTGACACCCAAAACTCTACACTAATTCAGACTGTGGAAAGCTATACTTTCAGTAAAATGGTGAGAGAAAACCATCCTCATACCAATACAGGAGGTAAACAAGACCCCAAGTTGATAAATTAAATAAAAATGAGTAGTGAGCATACTTTCATTGCAAAACTTCTCTAGGTGGACATTCCCATGGAATCTATATGGAAAAGGTACCCAAACCTCTAAGATGGGTCCTATAAAAACAATTACAAAGTTCACAATGGCTCCTCTCCACATAAGAATCAGCATCAGAACAGACACTGAAGTTAGACTCAAGACTTTCAGGTATCATAAGAATGATCAGGAAGTGGAGGATGAGGAGTTGGCAGGACTGTCCGTCCTGTCTTCCCAGAATTGTAGACCAGATGCAAATCAGAGAATAAAAAGTCATTCTGTGAAGAAGTCTACAGAGTGCTAACAGCCTTTAGTAATGGTCGGCTGAACATCAGACCCAGACCCAAAACCAGGGCGGCTGTGGAAGCAGAACGGAGAGAAAGGGACTGTCATCACAGGTGTCCGCGCTCTGGCAGTCGAGAGAGCTGTGTCTCTATTTCCCTTCCTCTTTGGAGGGAGTGTAAAAGGTGTTTCGACTGGCCCTCCTCCCCAAGCCATTTGATCCAATTCTAGGAAAATCAATGTACCTGCAAAATGAGGAATCTAGAATCTTATTTCATTTTCAACATTTTTTTTACTTCAGCATTTTTCTGATCATGTACCCCCATTGGCCCACAGAGAAGAGATTTGGAGCAAGGTCCTCAGTTGGAAATGGGACCTCCATGAAGGACTCCACACTGTTACCATATAGCTAAGCATAGGTATCTGTGTTCCCCATACATCATGTAGTGTGAACCATGTTGTCAGAAACAGAACGGTAAAATGTGAGCCTTTCATGGGTGGGCCTCCAGTAACAGAGGCAGTGGCTGGGATTCAGGTGTTGGGGGAGATGGGGGAGACTGAAGACAGCGCAATAGGATAGAAACACCTGTTGGGGAATTGTGCAGAGAGAAGGCCCAGGATCCTTCAGAACTCACCTGGATGCCCTGAGGGGTCAGTATTTGCACCCCTGCCACACAAGACATAGCACCAAAGAGACTTCAGTAGAAGAAAAGTAAGAAGACATTTGCCACTCTCCTCCACTATTCTCCTCTTCAACTCAGCACAAGAAAGGGGAAAAGAAAAAGAAAGAAAGAAAGAAAGAAAGAAAGAAAAGAAAGAAAGAAAGAAAGAAAGAAAGAAAGAAAGAAAAAGGGAAGGAAAGAAAAGAAATGAATGAAAGCAGGAATGAAAGAGCATAAGAGCATGCTACTTAGCTACTTAGAAATAAAAGTATTTTTGGTTGTAATATTGTAAAATAATTTAAAATGATTAAACACATTAAAATAAAAAGAATAGACTATTTTTAAAAAGAAAAGGTTAAATTTGAAAAGAATGAAGTAGAGTTTCCAAAAATGAAATAATAATTGGTGAGTTTAAAAACTCATTGAATGTGAATGTTCAGAGCAGAAAATAAAAACCAAGATTTCAAGCAAAAAGGCATTGAATAGAGGGAATTGGATACTTACAGTGTGAAGTTGGAGGGTCATTACAATTTATTAACTCCAAGTTCCTTCCATGTTTCTGGGACCGAAGGTCAGGAACATGATGTCATGTTCACTCCATTCAGTCCTTGATAATTATACTACTGCATTATATACCACAGTTCCTTCTCAACTATACAAAGCTGGTGACTAAACATGAGCAGTTAAATACCAACAAGAAATAACAATTCTACTTGTATCTCCAAACTTCCTCTCCAGTTGGCATCCACATCACTGCCTGTTGCTAATTTAAACATTATAATTCCAAATGGGTACAACTGAAATCTAGAACTGATTGCAAAACTGTGTGGATAATATAGTATATGACGTTCCAGCACTTCAGTGGAGAAAATTCCACATTTAATTTGTTATATATAACTTAGAAAGGGATTATTAGTATAATCATAATTGTTATTTATACTTAGAATTTGTTAAAGTTTTTTTTTCCTTTTCTTTGTTACTTCTTTTGTTTTTCTTCAAATGCAATACAAATGCTCAAGAAAAAACTTCCTGCCTTGGCCAGTGTGGCTCAATTGGTTGAGCATAGTCCCATGCACCAAAACATCGCCAGCTCAATTCCTGTTTGGGGTACATGCCTGGGTTATGGGCTCAATCCTCATTGGAGGGCTTGCAGAGGCCAGTGGTCAATGTTTCTCTCACACATTGATGTTTCTCTCCCCCTCTCTCTCCCTCTCCCTTCTTATCTCTATAAAAATCAATAAAAATATCTCTAAGAAAAAGAAAAAACTTCCTATGAAAAACACATGTTTTTATTCTTGAGTTCAATTCTACTGTTAAAATACATAAAAGGCAAGATGATGAAGAGAGATCAGAGGACTCACAATGACTTTTGATTTTATAACCAGAAATTATTCTAATGAGAAAGATAAGGAAAATCTCAAGTCACTTTCTCAATAAAAGTGAATGCATCAGATTACTACAGAGCTCAAATTTTAGAAGAAAAAGTCAAAAAGTTGCAGAAGGTTACGCACTCAAGGGCAATTTCAAGGAGTGGTGCAACCTTGTAAGTTATGTCAGGAAGAGTAATGAGTTATATCAAATCAAAGCCTAGAAAGAGCTGGTGCCTGCAAAAAAACATTGATAATGGCAAAAGTGTGATTATAAAAAAGAAAAGGAAACTAAAGCTTTTTTAGTTACATTAAGAAGCAAGAAGAAAAAGGAAAAGTGATTCCATTTCTTGGGGCAGCTATAATGCGAGTGGATACAATAAGTTTGCTTGGCCTTAAAGAATATGAAGCAAAGGTTATTCATCTTTTCAACCACCAATAATTACCACCCAACCATATCAAAGTATCAAACCATACGTTGATAAGGACAACATAACTGGATTTGAACGCTTGCTGTATGGTTCTAAGCTTTATATTATACTATAGGACTGATGCACAAAATTCATGCAAGAGTAGGCCTTCCTTCCCCTCACTGCCAGCACCTTTTTCCCTCTAGAACCCGAGATCCGGGCTTCCCTCACAGCAACCGGCTTCATCCGGAAGGTTGTCTGGAAGGACGTCCGGTCTAATTAGCATATCACGCTTTTATTATTATAGATTAATGTATCTGATTCACTTCTAAACCTCAGGTTTTTATTTTATATATTTGTTGTGGTTGTTGGTGGTGGTATGCCAGGCTATTTCATGAAGTTGTTATAAAAATAGTAAAAATGAAAAGTGAAAAATTATCAATATTATTTCTCCTATTTTTATCTTTATCAAGAAAGATACTTTGCCGAAACCGGTTTGGCTCAGTGGATAGAGCGTCGGCCTGCGGACTGAAAGGTCCCAGGTTCGATTCCGGTCAAGGGCATGTACCTGGGTTGCGGGCACATCCCCAGTGGAGAGTGTGCAGGAGGCAGCTGATTGATGTTTCTCTCTCATCGATGTTTCTAACTCTCTATCCCTCTCCCTTCCTCTCTGTAAAAAATCAATAAAATATATTTAAAAAAAAAAAAGAAAGATACTTTGATTCTGCACAGTAGAATCTACATTATTAAAAGTAAACTAAATCCAAACTTAGATAAGGAGATAGAGGAAGAATTTATTTTAGTTAATTCAGATTTTACATATTTATCAAGTTTTTCCCTTAACACTAAAAAAGTATAGCTATTATTAGGAAACTAGGTATAGTAATCAGGGGATAAGGACACATATGTAATAACTTAATCAATAAAGAAAAAATAAATAAAGTAAAAAGAAAATAAACATGAAGGAAAAATATCAAGCCATGAATTTTGATTTTCAAAGGGCAGAAATTATAGAATCTACCACATTCAAGTAGATAAACTTGAAAATGATCTCAGAATCCCTTTGGTACTTTTCATTAAAGGGGTGACAAAGAAAGCAATACCTAATCAGTATTGGATCATTGGACCATTATCACTCCAAACTGAAATCACATTGCTTTTTAGGAAACTGTCTAGACTAAAGATTGGGACGAAGGTTATAGAAATTATTTTATTCCTGTGAACCAGTGAGAATTAAGTCACAAAATATTTTACCTTCTCTTATTATTGTGGTGGACGTTTTTAATATCTACATTGCTTTTTGTTCTTCCATAATCCATCTAGTGGTTCCTTATTTTTTAAGCATGAAAAGAGTATGGGCTTTATAGTTGAAACTCCATGGTTGGAATCCCAGACACAATCATGTCACAGTTACAATACTAGGCAGTTATCTTAACTGCTCTGGTCAAAGGACCACACTTCTCAGATGAGTTAAATAACAAATGAATCAAGTGGTTATTACTATTTTTTATTCGCATCCGAGAATATGTTTATTGATTTGAGAGAGAGAGAGAAACATTGGTTGACCTGGGATGGAACTTGCAACCTTTTGGTGAATGGGATGATGGATGCTCCAACCAACTGAACCACTCAACCAGGGCAGGTGGTCATTTTGAGAAGACATTTGAAATGCTTAACTCATAATATGAACTCTGTAATATCAGCCTGTACAAGTTATTTATTAGTATCATTAGTTATTTCAATATCCTATGTCGGATTTTGAGGCCTGCTTATACTCAGTAAAGTCCTTTGTTTAATTATAATCCAGAACTCTCCAATGAAAAGAAAAGAAGCTCTTATTTTAAATACTTTTATTGTAATTATCTTGCCATCATTCATCTTGATGTGGAATTGCTTTATAATTCTATTTTATAAAAGTTTATAAGTGACACTAAAGTCCTAAATCTGAATTATCTTACAGTTTCATCTAAAAGTAATTGTCGTATATTATAGACGTATTATCTATTTATCATCTGTCTATCTCTGTAAGACTTAAAATGATGACTTTTGTAAAGTCTAAGAGCCCACCAAAATTAAGGACATGCATGATAACGTGAAGTCAAGTATCATTTCACCCCGATGGCATTGTGATCAAAAAGCAAGCTGGGAGTTAGAAATTTCACAAGCCACACCGTTCTAGCATTGAAGAGAATTGCTTCATTCCCATTATACACTTTTGATGCTATTTGTCAAGTTGCCTCAGCCAACCTGGGAAACACACCTGAAATGCAGAAATGATTGGTGTCATAAAAAATACAGTCTTATCCTACAAAGACTGATGCAAAGAATAAAATCAAGCCCAAGATAGATTTCAGAAATATGCCACTCACAAAATATAGCAATTTCCTCGTAAAACTACTCCACCTCAACTTGCCTGAATCTTTTTAGACAAATTCCATTAACATTGACCAGAACAAAATGATTTTTTTAATCATAAAATGGCATTATGGTATAATCTTAAATGAAAACTTGCACTGGAAGTTCAAAAAAAGTGAAAAGTTTCTTATATGACCTTTTTTTTAAAAAATCACATATTTAAATCATACAGTGCTCCACAAGACACTATAGAAATACCAGAGAAGAGCATTCACTCTGAGGATGCTTTTGGTATTAGCAAATACATTATCTTTAAAGATAATATTTTAATTCTATAAATAACCGGGTGTTAAGTGAAAAATGATACAGACATCCAAAGCAAATCCCCCAAAAGGCTGACTACATTAAGCAACTATTTTCCTGAAATACAGCTTTATCTTTTGTCATTTTTTACCCTCTTATCAATGCCTATTTTCGTGTTTGTGCTGCCTTTTTATGCATTGTCCCCTTGCATTATTTCCTGAGCTCTCATCTGCAAATGGATTTTATTCTTTCCAGGTCAGGGTTTAAATAAATGCATTGTATGCACTTCACTATTAAAAACAAAGTGAGACCTTTGTTACTCAATTTGCTCTAAAAACATTCAGAAAGCTCAGAAAAAATAACTCTTTTTAAATAAAAGATTATATAATTTTTGTCTCCCTTACAGTATAAAGTAAAAGTTTTGTGCAATTTTTATCTAGAATGCAGTTATTTCTTTGTTGGAGACTTATCATCATTTTAAAGTGATGCTTGATTATTTATCTCTTAGGGATTTGCTTTTAGACAACTAGCAGGTATTTTTCCCTCAAAAGGAAAAGTAAGCATGTCAATATCTTTCTGTTTCCCTGTGTTTTGAAGCTTAATTTAAAATGAAATGCCTTCAAAGGTGTATCTTTAAAAGATTTGACTTAATTCAAAACCTTGATGTTAAATTCACACAGTATATTTGGAATATTATTGTGTGTGTTTTTTTATCACCCTGCCTACAGTGAATACTGTATATTTTCCACTTTCTTGGATATTTTATTCATATTAAAACTTCTAGTCTTGGGATGTTCATATTATGCACAGAATTAAGAAGATAATGTTCATGATTTGAGGTCTATGAGGCAAAGAATAGTTTTCTCACTTGATTAAATGCTGAAGAAAAACGAAGGTACTTAATAAGCTGTAAGCACCATTTATTTCTTTTCATAGTGCTGGTGTGAACAGTGTTACAAAACGAAAATACAATAAAATAATTGCAAATACTTTGGGTTCCATTCTACACTAAGATAGATTGGGTGGGCGGGGTGTCTGGGAAGGTGAAGGTGAGTTGGGGCAAAATGGAGAACATTTGCTTTTGGGAGACATTTTTCTTTCAAGTAATCTATCTGGAAATCTCCTTCTCCCATAGCAATCTCTTCATTTCTGGAAGACATGTACATAACTTTGCAACAAGTTAATTCCAAGTACTGAGTTCTGCATTTTTATTTAGTTGAACATACTCTATATTGCTATTGGTGGATGTTAAAGGAGAAACCAGGTATGGACCAGGTATAGCCTTCTCATTATAGCATTCAATGATTGATAGTCACCAAGGCAACATAGCTGTCAAATTGCTAAAACTTTCAAAACTAAAACAAGGTGCCTCACAAAGCCAGGTCATAAAGTGGCTGGTTTCTTAGGGGTATGTTGGCCCCTATCCTCATGGGTTGATACCTTCCAACAAGATTCTACATATTATAAATTATTTGATAAAAATAATCTTGGGAATCATCACTATGTGGTGAGTAAAGCCATTCTGTTTGAACTGTTTACTCAGTTGATTCAAGACCAAACTGGAGTGCTTCGTAATCACAAAACACTTTTCATGCACAGACAATATTAGCAATGGTGGATAAACAGGACCCACTGCGAAGCATGTCAATGATCAGAATACAAATCATGAGTAAAAATGTGAAGTGACCCAAAGCAAAATTTTTCTCAAACCTGAAAACAATTCTAAGTGCAGTGATATTATGAGTAGTAAATAAGAGCAAATAATACCAGTAAAATAACCATATTGAGTTGGTTTCATTTCCATATTCATTTAGATTTTATAGCAACCTGGGTTGTATTTGATTTACACAATTAAAAATGTAAGGGAAAAATTATCTTGAGGTTATCTTATTTTACATAAAATGTAACAGCTATTTTATAAAAGCTATACATTTATGATGAATTGGAGTTCTAAAAATTTTTCAGGTTGAGGCTAAACATTTAAAGATAAGAAAACATTTTTTTGTGTCTGTGTGTGCATGTGTGTATAACCTGACTACTGTAGACAAAGATTTTCACTAAATAAAACCTTAGACATGAGATACATCAAGACCAGTTCAAGAGACATCATTTGAGTTATCAAGATAATTAAAATAGTTTTCTAATGACATGTAGCTAAAATTCATGTCATTTAACTTTCTAATAGAATCTGAAACTATCAAAAATGTCCATATGAATGAATAAACCTAAAGGTAAACTGAATCTCATTAATGAAGTTCCTCTTAACAATGTCACAGTCTTGGCCTCTGTCAGGAATTTAGAGACCCTAGAAGGAATACAGTTTATCTCCCATCAAAAGCTCCCTAGGTAGCCTCCAGTCCAAGGGGGACACAAAGGTGCATTCTCTATCGTAGTATAAAGTACCACCAACCAAGTTGTTGCACAGGTGAGAAGCCAGATCCCCTCTTCTGGGACTCTCAAAGCCCACAACTTTCCACCATCACAACATTCCTCAACCATTTTCCTATTTCTGTTCTTACTGCTGATGTCCTACTTCAGGTCCTCACCTTTTTTCACCTGGACAACTGACCATGCCCCTCGCCTCCAGTCTTTACTATCCACAGTTCGTCTACCTCACTGTGGTCAGTGCTTTCTATTCCATTTCCCTGCTGAATTCATTTTGCATTTCCATGCACTGGACAGATATAAGGGCTTTTAGGATCTCATCAACAGGTAAAGCTGGTTTTCTTTACCCTGTGTATCCTGACCCACCATGAGGATCTTCTATAGCTCCTCTCTTTCACTTTAATGCTATGTCTGTCTAACTAAAAATGAGTGCTCTTATTAGTTCAACTTGTTTCTTTATGGAAAGCAGTTTTTAAGGATATTTTCCATAATTTTAAGGGCTGAAACCTTCCCTATGATCCTACATCCCATGACTAGCTCTTACTACCAATGGGTTCAGAAGTAAAAGATGATCAAGACATTGTTAAAACCCAGTCACTGGGAATGCTTAAATACTGGTAAAAATATAACTAAAAGCCTGCCATAATTGATACACTTTTAGAACATTATCCCTACTGAACTTAACTCAAAATTGCAGTCTGCATTTCCTTAACACAGTGGAAGATCACACAAAATAATTGGTCCTTCTGCATTATCAAAATACCATGCTAAAAATAAGCCTCCAATCAAAAAGGTAATTAAGACCTAAATCTAAGTATATTCAATTACCTCTCAACACTGCTTTTGTAATTCTTGGAATTCTGCCCTAAGAATGAGCTGAAGTTCAGTTCATATTTCCTCTGAAGCACTAATATAGGAGACAGGGACGTTGCTATCAGTATGCATGCTCCCACTTCCTTCCAAAGCCTTCAGCTGTGCATTGCTGCAGCCAGATCTGCACAGCTCCTGGTGGAGGAAGAGGGGTGAGGCACGTGCCCGTGTGTAGGCATGTAGACAGGCAGATGTACACAAGCAGCCCCTTCCCAGCTCTGCTCAGTTGATGACTGTGCTAAGTGGAAAACAATTACAGTGTCTGCATCCTTAATGTGAAAAACTAATGACAAGGAAAGACAGCAGGCGTTTGGGGATTATGTTTGTTGGAAGGGACAGACAGATTGTTCTCTGATTCTTAAATCATAACAAAATTGATGAGGGGCAAACCTCCTAAGAGTTGGCACAATGAAGCTGAAAGTTAGGAAATCTAAACCTCATTTTAAATTATGCCTCCAATGATTGTACTTTCAAATCTATAACCATCAAGTAGAGAGAAAAATCACTCCAGTGACTTAAAGAAGGCCTGTGAAACACAAAATTTTTCAAGATGGCTTCCAATACCTCATAAGTCTAAATTTCAGCCATTCTGTTATGTTGAGTAGAGAGACAGCAGAAATTTCATTTAAGAATGCAAACAAGTAAACTATATCAAAACTGAATTATAATAATAAAATAAAAAGAATACAAACATTTTCCTGAGAGGGAGATATGGATACATGCTTTGTAATCACTAATAAATGATGAAGACTTAAATGACATTAGCTCACTTGAAAGTTCATAAGGGAAGGACACAAAGATTATGAGTAAACACAGGCCTTATGCTTTGTGACCACTGTCTCTCCACGTTCATTCCAGTGAAAAGGAATCACACGAGTTCTCAATCCAAACTTTGATACATTTGGGGTCTTTCTCCTGCATTCCCTTCTATTTTCAATACATTAACACGCCCACTTATCCCAATCCCACCCATCCTTCGCAGCCTAACTCAATTTTAAATTCTTTCCAAAAGTTCTGTCCCTAATACTTCCATAGATTTCTGACAGCAAACCACACTGTTGTATCCCTCACAATGGTCTGTCTCTGCTCAGCAAATATTTGCAGAAGAGAATTGCTCAGTATCCCTGATGAACAGGACAAGACTGAACAGAAAACAAAGAATAACAATGAAAACAAGTGTTCCTAAATATGAAAGGCTAGAGTCCAAACACAGAACATACAGAAGAAACAAATGAAACATTGATTGTTTCACATTCTCATTGACTAAAATCCTTTAGTTCAGAACATATTCTGAATTCAAAGGAAAAGAATGTCCTCCCTTTGAATTACTTGAGAAAATATGTCAAAGTTGCTTTTTACTCCCAAAGCTTTTTTAAAAGTTGACAAAAAACAGTATATCAAGTAGTGAGTTTCAATTCTGAATTGGAGAAGGTTGTTAATCTAAAAAAATAAAAAGTTCTCAGTAGCATAACATAATTTATTGGAAAATTATATTTGTGTGATAGAAGAACTATTTCAGTGAAAATCCATTCTTTTTATTGGGTTGATTATAACAAACTATTTTTTTCAGGATTAACACAATAAATCTCTTTTTCTCAAAGGTAGAAGAGAATTGTCATTATTTAATGGGGAAAAAAAGCTATTTCTATATTATCAATATTTAAAGTGGGATTTTACATAAATTGTTTTCTCCAGCCATCAAAAATGGGCTGTTTGTGTACTTTAGCCCCTATGTGTATTTTTAAGTTGAAAGCTCTTCCTATGTACTTCATTCTTCAAGCACAACTATTTGAAAGGAATTCAGAAATAATCACAACATGCCTTGTTCTTTCCAACCCAAATTGGTGATCTACAACTCAGATTACTCTGAATTATAGTGACACCAACTACCCTTTTTTAAAAAATTTTTTTATTGATTAAGGTATTACAAATGTGTGTTTACCCTCCCCCCATTGTCCCCTCATCCCCCCAGTCTTGCCCTCTCCCTCACCCCCTGTTGTCTGTCCTTTTAATGTTGACCTATTTGCAGGACTTCCAGGTAAAATGTCACACCACAGCTACAAGTGGTGCCCTCTCCAGGGAGATGTGGTCCATGCAGTGAGAACCAAGACCTTTTGGTGCCACCACTGTTGTAATGAGGATGAGATGACATCCCCATGAGAATATGCAATTGATATCTTTGCATCTACATCAACTCTCCTCACTTACAGGATCTCAGAGACTGTACCTATGTTAAACTAACTAGGGTTACTTGATGGTCTGTGATTATCTTTCAAGCTTTAAATTGCTGCTGCAATTTAATGTGTTGAAATGTAAGGAAATATGATTTTCACAGAATGAGACACTAGGATTCAAAATTATGACATTGATAAAATAATGCAAACATCAAGATGGCATTTTGAAAGGGACCCAGTTGCATGTAGGGTCATCTGTGAACCCTCTTCCAGCCCTGGCCAAGACCAACCACACAGCGCAATGTTTCTAATGGGGCATTTTTAATTGCAATTTTATAAACAGGAGGCCAGAGATAAAATGTTTTGGGTTGTTTTTTTCTTTGTTTTTTTTTTTTTTTTTTTTTACTTTGGTTCCAGCTAAGATGGAGCAGCCTCACTCCTCTCAGCCTCCTTATAACAAAACAAAATCAAGTGAAGAAACTATGGGAGGTCTGTTTTATGCTGATGGTACTGTACCACTTTTTTCTCTGTGAAAACTGACCAAAAGTGTTCTCTACGACTTATTAAGAGGCCTAACTCAGTTCCCAGCCATTTTCATTTTACTAATTTTCTGATAATCTCTGTACAATTTGCAATATATGACCTTAAATTGGAATTCAAGTTCTGACTGTCCTTCGCATATCTTTTGTTTTCAAACTTGATTGTTATGCCTAAAGATAACATCTTCTTCTACCTTAAAATTCACTCCTCTTCTAACAGATACTAATGAACTATTCTGTGCAATTTATATTTATTGGATTATGTCAAAAATTGGGGGGGAAATTGTAAACTAGCATTGATAAATTTTAGTTTACAATAATCTATTTAAGGAGGATAAAATATTAAGGCAGTACTAGCTGAATAAAAATTATTGTGCAGACTATAACTATTGTACCTGCTGTATTATGATGTTTATTCAGAGGTTATTTTGATAAATCTTTATAAAATAAACTTAAAATATGGTAAGTTTCACATTCATTGCAGATTAATGTTTGATTCAAAAGCCAGTGGAATGTATTATATATTTCATGAACTTTTCAAGGATAACAGAATAATAGAACATGGCTAAATGTTTTAAAATATAATTACAAAAATTAGGAAAATCTTAGATTATTAAATGTCAGTGGAAAATAATCCTGAACACTTTAAACTTCTTTTTAAATCCTCACTCAAGGATATATTTTTATTGATTGAGAGAGAGAGAGAAACATCAATGTGAGAGAGAAACATTGATTGACTGCCTCCCGTACCACACAGGGATTGAACCCACAACCTAGATAAGTGCCCTGACTGGGAATCGAACCCACAACCTTTTGGTGTACCAGATGACATTCCAACAAACTGAGCATCATGACCAGGGCTGAAATCACTTTAAAATAGTCATCAAACATATAAAGATTTGTATCACTTCTGAATGTTTATGCGTAATACAGAAATTATGGATTAACTTTTAAAATATGGATTAATCAATGTATTTTATGTTTGATTCTTTGGTGTGACATCATCATTTTAGTTTGTGTCCCAACAAAAATAGTCCTTTTATAAATCTGAAAACATTAAAAATTATAGCTAGTGTTGGCCTCCAATTATTAGTAGCTCTGTGCTTAAAAACCTTTATGTAAATAAAATATAACAAATTAATTTCTATGGATTTCACTATTAAAAAACATTTTTTTATTTTGCAATAAATAATTTTCAGTAATGTGAATAGTTAGGTAATTATATAGTCAAACTTTTTTCTAAGTTTTATTATTTCAGCACTCTACACTGTATTATATATATACTAGATGCCTGTTGCACGAAGAGATTCCTGCAATAGGCCTTCCCTTCCCTTGGCTGCTGGCACCAGTTTTCCTCTGGCACCCGGGACCCAGGCCTTCGCTCTGGCTGGCCTCCTGCCAGAGCCCCCCTGCAGCCATCAGGCTTCCGGCTCAGCTGATCCCGGGGCCGTGACACCTTGCTGTTCAGCCGGCTTCGGGTACATTTGGCTTTGCTCCACCGCTTGGAGCCTACCTATTCAAATTAACCGCCATCTTTGTTCGTGGTTAATTTGCATATCACCCTGATTAGCCAATGGGAAGCATAGGGAAGGTATGGTCAATTACCCTTTTTGTCTTTTATTAGATAGGATAATGTAATTATATAATATAATCTACACTAATAAAAGAGAAACATGGTAATTGGCGTACGACCGCTACCCTTCCCATTGGCAAATCAGCGTATCCTTATGCAAATTAACTGTCAGCCAAGATGGCGGCCGGCAGCCAGGCAGCTGGAAGCGAGCAGGGAGGCTCGCTTGCTCCAGTGACTGCAGACTCCAACGTTCCCCGCCTCACTTGCCGGCCACTGAGTTGCAAATCTAAGCAACTATGTACTATGTTGTAAATAAGAAGCTAAACAAAACCCTAGAAACCAGCTTTCAACCTGCCGGGATCTCAGAGCTGAAGTTATACATTGTTTCGATTATAGAATGGCAAACAAACTAGATACGAAGCCTCAGAGCTAGAGCCAGAGCTAAAGCTGGCCCAGAATAAAATAAAAAAAGAGAAAAAAAAGGAGTGGTTGGGAGCTTCAGTCAACAACCGCCAGCCTGAAAGCAGCCCTCAGCCCCTCACCCAGACTGGCCAGGCACCCCAGTGGGGACCCCCACCCTGAAGGGGGTGTGACCAGCGGCAAACAGCAATCATCCCCTCATCCAGGCTGGCCAGGCACCCCAGTGGGGACCCCCACCCTGAAGGGGGTGTGACCAGCTGCAAACAGCCATCATCCCCTCATCCAGGCTGGCCAGGCACCCCAGTGGGGACCCCCACCCTGAAGGGGGTGTGACCAGCTGCAAACAGCCATCATCCCCTCATCCAGGCTGGCCAGGCACCCCAGTGGGGACCCCCACCCTGAAGGGGGTGTGACCAGCTGCAAACAGCCATCATCCCCTCATCCAGGCTGGCCAGGCACCCCAGTGGGGACCCCCACCCTGAAGGGGGTGTGACCAGCTGCAAACAGCCATCATCCCCTCATCCAGGCTGGCCAGGCACCCCAGTGGGGACCCCCACCCTGAAGGGGGTGTGACCAGCTGCAAACAGCCATCATCCCCTCATCCAGGCTGGCCAGGCACCCCAGTGGGGACCCCCACCCTGAAGGGGGTGTGACCAGCTGCAAACAGCCATCATCCCCTCATCCAGGCTGGCCAGGCACCCCAGTGGGGACCCCCACCCTGAAGGGGGTGTGACCAGCTGCAAACAGCCATCATCCCCTCATCCAGGCTGGCCAGGCACCCCAGTGGGGACCCCCACCCTGAAGGGGGTGTGACCAGCTGCAAACAGCCATCATCCCCTCATCCAGGCTGGCCAGGCACCCCAGTGGGGACCCCCACCCTGAAGGGGGTGTGACCAGCTGCAAAGTGCACAAATTTTTGTGCACCGGGCCTCTAGTATATTATACTTACAACAATAAGTATCTTGCAGCCTTCTCTGTAGATGGGCCTGGTTATGAACTCTTATATCTTGTCTGATTTCTGCCATAGCTTCTGTAGAAGTTCCAGGATGATCTAACATGACCCCACATGGACATCCCACATGAACTTCCTGCTTCCAAGCCTTCTCCAAGGCAACAGTCCACAGGCTCAACACAGGACACAGAAGTTAACACCTGGAGTGCAAAGCTCAACACTGAGATGCTGTACCTGATGGATGAGTGACATGTCTCCCACTGTTGGACAGGTAATCTGAGGAGCTTTCTGTTTACTTCTAAGAAGGCCTGGCAGAATGGGGAGCCCTTTGCTTATGTCATTTTGGTTTTCCACAGAACACCATTCTGCTCTACTATGTGGATGACCTCATGCTAATCAGCCCTGGATAACAGGCTGAAACTTCATTAATGTTTTATTGATGATGGGTCATTGATTATTTTCAGTATTTTCTGTTTGTTGCTGTTGTTGTTTTCTCCCACTATCTGGCAAACAAATGTAATGGCATTAAGAGTATTAGCATTCCTGTTATACAGCCAGGAAATTCATTTCGGTATTTAAGGAATGTGATTACTATAGAGATGAGCCATGTAGGGATGGGAGAAGAGACAGGATTAAAAGCTAGGTCAGAACTCATGATGGAACCAGGGAGGACAGAGGCCATATCCTGAGATACACCAAAGGAAAACAGAAGTATGCTAGAACATATGTAATGTTAAAGATGATATATTAGTAATTTGAGTTGTGAGAATATTATTCATAGTATAGAGAAATTTTAAAATAGCTTCAAATAAACTGTACACCAGGCTGGGAAGCATTCCTACTATATATGTGTAAAATTGTGTTAATTATATGTAGCTTGATTTTAAAACACACAGTCATAGTAACCAAGATACTACCAAAAGTAGTTATTTATGTATGAAAAACAGAATGGCCATGCAGTATGAAAAAGTATTAAAAATAGCTTGTTTTATTTCCTAGTTAAAAAGAAAAAAGAATGACTCATGAGAGAACAATGAAACTAAATAGAACATGTTACTGCTGTTCATCCTTCCAAACTTCCAGAGCTGGATTTGTAATTTAATTGTCTTTCTCATTAACCTGTTTGTGATTTAATTTTCACACTTCCTCTTTAACCTACTATTATAAAGTAAGACTCAGTATAACTCCAGAGATGAATTAGAATGTCTATAGCTGAGTAAGTCGCATGACTATGACCTACAGTGTAGGTCCTACACAGATGGTGTTAGTAATTACTTTTTAAGAAAAAACAATATACTTTAGAAGATGAACATAACAGAAAAAATTTTAAATGACAATTATCAAGCCTGATGTCCACCATCATATGTAGTTGTTACTATTTAAAATGTCTGCAGTAAATTTGGAGCTAATTTTTCAACAGTTGAATCACTTATAGAAAAGAAAGTCTACACCTGAACATAGTTTCCTTGGTGAAACGGCACTTCCTGTAAAACCTTGTATTTATTATACTCAGTAAGAAAATGTCTTATATTTGTTTTACAAATCAACCACAGGCTAAATTTAATTGTACGATGATTTTTTATTGTGAGGTTTGAGCAGATTACCGGGATGGATAGTAGAAATTGTAATAAATTCCCTCAGGCTTAAGGAATTTGTAATCTAATTTGTAAAGAAAGACCAATCTAGTTATTTTCTATTACAATGAGGTACTTCAAGTAGTCCAGGCTATTTTTCTCCATCCTTCTTCCTCTGCATTTTAAAAAATTTAATTTGTTGCATGACATTGGTTAATAATCTTATATAAGTTTCAAGTATACAATTCTATAATGCATCATATGTGTACTTCATTACGCTCACCACCCAGAGTCTATTGCCTCCTTCTGTCACGATGTATTTGACCTCCTTTATCCTCTTTAACTTCCTTACCGGCCTAACGCCCCAGTAACCACCATACTGATGTCTGAGTCTATGAGTTTGTTTGTTTGTTTGTTTGTTTGTTTTCTTTGTTAGTTGCTTTATGTTTTATATCCCATTTATGCATGAAATAATATAATTTTTGTCATTTTCCATAATACTTTCAAGATCCATCCATGCTGTTGCAAAGGGTAGTATCTCATCCTTTCTTAGGCTAAGTAGTATTCTATTGTGTGCATACATCACATCTTCTTTATCCAATCATCCATCAAAGGACACTTAGGTGTTTCCAAGTCCCAGCTACCATGAATAATGCTGCAATAAACATAGAGATGCATATATATCTATGAATCACTGTTTTCAAATTTTCAGATAGATATCCAGAAAAGGGGTTGCTGAGTTATATGGTAGCTGTATTCTTATTTTTTGAGGAGCCTCCATTCTGCTGTGCATAGTGGCTTTACCAATTTACATTTCCATCTGCAGCTCATGGGGGTTTCCCTTTCTCCGCATTTTCTCCAACACTCGTTATTTATTGTCTAATTGATTATAGCTGTGCTAACAGGTATGAGGTATGAGGTGGTATCTCATTGTGGTTTTAATTTCCATTTCCCTTATAGCTAGAGATATTGAGCAGTAAACCAAGCTAAGAAAGGGAAGTGCTCTGCCTCAGGTCCTAACCTAGCTGAAGGTGGAGTGCAGGCCCTATGGACAGGCCCACCCATCCCAGTCAGGCGGCTCCCTGACACCAGGCAGCTCAATGCTTCTCTTTACAGCTTCACATGTCTCTCACTGCATGACCCAAAGAGCAAGGCTAAAATAAAATCCTTCCCTAATTGTTACTTCTGGATAATAACTAAGAGAGTAGAGAAGAGGTGTGTGGATAGGTTTTCAATTTCCCTTATTATTATGATGCTGAAAAATAAAATAATACAGAAGAAATTATATGAAAACAGTAGGAGTGCCTCATTCTCCTCACCTCTGTTGTTGCTTCCCAGAGGCAAACCATGAAAATTGTTTCTGAATCATTTCTTCCAAAAGTTCCCCAATAGTCAACCACTATTTTAGATATATCACTTTATGACAATATTTACAGATATCCTGTTATAAAATACAAGAATTAAAATCAGTTATGCCATACTCTTAGCCATTTTTCTGTCAGTTTGTGTTGGTTATTATTTAGTTTTTTATTGTTTACTTCTTATTTTCTCTCAGTTATAGTGTTGACTCTCTGTTGTCATATATATATACATTCCCATATTCACTTTTATATGTTCTACTAGTGGCCTGGTGCACAAAATTCATGCACATTAAAAGGGAATTAATTAGAGGAAATATTTTAATATTGCTATTTGCCCTTTCTCTATAATAGAAGTGTCAGAGGTGAAAGAAAATTAGTAAAATGTATATGAAAATCCTCATGTCAGAGTCTGGGGCACGTTGCAGGACTCAGAGTCAAGTCCCTGCCCACCTGTGCACTCCTTGAAATCGTGCGAGACCCAAACCATGCCAGCTCTAACCCCATTGGGTGAGATCCAGACCCAGGCTGCCCCACCCCCGTCAAGCCCCGCTGGGTGGCGGGGCGCAGCTTGAGGTCAACCATCAAGCCATGCCAGGTGGGGGGTGCTTCATGAGGTCCCCCGGTGTGGCACCGGGGCAAAGGTTGTGGTTTGAGGTCCCCTGTCAAGCCCCACTGGGTGGGGGCCACAGCATTAAGTCCCCCATGAATCCCATCCAGGCAAGGGGCATGGCCTGAGGTCCCCCGCCCTGGCCCAGCACCACATAGCCTCAGGTCTCTGCTGATCGCTTGTTACAGAAACCCTGCCTCTGCAGTGGGCACAGCCATCTTGTGTTATGGGAACTGAACCTCTGCTGTGGGTGCAGCCATCTTGTGATGGTGTTGCAACATGGCGGCATGAGGGTTAATTTGCATATTACCTCTTTATTATATAGAATATTTGATACATTAACTTGAAAAGATAAAAACTATGAAATGTACTACATTATTGTAATTATGTAAATATTATTCATTGCAGGGCCAAGTTCTGTTCTATGTCATCATCTCTTTCTCCATGAACCCCTTTCAGCAATGCTGTGAACTCTAGGGAAAATGTTTCTAGCATAAAATACATCACTTGCTGAAAACCATGCCCATTTTACTTTGGTAAATGAACTAGGTTTCTCTTACAGTTTTCTTTATCCTTTATATTGTAACTAGAGACCCAGTGCATGAAATTTAGACCCAGGATCGGGCCTAAACCGGCAGTCAGACACCCCTCTCACAATTCGGGACTGCTGGCTCCCAACCGCTCGCCTGCCTGCCTGCCTGATTGTCTCCTAACAGCTTCCCTGATGGCTTGATTGATACCTAACTACTCCCTTGCCTGCCCGGTCACCCCCAACTTCCCTCCCCTGCTGGCCTGGTCGCCCCTAACTGTCCTCTCCTGCAGGCCACATTTATTTTATGGAAGAAATGTGGTCCACCAAAGGATAGCAAACTAATAGGAAGAAAGTAATCTTTGGAGGTATATAAAACTTTTGTGCCTTAAAAAATAATTATTGGAAAGAGCAAAAAAATTCAGAAATTATTTTAGGTTAAAATACAATGTTCATAATATTTTTATTGGTACTTTAAAAATGAGTGTAATCTGCTCTAACTGGTTTGGCTCAGTGGATAGAGCATCGGCCTGCAGACTCAAGGGTCCCAGGTTCGATTCCGGTCAAGGGCATGTACCTTGGTTGCGGGTACATACCCAGTAGGGAGTGTGCAGGAGGCAGCTGATCAATGTTTCTCTCTCATCGATGTTTCTAACTCTCTATCCCTCTCCCTTCCTCTCTGTAAAAAAATCAATAAAATATATATTTTTTAAAAATAAGTGTCATCACTCAGAAATGTTACAAAGAGAAAAGGAAGGATGGAAAGAAGGAAAGAAGGAGGAAGTAAGTAACTACTATTATTATTACCTAAATGGCTTTATAAAACCAAATGACTTTATATTTGGGTTGAAAAATATAATCTCTTGAAGGAGAGATGTATTCATATCCAAGCTCTTATGAGATGTCCCCAAAGACAAAGCAGCCTTAGTATTTACTGAGTTAAATGAATAAAAGGAAATCCTACCGCTGAATAGTGTCATGAGGAGCCCTATGGGTCCATTTCCAGTGAGACAATCATAACAAGTGAAAATTATTTTCTTAAGAAAAACAACCATTTAAAGTCTCTGTAGTTGTCCTAAGACAGTGATGGCAAACCTATGACACGCGTGTCAGAGGTGACACGCGAACTCATTTTTTTGGTTGATTTTTCTTTGTTAAATGGCATTTAAATATATAAAATAAATATCAAAAATATAAGTCTTTGTTTTACTATGGTTGCAAATATCAAAAAATTTCTATATGTGACACGGAACCAGAGTTAAGTTAGGGTTTTTCAAAATGCTGATACGCCGAGCTCAAAAGGTTCGCCATCACTGTCCTAAGGGAACACAGCAAATGAGGAAACATTTAAAGAAAATCTACTAAACCCCAGGAAGAACAGTGTTGCCTCTGAGCCCTGTCTGCTCTCCAAGTGCCCCTCCTCCAGCCAAGTTTAACAGAGGCTCCACACCCAGTGGGACAGGACAGTAAGATGGGACCCCTCCTTGCTCAGCTCCCAGTCAAAGGAAGTGCTATCCCACCAGGAGGGGCAGGCCATTAGCATTCCTCATCTCCTCGCTCTCTGGGTTTCAGAGACTATGTTTGTGGTGATTGTGCTGAGAGATTGGGGATCCTTATCCTCTGCCAAACCCCACAGGAAGCAGAATGTCTATTCCAAGTACAGCAGGTCAAAATTCCTGGGGTCCTAGTAGCCTTTGCTCCAGCATACTTGCAAGACAGGGGTCCAAGCCAGAAGAGACAAGCCACCAGGACAAGATTCCACCTTAAGATCAGAAAGCTCTAAGGCTCTCCCTAAAGGAAATGACTGTATTTGAAAGAGTGTGGGGAAGTTCAAGCCTAGTAAGGGTACTCTTGAAACCATCAGAGATTTCGGTGGTAAACAATTAAGGAAAGGCTTGGAGCTCAATGAGAGCAATAAGGTAAACCATATGCAAACAAGGTTACCAGACAGAGCTGGTAACACTGATGATAACTGGTAGAAAGACCGGCTTCAACAGGGAACTTTGTCTGAGAGTGACATCAGTAAAGTGACAAATCAGGACATCCCAAGCTCTTGTTACCTCAAGAAGACAACGACCGGAGACTGGCTACTATGTACCAATGAAAGGGCATAATTTAAGTCAGGTCTGGCATGAAACTGTTAAAATTGTCTGTTCCAGTAATACTACAGGCTCCAGAAACACAAATTGATGTACATAGGTAAGTGAAATAAATGCATACTTTGAAGAATGGGAGTGTGAGTTGGTTAACTGTATAGTTTTCATATCAATCTTGACATTTGTAGCAGGAGGAAGACAATGATGGGCCAGCATGAATGATATCGATGCTCAAGTAAATGTACTCATTTTATGCCCACCAATTTCCACAATAATACATCTTATCAGAACAATCTTTTCTTCACATTTGAAGTATCTCAAAATAATATCTTCAATTATAGTTGATTAAAACTGACATTTACTTTTAATTTATCTTTAGGTTTGAAAAATATCAGGGATTCCCAAAACGGTATTGATGAAAAATATTTCTGGTGAAAAGGATATCTTCTGAAATTTTAAGAACCACAATGACCAAAATTTAATGAGTTTTTGATACTTGAGTAATAACTTGTAATTATTCATACTTTTGTAAAACAGTATTTTCTGGGTGTGAATATACATGTTTCCAAGTGTTTAGAATGTTAATTTTACAAGCAGTCAAAAAAATCTTAGGATTTGATAAGTTTCTTACAACAAAGAAATTATGAAGACATAGGTTTTAGAAATATGAGAAAGAATTAGAATAGTTATTAAATGGTAAAGTTGATCCATAAAGTAGAAAGATTATTTTTTAAAATACACTAAAGGCATTTACCACTAGACTAGTAATCACTAAAAGTTATATGTTAATTCAAAACACTGGAAACAAGGAATTGTTTTGGAGGAAAAGAAAAAACAACAAGTTACTTTGGGACTCAAAGAAAAGAGAGGCTTTAACAGGTTAGGAAAGTCTGGACAGGGCTCGTGCAGCTTGCATTTGAGATGCATCTCAAAGACTTCATTAACTCAAGAAGCATTTGCTAAGATGTATTATGTTCCAGACTCTGTACCATGTTAGAGTATCTGCAAGTGTATTTTTGAAATTAAAGGCAGGTGTAATTAGGCAGAAGTTAGGTACTTGGAAAGAGCATTCATGTTTAAGTAAGTAAGCAATCTGGAGTTATTGGATTTTCTGAGCAAACAACCACATAATCAGGACAATGTATATCCAATGGTTCCTTCCTAGGGAGATTGGTGGGCAGGACATGTATAAGATAATTTTAGCTATCCAAGAGAGAAGTTGCAAGGGCCCACCTTAGAATGGCAGCGGGTGAGTAAAAGATGAAAGTACCCATTTATTCATCTAGAATGGCAGGGGGAAAAACAAAATCCTGACACCAAGAGAAGAAGCTGAAATCAAGAACATTAATTTCAACAGCAAGGTTGAGAAAAATAATCCCAAGTGAAAAGCTCCGGAGAGGTGATTGCTGTGGACTCCCTCAAAAGAGACCACCATAAAAGCCCGTTAATGAAGCAAAATCAGCTTTATTCAACTTACTGCTATAAGGGAGAGTAACATCTAGAGAAAGTCTAAGTAATACCTCAGGAGAAAATAATGGGAAGGTCCTACAAGCACCCGGGGTGATTTGAAAGCTGATAATCCACGATGAAGAATAGGTTTGGTACCAGGGAGTTTATGATGATAACTGTGGGTTTGTGGGCATAGTAAGATGGGGCCTTGAAATGAGCACTGATGAGTAAGATGTTAGTCTTGATGAGTGAGCCAGTCTGGCTTCTCCACATTCTTAATTCCAAGGAGTCATATTTCTTGGAGCAAAGAGCTAAGATACATTGGCCTGATCACAGAAGTGTTTACCTCCAGAATTGTCTATCACAGGGCGCGAATTTACAGTTAACCCAGAATTGCTTAACATAGGAATAGTAAATTATATTGACGTTAACTTCTCAAAGTTTGGTCTCATTGTCCTATAGATATGAGCAGATATCCTTGATCCATCATGTGTTCTAGAAAGGCCACAGCAGTAAATCCAGAGTAGGAGGTAGAGAGAGTTAGAAAGAAAAAGAGGTAAGATTCGTGATACTGTCACAATGCCAGCTGACATGGATAGAAATTCATGAAATGAACAGCGGAGCATAACAACTTTGAAAGCTGCCTGCTCACGTCAATGCAGCACTGATGAGTAAGATGTTAGTCTTGATGAGTGAGCCAGTCTGGCTTCTCCACATTCTTAATTCCAAGGAGTCATATTTCTTGGAGCAAAGAGCTAAGGTACATTGGCCTGATCACAGAAGTGTTTACCTCCACATCAGGAAGTAACTTTCATCACAGAATTGTCTATCACAGGGCGTGAATTTACAGTTAACCCAGAATTGCTTAACATAGGGATAGTAAATTATATTGACGTTAATTTCTCAAAGTTTGGTCTCATTGGCCTATAGATATGAGCAGATATCCTTGATCCATCATGTGTTCTAGAAAGGCCACAGCAGTAAATCCAGAGTAGGAGCTAGAGAGAATTAGAAAGAAAAAGAGGTAAGATTCGTGATACTGTCACAATGCCAGCTGACATGGATAGAAATTCATGAAATGAACAGCGGAGCATAACAACTTTGAAAGCTGCCTGCTCACGTCAATGCTACATCTCCAGTCAATAGATAAGGAGCTGCAGGTGAGCATCACTCCTGAGGCAATTCTGACATTCCTCGCTGGCCACCAGTGAGACAGGGAAGGGGGCTTCTCAGGGACAGCAGGGCCTCAGCAAGATCACTCAGCGGCGACCAACCAGCACCATGACGACCTCATCCTGAAGATGGCAAAGGCCTGTGGAGCTCTGGAGAACTGACACTAAAACAAGAAGAAGCTCTGGAAGTCTAGAAACCGTACAGGTGAGATTTATGCAGAGAAAGGTAAAACAGTCATTCCGATTATTGTAAAACAGATAAGAAAACACTGGAGTCACATTTTGTGCCCAAAAAATAGAACTATGACTTGGGTTACAGGCAACCTGTGTTTATACTCTATCTTGTGAGTGGATTTTATCCTTAAAAACTGCTGTTCTAAATTTCTGGCATAGATCTCTAATAATAAAAAAATAAATAAACTATTAATAATTGGTGACATTCCTTGGTTAACAACATAACCACAAGGAAAAAGAGACCAAGAGGACTCATAGAAACTACTTGGCAACTTATGAGCTCTGAAGGCAAAGAGAAAGGATTGTAATGTAAAAAGCTTTGAACTAAGAGAAAAAGTGCTAAGCTGAAATGAAAGTACTGCTCAACTTTTCTCTTTACATAAGCAACACTATGACCCTTAGTTCTTCATCTTGTTAATAGCAATGCTGGATTCAATATTCACTACATTTACTGCTAGAACAAAAATATAAAAATTTAAAGATATATCCCAGAGTTCTAGGCAGAATAATAACAAAAAGTGGATAGAGGTGACAGAAATGAGATATCCAAAGTAAATTGTTAGGGGGAGGGAATAAAGAGTCAAATGCCATAATTATGTAAGGTTTCCAGAGCCCAGAATATATATAGGTAGCAATGAATACAAAGGGGTAGTTAGAATCCTCCTGCTAAGGAGAGCTTATTTCTAGAAATATAATCAAGCCTAGAAAAATATTTGAGGCTCTGAGAGTATATAAACATTGTGCAGAAAGAGTGTAAATAGTTCTGATCAGTCTCTCACTCTAACATATCACCAGACAAATGCAAGTATACACTTTGAGCAGAGATAAAATAGGTAGTTTGAAATTTTTCATTAAACCATTTTGTAATATTTTATTGATTTTTAGAGAGAGAGGAGGAGAGAGGGAGAGAGAGAAACATTGATGTGAGAGTGAAAAATTCATCAGCTACCTCCTACACACCCCACACCAGGGATCAAGCTGGCAACCTGGGCATGTGCTTTAACCGGGAATTAAACCTCAACCAATTGAGCCACACCAACCAGGGTCTTAAATGATTTTAACAATATTCTCTCTCTCCCTCCCTCTCTCTCCCCTCCCTCATTCTCTCTCTCTCCCTTTCTCTTTGTCCCTTTTTTTCTCTCTCTCCAAATCATTGGTATGTAGAGAGAAAAAAAAATACAGTATCTCACTGAGGTCTGCAAAGGGCCTGATATTTTATTTTCCTTTTGAGCTAGTAAATGAGTCAGGCACCGTTTCATGGATGCCATCAAAAGACACGAGACTCCTGGGTCAGACACAAAGAACTTTCTAACCATGGCACAGCATGAGCATTAGCACATCCACATCCATTCTCCTTGCCCACAAGAACAATGTGGACCAGCCCACTGGTAGATGGACACCTGCACACAATGGGTTGCATTACAAGAGAACTCAGAGCTTTGAGAACCCAAATATTTTATAGTCGACAGTAAGCCTGCCCACCCTGGGTTCCACATGAAGACACAACTCCATCTTTCAAGACTGTTCACTACAGAGACATCCTTGCAGACAGCTGAGAACAAAGATTAGTGCCTGGCTTGCAAGTTGTGCTAAAACATGTGAAACCATGGGAGCTGTCACCCAATGCATTTGCATGAAATGCCCGGGTTTTCATATATAGTGAATGTGGCTGATTGAATGGGGTCCCCCAAAATACATGCTCACCAGGACCCTCAGAATGTGACCTTATTCCTCAGAATGTGAAATAGGGTCTTTGCAGACATCATTCAGGTGAGAATCTCGAGAAGAGATTGTTCTGAACTAGGCTGGACCATAAACCAGGTGAATAGTGCCTTTATAAGAGACACAGAAGAGACAGAGACAGAGAGAGAAAGAGGAGAAGGTGATGTGAAGACATAGGCAGAGACTCAAGTGACATAGCAAAGGAATGCCAAGGATCGCCAGAAACTAGGAGAGAAGCATGGAACAGACTTTCCCTCTGAGCCTCCAGGAGGAATCAACCCTGAGACAGCTTGATGTTGGACTTCTGGTCTCCAAAACTGTGAGAAAATAAATTTCTGTTGTTGTAAGCCACCCAGTTTGTGGTGATTTGTGAGGCAATTACTGGTCATGTGTGTGGCAATGGGGTGAGGTGGGGGTAATTGTTGAGTAGACGAGTTGAACT
>NW_005353714.1:972470-988487 GCF_000412655.1 Myotis brandtii
TTTATAAGGGGGGGGGGGGGGGGAATATTGATTTAGTACATATATAGAATAATTCCAAGAAATCATAAATCTAAATGGATACAAATAAAACAAAAATGATTGACATTGAGGTGTTGACATTGGAGATAGGATAGAGCAAGGTGACAAGATAGAAAGCCAGTGTATTAGTCAAGGTAAGAGACAGCAACTGGGATGATGGGGAGAAGGATTGGGGTGATCCTGGATTTTCAAGGGAGAGCCAATAGGGCTCAGATATCAAATATGATAGAATACAGCTGAAGAGCATGGATGTAGGAGATGAACCAGAGGGTGAGGTATAAGATAACTCCTAAGATTTGGCTTGAACCAATGAACAAATGCCTGAACCAGTTGGTGGGACGAAGAGTCCTGAGCTAGCACTTAATTGAGGATGGGATGAAGACTCAGGGACATGTTACCTTTGTGCAGGAGTGGGGAACCTTTTTACTGCCAAGGGCCATTTTGACATTTATAACATCATTTGTGAGCCATACAAAATTACCTACTTAAAAATTAGCCTGCTGTATTTCGTCAAACATTTAATTAACTCACCCCTAATGCCTTGGCTGGGCCAGACCAAATGATTTTGTGGGCCTCATACGGCCCGCAGATTGGATGTTCCCCATCCCTGCCTTTGAGACTCAGGGCAAGATAGTCCTTACCTGCTATTTCATCAGTGTTGGGGATTAGAACAAGAGGAAGACTTCGTCTGAAGCTGGCCAGCCGGGTCAGTCAGCTCTTCATAGCACAGGCGACCTACACTACCCTGATTTACTCCTGTGGACACTCAGGACAGAACCAGTGACCACCTGGATAGGGGGCGGGGCCAAAACATCTCCCAAGACATTGGCCAGGTAACTCCTTCTCCCACAGCTGAGCCTGGCTGAGCCACTTCAACAGCATCTTCTCTCTCCTCAGTGGCCTCTCCTCACTATTTCATTTTTTCTTGCTTGCTTTCTATTTTCTTCAATTTTTGGTTTTGCTATTTTCCCTCTATTATTATTATTCTTTTGGAGAATGGAGGAGCCAGCAGTAGCAATTGTTCTGCCTCTTAATAAGAACCCTGGATTCCTCTAAACTTGGTTATTTTATAACAACATTTAATCTTGACCATGTTCTGCTCTTAAACATCCAGCACAAAGATAATCATTTTTAGAAATCTAGGGCATCTCAGATATCCGGGTAACCATTCGCTTTACAAACAAGGTGGCTGAAGCCAGGGAACTTTATCTGGTAAAGACCCAGGCTCTGACTCAGGTTCCTCTGAACTCCAATCGAGCACCACCACTGCCCTATGAGCCAATCTTCAGACTTTCTTCTATATTCTCAAAAAAAAAAATGTTCAATCATTTTGCTAAGAAAAGCCTCCAAATAAATAAAAATGAGATAATTTACGGCAGTGCATTCAAGGCAGAGCACAGAGAATTTAAGCATCTTTTCCCTGGCTCCCTTCTCTGTCTCACCTGTATCTTTATTACAGGTACAAATGATGTTAATCTCACAGTTGAAATTCAGCCCATGAAAACGTGTCTTCTGGAGCAAGAACAAGTTAACCATTGACCTTAAGACCTGACTGCAAAGCACGAGTTTCGTTTTGTTAAGCAGAATATGGTAGGAGAGGCAAAAGGGTCTTTTTCCACTAATGACAAAGCCGAGACAGATTGCACAGGGAAAGCAACTAGATATGCATGGAAGTGAACTGCGCCTCTTGGAGAAACCAGATGAGGAATAAGATTTACTTGTTCCAGGAAGTGTCAGACATGCGGGACAGGCCCATTATCAGAGACCCTGAATGTGTCCCTGCCCCGCTGTTTCAGTTTCAGTAACACTTTTCTCATTCTAGCTATGATACCTACGTGACTAATAGATGGGTAAGTCACACTATTTCCACTTTTTAAGGCAGGGGATAAATATAATTTGGGAGCTCAGGTAGAGATGGAGCAATGCAATGACCAGAATTAAGCATTTTGTTGAAGAGACACAAAGGAAATGGTGTTGAAGGCAGAAAGTAGGCAGACCTTTCCGTGAGATGAACGCTGATTGACAAGACTGCTTCTCTGTGATTGACAGTCAGGCTGGAGCTCACGGGAACAGGTAATTGCAGCTCTGCTCTATCTTTGCATAAATACCAGCTCCCTAAATAGGCTTGCCAGCCCAGGGCCTCAGCAGAGAGCTGCTTCCCAGGACCCCCTCCCTCCCCTGCTGTTTCCTGGGCACTTTATTTTAACCCCACGGAATGGAGGCCAGACCCCAATTGCTGGGAAGGCATAGACACTTTCACCTTATCTAAGGGTGAATGGGATGTACATAGCCCCCAGGGGCAGAGGGCCAGAGGCAATCCCAGATGCATCTTTTTTTTTCCTTTATTGATTAAGATATTACAAATGTGTCCTTATCCCTCCAATGTTTCCTCATCATTTCTTTGTGTAAGATCCACTGTGGGTAATTTAGATGCAGAATCTTAGACCTTCCTCAGTTAAATGGGACTAAAACACTGAACCTTCCTTAAACAAGCAGCTCAGATGAGAACCAAATAATACTATAAATATGGAAAGGTTTGCATCATTATTATTACAGCTGCACTCCAAATTCAAGCACTTGCCACACTGTGTTAAAACTGGTATGCTTATTTAACTGACTGGTTAGGCTGTGATTTTCTTAGATAGAACCAGAGCTAAGCCATTGTCGCTTCATATAAATTTAGTGCAATGCTATAAAAGCAGGAGATTAGCAGAATGTATTAAATGAATAAATTCCAATAGTTGTTCTAAATGCACTTTTAAAATCTGAGAAAGCTTCTAAAACCATAACCTTCCTATTCCCCCTTCTGTTCATTCATGGGTTGGCCAATAAGGACCAGTGGGTAACTTTTTGGTTGAATACTTTCTTGAACAGTGTAACAATTTATCTTTAATTATGAGCACAGGAATGGTAAATCAAATAAAAACTACAATCCAAATTGCAACCAAGATTATCCTATATAATACTAGTAAAAGTGTAATATGCAAATTGACCTAGCAGCAGAACGACCAGTCAGCAGGGGGTGGGGCCAGGAAGCAAGTGATGACAGTCCAGCCAAGGCGTGTGGCAGTGGGCAGAGGGAGGGGACGGCGATGGTGGGGGGTTGGAGGCAGCAGCGACCAGGGTCTTTGGAAGGGCCAAGGGGGGGGGGGGGGGGCTGCGCTGGCCAGCGCCATTCCCTGATAGGCTGCTTGGTCGCCTCCTGCAGAAGGAGACTGGCAACGGCAACAATGGCAGAGTGATGGGGGTGGTGCCTTCCCCTGATTGGCCTGGTCACCTCCCACAGAGGGAGGCCAGACTGTGGCTTAGGCTCGCTCCTCCTCAAGGGGAGCAGGCCTAAGCCTTCAATAGGACATCCCCTGAGGGCTCCTGGACTGTGAGAGGGCACAGGCCAGGCTGAGGGAACTCCCCCCTCACCGCCCCCCCCAGTGTGTGAATTTTCATGCACTGGGCCTCTAGTAATACTTATAAAATGAAATCTCCTGAAAAATGTCAGAGACATTTTCCAGCTCAGAGTACAGCTCCCTGTGCAGTGTGCCAATTCCTCTGGGACACCCCCAGGGACCATCTTCAAAAGATTTGTATTATAAGAGTAAGCTTCTTGGTGTCTCCACTAGTCAACATTTATACCTGTGGAAAGTTCACTAAAATAAACCATAAAATCAGTGTGACAAATGAAAAGAATGAGAAGGCTCCCCAAAGTGCTATTGACCACTTGAAATATGGGCAGTTAGCGGAAGTTAGTTCCAGGTGAGGAGATCCACACTTCATCCTTTATTCTGGGTCCCAGTGCCACCTGGCACTGCCCACACATGTTTCCTGAAACATAAAGGCAGACCACACCATCCAGGATTTGCCATGGGGACAATTCTGTCTCTATCCAACCTTCTGCCTTGGAATCACAGGAACTGATATTTACAACAAAGAGTCCTGAGTTCCACTCCACATTAGCACAAGTCCAGGAATTGGCATTTGAATCCAGGTAACTTAGAGTCCCATGAAAATGTGACAGCCTGAAACTTCACTCCAAGCAATCCTTTCCGTTACTGTTTCTTGGCACAGGTGGCAGACTTTTTCTCAGTAACGACTCATGTCTGCACCACTCTCCCCAGCCTGCTATAGTGGATCTGATGCCACTGCAAAGTGGGGAAATGTTGAGAAACAGAGTCACATCAGAACCACTAATGTGTGAGGATTCAAATGGTTTGGGTGTGGAGAGACTCAAAGAGGAGGTGGGAAGGCTGGAACAATTCTCAGAACATGCAATCAAAAATTTTTGTTTCCTCACGCTTGGGAGATCTAAATTTACTCTTCTGGTCAACGTCACTTGTCTGATGCGACTGTCAGCCTCAGATTAGCAGTGCAGATACCTCCTCCAGGATGAGTATGTGTGGGAATGTCTCATTGAATTGAATATTTCTAGCATAATCTGCACACAGTATTGATAAGTGAATTGTTATTTATTTTTACATCAGGGTCAGTGGTGAGTTAAAAATAAAAGCATCATTTCCTTCACCATCCCTGTTTCTTTTGACATCAAGTCCATGAATCTTTTCCTAGAAAATTTGCTTTAAAATGCAAAATTATGAAGTGATCACCTTTAGGAAAAAATGAAAGTACTCTCCTGTATTTTTGAAATTTTTTAAAATATCAAATGCATGTTTAGACATGAACACATTCTCTCATGTCTTTACAGTCTTCCACATCGTTTACTCTTTCTCTCCCCACTCCTTTTCTTTGTATTTTTCTCACCTCTTTCTCTTCTTTTTTTTTCTCTTTTTTGATCTAAATACAAAGACAATTTTACCTTAAACATTCTTTAATCTAAAAATAGGTCAAGCCAGAGAGATGTTTTTAAAATGGATTCATTTAACTTAATGAAGAAAGAACAAAATATATTAAATGCTTTTAAAACCTATCGATGTTTCCATGAAGACACTCTTTCTCTTGGCGAGTATTAAACGATGAGCATTGTGTTTAACTGACCAACGAACAGTTTAAATGAGCTCCAACAAGGTATTTCCTCTGTTTAGGATTTTTGGGAACATTACTAAGATATTCAGTCAATTATTGATTATCCTTGAGCAGATATACCATTTTTCATATTTATAGTAAAAAAAAATTATACAATAAAGTAAATTTGTGGAAAAAAATTACTAACAATCAGCAAAGGTAATTGCATGTTAGAAATGATTTACTGTTTGGAGCTTTATAGAAATCAGTGGATATTATACCATTTGAGTGTTATATATGTACGGTCTACTTGCAACTTACTAGCTGTCCAATGTACTAAGAAATTAAGAGACCATAACTTAAATATTTAAAATGTTTTAAGTTAAGTATTGAGTGAATTCAAAGCTCCTCTTTAATATATCTGAGTGGCATCTAACCAAGGGTAGGGAATTTGAAGACTTGAATTGATGGACATCAATGTTCTAATTGAGCAACTCAATGGTGTATTTAGTAGAACCTACACTTGAGGTTCTGAAAAAATGAATTGGTTTGGCTGAAAAGAAAATGGGGTGGGGCCATGGACATGCAGAGTATTAGGGCTCACAGTGTAGGTGTGTTTCATCACCAATCAAGGTCCAGTCTTGGACAGGGCAAAGGCATTGCCTTTATTCCCTCCAATGCCTACTGCAGATGTCATGCATCTGACTGGGCACAGCTTCCTACTGAGCAAAGCAACATCAGCATCTTCTCAGCCAATATCCAGCAGCCCCATCAATCAGGGAGAGCTGCTGAGCCTATACACACGCACTGCCATCACAGATAATGCTGGAGGACCACTGAGAATGCAAGCCCACTGGTACCTCATAGGCTTTATCCCAGTGTTCAAAAAAATTAAGACACTAGCTAAATTTTTAAAACAATAACAGGTTATATTAACACATCACTATAGCTTTCTACATTTCTTCCATTTATGTTATTCTTATATTATAAAACTAGAGGCCTAGTGCATGAAATTTGTCCGCTCGGGGATGTCCCTCAGCCTGGCCTGCACCCTCTCACAGTCCAAGAGCCCTCGGAGAGCCCTCGGGGGATGTCTGACAGATGGCTTAAGCCTGTCAGTTGGACATCCTTAGTGCTGCCGCAGAGATGGGAGAGGCTCCTGCCACCGCTACTGTGCTCGCTAGCCATGAGCCTGGCTTCAAGTTGAGCAGTGCTCCCCCTGTGGGAGCACACTAACCACCAGGGGACATCTCCTGCATTGAGCATCTTCCCCCTGTTTGTCAATGTGCATCATAGTGACTGGTCATTCTGCCATTTGGTCAATTTGCATATTAGCCTTTTATTATATAGGACTAGAGGCCTGGTGCATGAAATTTGTGCACAGGCAGGGTCCCTAGGCTGGCTGGCAATCAATGCTGATTTGGGTCTTCCAGCTGCCAGCCAGGGCCTTCCTTCTGCAGTTGCTGGCTGACGGCTGGAGCCTTCCTTCATTCTGTGTCACCCCCTGGTGGTCAGTGCATGTCATAGCGAGAGATCAAACTCCCGGTCTCCTGGTCAAACTCCCAAGGGGACACTTTGCATATTAGGCTTTTACATATATATAGATGTTATAGGTATAAATAGGTCCCTAACTATTATATGCATTTTACCTATTATATATTTCATGCTGCACTGCCTTTTTATTAATGTTTATTTTATTTTTCTTTTAAACAATGTGTAATTTTGGTTAATGAAGACTTGGCTAATGATGAAATTAGTTTAGCTAAATGGTTAAAGAAATATTTATGCTTTTTTCTCCTCCCTCAACCTAGGATGGCTAAGCAGACATTCTACTTGAGTATTGAGTAATAGATTTTTCATCATTTACCAGTGACATTCCTGGCCATGGGACTCTCTACATTAGGCAAATAAATTAACAGAAGATGGGAAGTGGAGAAGCTAAGCTAAATGTGGTTTCCAAAATTACAGCCTGAGCAACACTTATTCCTCACAGTAGCATGGTAGAAAGGTGACGTATCATTAGAATATATTTACAGTTCTTTGAATTTGGGCTAGACTTCACAGGGGGATGACGGAGAAGACTGGCCTTGCTATAGCAGTCAGAATCAGTCACAACTTACTATTACACAATTCCTATTTGCAGTATGGTGTTGTGTGAGTTGGGCTGTGATGTTAGGCCTGGATTTGAATCTTTTATTACTCCATATTGGCTGTCCAACCATGGACTTCTGGACTTCAGTTTTCTCCTCAAAAGGTTTGAGATAGTAATATGTACCTCACCTTATTTTTGTGAGAATTAAAGGAAATCCAAGAGCTTTCCTATGTTTCCTACAAACACATCTTAAGTGTTCAACAGTGCTCACTTTGTAGTTACACTCACCTCTGCTTGACATTAAATACTGTTGTCATTGAAAATATAAAAATAGTTCGTAGTTAATCTTTATGAATGAGCATACTCTTTTTTGAGCACTGCCCTCATAGATACCAGAATCTGGTAGGTCTGTGCAGTTTTCAGAAATATTGAAAAAGTGTACCTATGACAATCCAAAAATGCAATTACTAAACTATGCAATAATTATTTCTGTTTTCATAGTCCTCATAATACTTGCATAAATATTTACCTCAATTTTTATAATAAAAATATGATGTTTTACCTATGAATTAGCTACACTTCTATGGATGTACTGTATATATGATATGTAAAATTGCTTATAACCTTTGACATAGTGTTGCCTTCAAAACTCACATACCTGGTTCTAGCCATAGACACAGGTTTAGGTGATGCACCCCTGGAGTGGGAGCATGGCTGCCCTCCCCTTACTGGGCAATTCCAGGTGGGAGTGTAGAGGTCAGGAAACCAAATTGAGACTCTTCAATTGCCACCCACCACTTGCCCATATTATTAACAAATAATTTATGAAATTCCATTTAATGGTTTTAATTGTGACCAACCAGACACTATAGTTGACTAATAAATTCTGTGTATCAATGGAGAAAAGGAAGGTCAAAACCATGTGACCCACATAAGGGGTTTTAGAGCACTATGCTCCTATGAGTTTTTCTGAAGTCAAATAAATGTAACTTTTACATCCTAATGAAGGAAAATCACCTGGGAAAGTGTGTGTGTGTGTGTGTGTGTGTGTGTGTGTGTGTGTGTGTGTGTGTGTTTCCAACAATCAAAAGCTACGTTGGATAGTCTTTATGTGTAATTAGCAAAACACTTTGTGCTACTCACAGCTTGGTAATTAATTAGAAAACACCTCTTCTCCATGAAAGCATTCTGTCCTTACTCTAACACAGTGGTTCTCAACCTTGGCTGCACATTAGAATCACCTGGGAATCTTTTTAAAATCCTGATTTCTGGGCGTCATCCTCTGGAAATTCTGTTTCTTTGTTACTAATGTTGTGGCCCCACCCCATAACAAAGAAACAGAATTTCTGGAGGATGAGGCCCAGAAATCAGGATTTTAAAAAGATTCCCAGGTGATTATAATGTGCAGTCAAGGTTGAGAACCACTGCTCTAACATAAAACTGCTAATGTGAAAATGATAAATAACAATTCAGGAATCCTGTGTCAATAGATGAAACATTACGTTTTGTTTTAAAAGAACTTTACTGTATTACTTTCAACAATAAAGATAAATTTAAAAAAATAACTTTACTGTCAATTAAAACAAAGGTCCTAGCTTGTAATGCTCATAATGAGCACTGATGTGTTATCCCAAGGGTTTATCAATCAAGCAGCATTTTGTAAAAGGACATTTTGTTTTAGAATCCCATTATATTCCTCTAAATCTCCTTTGGTATTGTTTTCTTCAGAAGTCACCTTCCACTCCTGTCTACAGTGCCCATTGATGAGACCAGGCAATCAATCCATGAACAGTGAATGACTGAACTACAGGATGAAATGTGTCCTTTGTAATTTCTGTGCCTGGTTAGATCACATCCAATTATACTACTTACCACTTGTAAAGGAAATCTATCAAACCCGTGGAAACATTTATAATGACATTTTAACTCCCTTCCATTGAAAATGCATTGGAAAGTATTCCAGAAGTGCAGTATTTAGGAGAAAGCTATTATTTGGAAGAGGAGCCAAATATCTGAACCTGTTGTTTTAAAATTGCTTTCCAAATTCAAGGAAACATTTTACAAAGGAGGCTCATAATGGAGTCTGAGCTGGGCCCAGGGGATGTGAACACCATGTCCTGTGTTGTGTGTGATCTATTAACCCTCAGAAAGTTGATAAAGCAGAAGGCAGATTGCATGGGTCCTTTATGTGTTTAAGTATCAATCTGATCCATATCTTGCATAAGAACCAGAAATCATTTATTGTCAGTGCTGTCCAGAATACAGGGGTGGGCAAAAGTAGGTTTACCATTGTGAGTATACAAAACACAGAGTTTATTCTTGTATATTATTTCTTAATTATTGTATTACTATGGGAGGGGTGGTCCCCTCAGCCCAGTCTGCACCCTTTTCATCCGGGACCCATCGGGGGATGTCCGACTGGCAGGCCAGGCAGTCGGACATCCTTCTCACAATCCGGGACCGCTGGCTCCTAGCTGCTCACCTGCCTGCCTAACTGATCACCCCTAACTGCCCTCCCTGCCAGCCTGGTTGCCCCCATTTACCTCCCCTGCCAGCCTGGTTGCCCCACACAGCCTGCTGTTCAATCGTTTGGTTGTCCCTCTCTAACCCCCTGCTGGCCTGGTCGCCCCACACAGCCTGCTGTTTGGTCGTCACTGTTACTGTGATGGTGTCCTGGACAATTTGCATATTCCTCTATTATTAATTTAGATTTCTTTGTATTATAACTGTAAACCTACTTTTGCCCAGCCTTGTATATCCTGACAGTTCAGTGGGAGTTTCACTGCCATTTATTTTCAAATCAATACTCAATTACGAAGAGGAAGATTCTCTCCCTTGCCCATTTTCAAGATGAAATTATGGACTGCAGCAATAACACTTCGTCAAGGCAAAGCACCGTCCATTAACTCGTGAAGGTACCGAAAACCAGCCCGATACTTTATTAAACTTCACTCCCTCTCACGCTCCTTTTTTGGCTTTTAATTAATCATTGTGAAAAAGGCCCTTCACATTGTGACTGATGACCAGAGAAAACAATTTTCTCCTAACTGCCTTTAATTTCAACTCAGGGAGAGCGCATTGACCAGCTCTCACAACAGCCCATCAATGCTAGTTTTTAATGTGGTTTCTCCTTTGTTAGTGAGAAGAATGGAGTGACGATGGAGCCCTGCACTGCTCTTCATAACTCACGTAATTGATTCAGTAAATGGTGCAGATTTGCTACAGGATAAAAAGTCCTGTCAATAAAGATACTGGGTACTATATAAATTACTCCATTATGGAAAAATAAAGCTATTTATGGTTTTTAGAGTAAAATGCAGCTGGTACTAAAAAAATAAAAGAATATAATAGTGGGACTACTTCCACTTTCTTCCCCCCTTTATAAATGCTATGCCCTGCACCTTCTCTTATGGTTATGTGGGAAATGATTAAAATCATTAAAAAAATTAAGACAGGATGATAGCAATAAAAGCTCTGCTGTTAAGTAAATTCGAAGGGCCAGATGGAAAGTGTTTAGTCCAACAGTTTTAGGCTCTGACCCTAAACAGTTTTTACTTAGCTTGAGGCTAGTGCATGCAGACATATCCAGCAAAATCTTTCAACTGTATTTATTTAATAGAAGTCTTTAAACATAAGTGCTAGCAGGCACATAAAAAATAAAATAAAAAACAAGAAAATTAAAACTTTGCTTCAAAGGTTAGTATTTTTCTAGTAGTTGAAATTTGGTTCCACAAATAATGACATATTTTTTCCATGAAGATTTATTTATTTGACAGAATTTGATTGAAATTTCAAACACAGCAAATTTAGCAAGTCTCTCAAGAGAACAAAGTTTCATGTTTGATATCACACTCACTGCCTATTTCAGTCAAAGCCACTTTTAAGAGGCTACAAGGGCTGAGGCATGGGGCACATTTTCTTATCTTAGCAAAACTGTGACTTGGATCAGATAGGAATTGTTCAAAATCACTAATTTCCTTATAGTGAAATCATTAGATATAATGGAATAATGAAATCATAATTTATTTGAAATTCATACCCTTTGTGTTCTCAAAAAAACTATACATACAATATCATACACAAAGAAATAATTGAAATTAAAATTTAAGAAACATCAGATAAGTAAAGCAAAAGGTAGTTTACCTGAAATCTGTAATAAAATATTTTCTGCAGAATTCTGAAATGAATCAGCTTCCTAGCAATCAAGGAAAATATAACTTACTACCTAATTTTCATTTTAAAAAAATACAAGTTCTTCTGAATAAACTATTTTTATAATCTGTTATATTGATCTTTCTCTCCCTTATGCAAAGCAAGATGCATAACACATGGTAGATGCTACATAAATAATGGTAGAATAAAGAATGAAAGGTAGGTAAATACCTGGATGCAACTGACATCAATAAACATGAAGGAGAGAAGAAAGAACAATGAAATCAATGACAATTTTATAGGAAGGCATCATCCAGTAGCTGGATTTTATATTCACAATTTGTTTTCTGTGGGTGCATATAATGTCATATAGTAATAGGATTCCTAGGAATCCGACTATGGACACATCTTAGAGATCCTAGATTAAGGAATGGTCACTGTGGCCCTCCAGCTGGCTTGAATACCAGTTTCATCAACTGCACCTTTGCTCTGACTATCTTAGTTCTTGCCCAGTGCATACAGCAGAGTAATCCCCACTCCCCACTTTTACTCACCAGCGACAGACTACCAGTTGTTCCTGTTTCTGAGCTCAGTTCTGCTTAACACTAGATAATCCATGTTTCCCAGATATAAGTGGTCACACAAATAATAATATTCCCTTGGTTTCCATTCCTAGCTACCACTGAGGACACTCCATTCTCAATTAAATCTTCCTCATTTGGTTACTGGGTGGTATTTGACACACATATATTCGGAAAGTCTCCAAATTGGCTCCCTGGACTGGGACTTTGACAGCTGGGCCTTCCACTGCTCTCAGCACCTCGTGAAGGCAGACACCCTAACACTGCCATCAGCTTGCTGCCCGTAACGCTCTTGGCAGCCAATGAAGCCACCACTCTGGACAAGATGTCATGACACTAACTGAAGACAGGGTGAAGCTATTCAACCCTGAATCCTCCCTCACTCCCTAGACTCTAGGGCCTAGAGGATAAAATATACCTACATGACAAAACACTGAACTCCAGGGAAATGCCTAGTTTTGCTCCCAAGGTCACACAGATTATTATTATTTATTTTAGTTTTGATTTGTGTGTGTGTTAGCTAATCTTTAGCCCTCAGTGACAAATGATGGGGTCAGTGTGAAGGGTAATTTCAGTAATGGACAACGTGCTCTAACTTGATTACAGAGGCATTGTTTCTAGACCAGAAGTACATGCTGATTTGCTTCTGTCAGAAGGTTCCTCTCTCCCTCATCATGCAATGATGCTTGGGAGCCCCGAGCCTCTGGCCATACCTAAACATGGGGTAAGCATCACTCATACTTGAGCTGGGATGCTTGGATCTAGAGAGTACTTGACATTGCCACTATGGTGAGTCAAATTCAAATGATAGGTAAATCGCCTGGGCTAATGTGATAGAGGTGGGAGAATCATAGCATTTTGTGCAGCACCTTCTAGTGTCACTCAAATTTTATTTATAAACCAGAAAACGAGGCCCAGGAAAATTAAATTATTCTTAAAAGGCCAAATAACTAATCAAGGGCAGAAATCTCCACCTCTGATCTCCCCAGCCCAAGATGCCACCTGCAAGGTTCTTCCAAAGGAAAGGAAAGTGAGATTCTCAGGACAGACAGAGCAGATAGGAAGGGGAGGTCAGAGGGTAGGATGTGCGCATGTGTATATGGTTTGCAGATATGATGGTTACTAGTGTTTTTTCTATAAAATAGGAATTGAGATTATGCCGTTGGGGACTTGAAAAAGGGTGTGGAGAGAGTGGACATCTTCTAGGAATGGACTGGTCCATTCCACATGTGTGAGCATGAAAATAACCTCATCACTACCAAAGGCGGACACTGAGGCCAACATGGCTAAGCCGTTGATATGAGCTGAGTGCTTATGTCTCCCCAAAATTCCCATGTTGGAATTCTACCCCCCCCCCCAATGCTATGGTGGGGCCCTTGGCAGGTGATGAGGTCACGAGGGTGGAGCCCTCCTGATTGGATTAGTGTCCTTATAAAGAGACCCCAGGGAGCTCCTTTTCCTTTGCCATGTGAGGACACAGATAGAAGACACTATGAACCAGGCAGTCAGCTCCCACCAGAAACTGAATCTGCCGGAACCTTGATCTCAAACTTCCAGCCTCTGGGACTATGAGAAATAGATGTCTGTTGTTTATAAACAACCCAGTCAGCGATATTTTATTATAACAGCCAGACCTATGACAATAATAACCCACATTTCTAGTATAATATTATACTAAATTTATTTTATAAACAAATACTGGGTTGGGCAGTCACCAGAGCCCTACCTCTCAGGCTGCCCCTCCAGTGACTTCTGTGATGAACAGACCATGTGAGTCTCCTCACGCTGTGGGCTCCACTCAGAAGCAGAACATATTTACGAACATTTGGCCTATTATTACCATCATATTGCCATGGTGATCTTTGGGAGACATTGGGAATAACTTGTCTCTGAAAATAATTTGGTCAAGAGTTTCTGATTTGCTGAACTTCATTTAAAATTCAGAATTTAAGAAAAAATACACATAAAATATGGTTAGGAAAAAACTTAAGTTTCTGGTCTGTGCTCCGTACCTCATGTTTCTTCATCAAGCATTACAATTACTTATTCTGGGAAAAAAGATTACCACCTGAAAGGATTATTTTAAAATTAAATTCGCTTGACCAAACAAAATGAAATAGATCTGTTACGTGAAGTTGTTAGTGCTTGTTTTAATTATTAGCTGTCAGGTTCCTGATTACAAGTTTTCTTAGTAAAAAATGCTCAGTACTGGTTAGTTACCCCAGCTTCAGCATGTGTCCACACATCCCCTCCCCTATTACCACCAATTTGAAAGCATTTGTTGTGTGTGTTTTTAATTCTTAACTTTAACCAAGGCCTATATACCTCAACTCTTTTAAAAGTACATGTTAAACCATGCCCCTGCCATCCATACTTCACATGTCAAGTCCAAAGATGTTGCTAGACTGGAGAACAGAGCCCGGCTGGTGTGACTCAGTGGTTGAGTGTCGACCCATGAACCAGGAAGTCACAGTTTGATTCCCAGTCAGGGCACATACCTGGGTTGCAGGCTCGATCCACAATATTGGGCATTCAGGAGGCAGCTGATCCGATCAATGATTCTCTCTCATAATTGATGTTTCTATCTCTCTCTCCCTCTCCCTTCCTCTGTCTGAAATCAATAAAAACATATTTAATATGGGAAAGGAGTTGCATGAAGCTCTGCTTCATACATCTGGACAATCTCAGTTCAGTGCTCAAAGCTCTAACTGCTTATTCTATGATTCTGTCAACAAATATATGGGGGGTGGGGAGAGAGCATAGAAAAGTCGTAAACCATTGGGCAATAATCAAGCACTAACCCTGAGTTGGAAATTTTGTTTTGGAGATTTAACCACATGTGCATACTGTCACTGAATGCTGGTCCATTGTACAAATATTGTACAGAATGTCCAGCACTTTTCCGGTTCGTGAGCACATGGAATGCATCAGTGAGCATTCTCTAAGGAAACAGACCCTACGGAGGAAATATATATATATATATTAATATATGTGTATATACATATATTATGTATATGAATCCTCTATTTATATAGTATTCCTCTCTTTCTCTCTCTCTCTGTCTCTCACTCTTCCTCTCTCTCTCTCTGTCTCTCACTCTTCCTCTCTCTCTCTCTCTCTCTCTCTCTCTCTCTCTCCCCCTCTGTCTATAGCTACCTCTCTATCTCTGTTTCTCATCTAAAATAAGGGTGTATCCTACAATTGCTGTGATCTGTAGTCATAAATTGTCACCATTTACTGTGCATGTCCATCAAACTATACAGACTAGATGCCAGTGGTTAGAAGAAATTCTGGGACAATAATGGAATGTACTGAAAATGCTTATCGTCAGTGCCATTGATGGCAGAGGAAATGGCCAAGACCATGGCAAGTAGTGGACTTAATACCTCAAGGAAAAATGCATTCAGAAATTCCAGTGAGTCCCAGAGAAATGTTAAGAATACAATTCAGTTCATTTATACTATGTTTTATATGTGGAAAAGGGAGATGTATGATAAACTTTTTTTTTTTAATTCTAGGTGATAGTTTAATTAGTTACATTTTCTCTTTCTAAAATGTGACATAATATGATGTCTTTAATAGCTTTTAATCAATGGCACCTTAGATTCAGAGAATATGGATATTTGAAAACCAATTGATCCATCAATATTTTTTAGGAACAATACTTTGCAGATTATTAAGGACGCACCTAAACCACTGCTGTAGCAGAAATTCAGAGAATGTAAATTAAAACCTGTCTCAAATAATTATTTCTAAGATATTATTCATATTTGGGAAAATAGCTCAACCTACTCATGTCAGAGTTTTTTTCCTTGTGAAGAAAAAGAGAAAATTTTCCTAAGATGTAATTACAAATTACCATGCATTCATAAAATGTTTTAGAGAATTTTTTTAAAACTCTGAAAATCTTTGGCAAGATAATGAGGAAAAGATATTGAGTTTTAAAACAGATATTACATAATTTTCTATGGTATTATTTCAAATGTATTATGTCTCAGAATGTTTTCTCTTTTAAATCAAATAAAAAATGATGTCACCGGGCCGGTGAGGTCGGGACGGCCCCGGTGAGGTTGAAGCGGCCCCGGTGAGGTCGGGACAGCCCCGGTGAGGTTGGGACTGCTCCAGTGAGGTTGGGACAGATAATGGGGACCAGTATAGACTGATGAACAGGGGTAGATGCAGAGGCAGAGCAACATTGAA
>NW_005353714.1:988626-999690 GCF_000412655.1 Myotis brandtii
TCAACGGGGGGGGGGGAAGGAGACATATGTAATACTCTTTGTAATACTTTAAGAAATAAAAATTATAAAATATGAAATAAATAAATAAATAAATTTTTTTAAAAAAGTAAAAAATGATGCAAGACTGAAGCTCACAGGAGCTAAAACCGAGGTGTTGGTATCAAAAGAAATATCTTTATTCAGTTGAGTATAGGAAGTAGAAATGACCTCCAGCTCCAAAACATGATGTGTGAAATATTGGTTAATGATGTGTAAGTGACAAGACGCACTCTAAAAACTGTGTGGTTTGCCTGTGTTATACGAGAATATTCCATTAAATATTTATTACTAAATGCAATGCTGATAAATTAATTTTCCCTCATTCACTGGGAAATTGGGCAGCAATCAAGCACCTTTGTTTCTTAATCACCATTGCATCCGCAATCTCTAATTGTGTATAGAACAACTGGAAAATATTCAAGTGAATCTAAAACACTTACTTTAGTATTCTGTCTCTCTTCTCTCCATTTCTGTTATTAAAAATCACACAATGTCAAAACAGAATGTTCTGGAGAAAGTGTTTTTATTTTAAAATATATTAATGCAGCTTTGCCCATTTGGTGAATAAAAGTGAAGCATTAATTTCCAACTGGAGAAGCACAATTGTTAAGTGATAGATGCACTGGATAATTGCAAGTCGGATTAACCAGGGGAAAAAGAGGCATGGTTACGCCCTCTGTATTGTCGCACTCCTAACCCCACTCTTTACAGCTCAGTGTGCATTTCATATCTAGACAGATAACTTCTCTTTTTAAAAAACAGAATTACTGACCAAAGACAATGAATGATAAGAAAATGCTCTGGGAATATTCCATATTCCATGTTAGGGCAAAAGTTGAACTTTTTACAACCTTCATTAAGTTTTATATCCAAAGACATTTTATTATAACGTGTTGTGTTTGGGTTGCAGAAGAGAATATGGATCGTGGTGTGTTTTTATGCTTATTAAGAGCTATTCCTCTACATGATTTCATTTTTATTCATATATTAGTGCCTGCTATTTGTCTTAATAAAGCCAATGGGATGCCAAATGTTTAAACACTTCCTATTTACTTATTTTTTTTTTCAAAAGGAATCAAACCAGTCAATCAGAGAAAAGAAAGCTTCCATTTAGTAGAGAAATTGGGAGAGAAAAGGAGAAAATGGCCAAATTGACTCACAGCTTCTTTTAATCAGCTCTTCCCACTGGGGCATCCTTATGAAGCTATTTGTAGGAACTGAAGATATCATTGCTGGCCATGTTCCTTACTATTTTTTAAATCATAATGTTTTGAAGTCCAATATTTTTTCATCAAACCCATTAAGCATAAAACCATATCAAAATATGAATTTTAAAATTAAATTATTTCTATCCATAATTTTTCATTCTATAAACCTGGACTGTACCAGATTATAAAGAAATAGTCAGAAATAAGTAAAACTATTAGTCAATTCTATTTAGAAAATGAAGGAAGATTCAATAGCTTTTTCTCTCGAATTCATTTTTATATGTAACTAAAATATAAGAAAGAATAAGAAGTAAGGAGTATGAAAAGTTGTTAATAGTAAAAATTCCCTCCCCCCCCAAAAAAAAACACACACAACTAGAATCTTTTTTCTTATTGGCTGGAAGGAAATGAGTGTGTGACCCATGAGGTCCAGAGGTATCTCTCTGTCTATCTCTCTATCATCTATCTATTTATCTATCTATCTATCTATCTATCTATCTATCTACTTACCTATCTATCTATCATCTATGACTACATCTCCATCTCTGTCTGTTTTTTCAATTTTAACTCACCATTGACAGCATCCACATTCTTTCCGATTATTTGTGTATCTCACAAATGATAAGCACAGAAATCCACTTGCATAAACCTGTAAGGGGAATACTATTTTCCCCATCATGACAGGTGGGTAAACTGAGGAGTCATGGAATCTGCACGAGGTCACCCAGACATGAGGTGGCTGCATGAAATGCAAGACCAGATGGTATGGCTGGGGCGTGCAGGCTTTCATATTCCTAGTCCCACTAGCTTTGTGCTCATTGCCCTGTGTCAGCTTTATCATGGGAGACTGCAGGTGGCCTTCCCTGGTCTGGAGAACCCCCATTTAAGAAGGGTGTTAGGATGTGTCAGGTACAGGCAGGAGCCTGACAGAAATGTCTCAGGAAGATCACTGTGGGAAAGATGAAGGAGAGGCGGGGGGTGGGGGGGGGCGGGTTGAAAACCTTGGATAATAAAAAGATTTGGGGATTGAAATAAGTCTTTGTATGTTTTCCTCCTGGAGAATCATGGCCATGTCAGCACCACTGCTATCCTCATTGGCATCCAGGGAAACCCAAGTCCTATTTGGAGGATGACTTGGTATCACCAACAGGATGCTCATGGAAGGCAGCGGGAAAAACTCATCAGTCTTCAGATTTCTGATAGTAATTTGCTATTTTTAAAGCTCTATTTTTGGTAAATAAAAAACATGAAAAGTAAACAAAGACCTTTAAAGTTTGTAAAATTCTTTTATCAATTTAAAGCAACAAATGAAATCTCAAATTATTAGAGTTAGTATTTCTAGTATGTATTTAGTTATGTATGCATCCATTATTCATCTGTCTATCCAAGATATATCTATATCTATCTATCTATCTATCTATCTATCTATCTATCTATCTATCTATCTTCATCCACCTGTCTATCTCTTCATCTAAATCTATATATCCATCAATCTATCTATTCATCTATCCACTCAGTTACCTACTTTTCAAATTCTCCTTTAAAATGATTCTAACCTTACTCATCTCTTATTAATTAATTGAGTACAACTTTGGAATTATGTTCATTTTATATGCGCAGGAGAGCCATGAATTAACCTTTTTGAAAAATGATGCTTTGTCAGGGAAGAATACAGAGCCTGTGCCCCTGACTCTTGTTGGCCTCCACTGAGGTATAGGTAGCTCTTCCCCACACTCTCCTTGTGCTAAGTCCATGTACCTAGACCTCGTATCATGTACCTAGGTCTCTGCCAAGCTTCAAGATCTCTCACTTTGGCCACCATTGGCCAACCTTCTCAAACCATGTTAGGCAGGTTTCCATGGAAGAATGTAATTGCTACAGTCTCATGGGAATACTATTTTCCCCATCACGACAGGTGGGTAAACTGAGGAGTCATGGAATCTGCACAAGGTCACCCAGACAGGAGGTAGCTGCATGAAATGCAAGCCCAGATGGTATGACTGGGGCGTGCAGGCTTTCATATTCCTAGTTCCACTAGCTTTGTGCTCATTGCCCTGTGTCAGCTTTATCATGGGAGACTGCAGGTGGCCTTCCCTGGTCTGGAGAACCCCCATTTAAGAAGGGTGTTAGGATGTGTCCCATCCATGGGACTGTAGCAATTACATTCATCCAGGCATTCTGAGTACTCATCCTCTACTTCTCAGCAACCATGTTGGAATCGGGTTTTCCTAAAAGAATGTCTGTCCTTTAGGCTATACTTAAGAAATGAAACATGAGGCTTCCCTGCTTGCTGACCTAGAAACCATTAGGGATTTCTGTCTTTACCCTCCCCTACATGGCACCCTAAGGTGCTGACACTGGAACGCTTATCAGACCCCAGGCAGCATCTCCGTTCCTTTACATCCTCTAGCACCTCTCTTCTGCCTGATGATGGACCATCACTGAGTTTGATCACAACATTTTTTTTCCTTTTCACATCCACTGCCCCCAACTCAGTGGACTATGGTTAGTATCCTATGCTCTGAATCCTCTCATAATTTTAGCTAAGCTATTTTTAATTTGAAGATAAAAATTCCTTCTCAAGAGAGACTGGCTCTTAGAAATCAAAAGCACTTTGACTTTCAAATGATTGTTCAGCTTTAGTTTTTAAAATGTCTAATTAGGAGCTCAAAAATCAAGAGGTGAACATTTGCTAGGTCCCTTGTGTTCTCTTTCCAGAGGCAATAAAGCTTAGCTTCATAATGTGAAATTAATAGAGTAGAGGATGCAGGGTTTTAAATATAAGTAGAAATAAACATATGTTGGGTATTTTTCAAGATACTATCCTACAAAAATGTATTAGGTAGAAAATGCCTAGTCTTCCCCGTCTGTTTCCACCCACTCATTCATTTATATTAAAGGGGAGAAAACACTTCTATGAATGTCATGTCTAAACCTGGGTTCTTTCCCTCTCAAACCAGGTTCTTCTTTCAGTTCCTCCACTCATAATGGCAGATCTATTTTCCTAGGTGAATAGGCTAAGAGCCTTCACTTGGTCTATTGACCTTTCCCCCCTAATCTTCCCCACATTAAGTCAATCAGAAGAAGGTCATGTAGAATCACCTCTTGCCCCTTCTTGCCCAACTTCATTATCAATCTAGCAAGCATGTGCCTTAGTTTGATAGTCTACCAAATGGAATCCTCACTTCTGTTCCCTGCTGTCTGCTCTCAAGACAGGTCAGCGACATCTCTAAAACTGTGGGCTCTATCACATCTTCCCATACCACCCATGGATTTCCACCCCTCTCAAACTCCTCTTTGATTCTCTTGTTCCTATTCATCCAATAAAGCTACATCCCCTCTTACCATCTACGTGATGCACGGGGAGCACTGTTCTTTCTGTTAAAACTTCCTCCCGGTCATCACACAGCCAGTCCTTCCACTCCTTACAGTATGTGCTCAGAGGCTGCCTCATTGGCATGTCACCAATATCAACCTTCTCTCACCGCTGACATTCAGCCTATCTTCCCTGCCTTATTTTTCAACATCACTTCTCACCACTGTCTACCATGCTGGCTTTTTACTTGCTTATTTTTCTTATCATCTTCCTCTCCAAACAGAATGCAAGCTTAATGTATGCAGAGAAAATATATTTGAATTTCCTGAATTTAGGTACATGTTGCTTAATATTTTAGAAAAGGTTCCCATATTCACTGAATATTTTTTATGTTACTAATAACTATAATAAAGAAATAAGAGCTAACTTAAATGAACAAATAATTCTTTACTGTGGAACTATTAAATCAAAGACAATGCTCATTTATTTTCTATAATATGGATATCAATTAAATTTTATCTAGAAAATACACATTTACTTCCATATTTTAAATGCATATGCCCTTTATTACATGTTATTATGTTTATTAGTGTTTGATTTATTCATAAATTCACATTTTTCTATCAATGAATGCTTCAGAGTTCACTGCCAGTGAAACATGTTTCACTGTACCTGCAATTTTGTGCATTTAATTCACCACATAACTTTCATATTAAGACATGCACAGAAAAAAATCAACTCTTGAAAAATATCATTTTCAGGTCACATAACCTATCTAGGACAATAATGTTCAGGTTTAACACAATCAGAAGGGATTTATCCCGCAGGCTGACAATGCAATTTCAAGGAAACCCTTATAGGAACATGACAGCAGCTGTGAAATCTTGGAATTTCTCCCCTCTCCTGTATGACACCTTGATAAGGCAATTATAGCATAATTACCTTAACAAGTGGCATTACAGGAAATTATTGTCATTCTCCTGTTAAAATAACACATAATCATCGGCAAGTGAATTCTAGAATTCCCAATCAGCATCTCATTACCTGCTGTTGGCCATGAAATGAGCATAATTGGTGGGCACTAACTGACAAGGTATTTGAAGAGGGGAATGTGAAAGAGGATAGTTTGGAAAAATCAATGGAAACACAACCAACTTAACCCCCAATGACCAAATTTGCAGTTGTACAGCAATATTTACTGTCATTTGTAAATCTGGCAAACCCGGCATCTCTTTGTTTTCCATAAATACGTTTGCTCTTCTGTCCTGCCATCTGATGTTTTCCAAGACAGTTACTCCTATGATGCAGCCATGGTGACACTATGTTCTCCTATAAGTGGCACCATTTTCAATTGCATGTCACTTCAATAAAAACATCTCTTTAAACCGTTCGCTTTTTTATACAAAAATTTGCTTCTAAATGCAGTTTTATGTTCACAACAGTAGATATACTTAAAAATAGATCTTTACAACTCATCCCATGTCCCTTAAAATCTAAATATTTATCAAGATCTTAACGCAACATGATTTATAGAAATGCACAAAAGACGCTTTTAAACTTTCTTTAATGTCAAAGAATATGAGAACTTATGGAGATGGCCACAGAAAGCAAGAAATGCAACGCTTTTAAACTTTCTTTAATGTCAAAGAATATAAGAACTTATGGAGATGGCCACAGAAAGCAAGAAATGCCCACCATCTCCCAGAAGAGGTAATCTCCCAGGTCCCCAGGCTCCAAGGAGAATCTTCTGTATAAAACAACTATTTGCCTTTGCCAATATCTGGGGTTTTTTCACATATTCCTGGTCACCCTCTGACCTGACTCCCCAGAAGGCCATTGCTATTATGCTGGCCAATAATGTAAGGGGTAAATAGGGCTGCCAACCCCAGGACGCTACTGAGTGGTGATGCAAGACCAGGTGAAGTGAAGACCTACTTTCCACAATATTTCACAGCAAGTCTATACTCAAAGGCTGTCCGAGGGCCACTTTCCCAAAGAATGTGAACAAAATAAACATTTGCACTTCTCAACATATCTTGTGGTGTGAAAAAGGATTAAATGACACTTTCATACAGGAGAAAAAAAGAAAGACACTTTCAATCCATAGCAACTAGTTCTTTTCACTGTGTGTGCATTTCTTCCAGGTCAGCTTTGATGGAAAAGAAAAGAAAAACAATTTATAGCATAGTATTTTTAATGAGCCTTTATTTTCTTACAGAGATCTCATAGTGAGCCCACTATTTGAAATTAGCAAAGTATTTGAGAGGTTGAGTGGCTATGGCACCGAGGCAGAGATTCCCATTTCCGCCTGTGCCGGGGGAACACACCTGCCTCTTTCTCAGGCGCCAGGACACACTCAGAGTCGGGTGATCTGCACCTGCATTGAGCCATAATGGGACATCTTGTTCTCCACCCGTCTCTGGAGTCTCTTTCTGTGAGCATGCTGACGGATTTGTATTCCAAATATCATTTTCAATTTCAGCCACAGGGAGGTTTTGTTGTAGAGGAACTGACTCCTTTGTTAAAATAAAGCCACCATCTCATGTGAGAAGTGAGGTGAACCATCATTTTCAGGAATTTCTGGTAGTTTTTTCTTTATTTTTGTGTCTTCAGATTTTAAATCCCTCTTCGCTAAGTATATAGAAATCCCCTTGATTCTGTTTCCTTTGTTTTATATGAAACAAGCCCTCCATTCAATTAGAAACAAAACTCATGCAAAACTTACAAATGGATATTCATGCAAAGCAAAAAAAAAAAAAAGGATTGCTATGAATGCATGCATTTGATCCTACATAAATTAGCCATTGGTCCCAAAGAGTGATACCAATTTCTGGGCACACTGTTGGGGTTCCTCCTCTTCTTCACCCCCACCTACACCCCCACATGGAGTCATCTTCCTGCTTCCTGTCAGAAAATGTCTCCTGGATATTGGAGACCTTTCTCTTTGTGGAAAACACAAGTGCTCAAATGCACTTTGGCTTATCTTACTTGTTGAAGAGATACTCTTTAAGAGTATCTACATCCAAGAAATAATGAAGTGTAAGCATCAATCCTTTAAATATATATGTACAGTTGGCAAAAATATTTTTAAAAATCCACTTCTTCTGCATAAAAAAGAAAAATATTGGGAGGTGGTGCATATACAGTTGAAGAAACAACTGTCCTCTCCAATACCACCAACCTGACAGTCACATACTAGCATCTCCACTCCCCGAAGGTGGGTACCTGGCCTATATACTGTGTAGGAGGTTACTGGAGGTTACTGGGAATATCCTTTTAGACATAATGTTTTGTTTTCTTGTTTGTTTTTTGTATTTTGTATGGTGGAGTATGATTTTATTTTTTAATTCTTGTGGAGTTTTGTGTTGTTTTTATTAAATTTATTGGGATGACATTGGTTAATAGGATCATGTAGATTTCAAGTATGGTTTTCTATGTTACAAGACTTGTATACTGCACTGTGTGCCCACCATCCAAAGTTCAAATCATCTTCCATCACCATATATTATGCCCCCTTTACCTCCTATTTCCCACCCCCTTCCCTCCGGCAACCACCAATTGTTGTTTGTATCCACAAGTTTCAGTTTTATATCCCACATATGAGTGAAGTCATATGGTTCTTAGCTTTGTCTTCCTGAGTTATTTCACTTTACATAATATTCTCAAGGTTCATCTATGTTGTTGCAAATGGCAGTATTTCATCTTTTCTCATTGCTGAGTAGTATTCCATTGTATATATGTTTTGAATGGACCCTTACAGTCATCAACAATGTCCTGCCTGTTCATTAATTATCAGCATCTTTTACAGAAAAGAAACCCAAGGAATTATCCTCTGAAGGTCTTGAGGACTAGTGATTAACCAATGGAGCATATTTTAAAAATCATAAAATTTCATTTTGGGAACAGTCTTCTTGGTAATTTTATTAAATAAGTTATTATTTGAAATAAAATAGGACTTTGTAAATATAGACAATATTTGAGAGAAGAAAAATGTAATCATAGTGGACCCTATAGATCTCCAACTAAGATCTGCATGCACACATTTCCTCTTACCCAGCACCCTGCCCCTAGATAGTTCCTGCTGCTGACACCAGATCATTGGGACCATGTAGGACTCCCTGCTGCCTCCAGAATTGACAAGTCTGGACCCACTGAGGCACACACCTCCCAGAAGCTGCCTGAAAGTAGTGGTCATGCACTTGAAGATGCAGAAGGTTTCACACCCTAAGAGAGGACACCTGGATGGGTGAGGAACAGGGGGCACTCAAGGATAAATTTTTCTCTCATTTTCCCCAAATGGATTGTTCCAAGATACCATAGTTCATAAGACCAATATGAAGTTATCCCATGAGACTGAATGGTCAGCAGCTCTTGTGACAAAGGGGTGGCCAGCCCATAAATGTGTCCCTGTGTATTTTATCTTCTAATTGCTTGTTTGACTTCCCTTCCCCCACACTCTTGCTGCCCTGGGTTTGCACTCATCTATACAGTGTCAGACATAAGTGTTTCCTTAATGTCTACTTCCTGGGGCACCCAGTATAAGAAAACAATATTTTTAAAGTTTTAGTCTTCAAAGAAAAACAACTGGTCTTTTGAAAAATTGGATGAAATCACTCTTAACTTACTTATTTGTTAAATGGAAAATGTACTTCAGAGTTTCTGATGTGGTCCCCATAATATGTGCACTTCAGAAAGACATATGAATCATTGAAGCACTTTATTAGTCTATTGTTACCCATGATGAGCTCATATTTACCATATAATTATTTACACCTTTGCTAATAATATGGAAACTAATAGAAATCTTTGTGTAGGCAGAGTAATTGCATTGGGTCACCTTGAAAATTATATTATTAGCTGGCCTCCAGCAGGTGTTCATTTCATCTGATTTATATCATTTTTACTTATATCTGTTCCATTTCATCAAAGCATAGTAATTATGTGACATAGCAGAGTACATTCTGCCGAATATCATAAAATGATAATCACAGGCCTGGTGAACACATGAATAAGGAATAGTCCTCTATTTTCATGGTATAATAAATAAATATCTGGGAACTATTCTCTATAAGTAATAGAGCAAAGACATTGGGAAATGTTAAATACATAATACATATAACTCAAAAATAGATTTTATAATATTGCTAACTTGAAAAATAAATTGTCCTATTTATAAATATAGGATCATTAGATTTAACCGCTTATCTAACATGTATGAAAGAATTATTTTTCTTAAGCTTGATTTAAAATTACCAACTATGATTTTGCATGCTCTTTTTATCTTCATCACTTAATGAGAAATGTAATGTACTTCTGGGAACCAACAATTGGGGAATAGTCTCAGAAAAATAAAACTTGTTAAAGATGAGACACGTATTAAGTTTGGATTTTTTTTTTGCACTATATTTTCAGCAACATACTGTGATGATGGTACAGAAGATTTTCTTTTCATACATAATCAGTTTTTTACTTGGATTTTATGGTTTTTAGGTGGTTGTTTTTACATGCATCAAGTTTGGGCAGTAAAGTAAGATAGGAAAACAAGACCATCCTTTAGAACATCACCCACATTTTTAAACATTATTTTCATTGAGAAAATAATCAATTCCATGAAAGTTGGATTAGATTAGATTATCCAATGGAAAACAGATTACACATCATTGTTATTGTTAGTCAACACATAGATTTGTTTCTATAATCAACAGATCACTTATAAGATAAAAAGTGAAAAATTTTCTCCTTTAGGCTGCCTAAACTCTCCAAATTACTGCATGAGACTTTGACTACTTTATAAGACAGGAAGCCTAAAATTGTTAAAAATATATCATCTTCTAAGTATATTTCATGTTCTTGTTGATATTTTTAAGTCAGGTCACTCCCTGAACTCCAACATGACCGTAGGAGTTCTAAAGAATCTTCATCTACTTGATTGTATTGTTGGATGTATTGAATAAGTATAAATGATCCCACCAAAATCTATGTCTTCAGCTTGGCAGAATGAAGGAAAGATTTGAGTAAGAAAAAAGCCTTATATTTTTACAAATCCTCAAAAAGTATTTTTGCACATTTACATTGGTGACTTAAATAATGTTTTCTTAATTTAAATGTTTTATTTTAAAAATGTTTGCTTTGCAGGCACTACTCCACCTTGAATTACAGCCATGACCATGCCACATTCTCATTTAAATGCTTTGTTTTTCTTTTCCTGTAGAATATAGTCCATGTTTCAGATGGTCATTTTTCAACTGACATACTGTGGTTGCACCTACTATACAGATATCAGATATCACTTCCTTTTTTCTTTCCTTTCAGAAATTTTTAGCAGAATAAAGCTACTTTTTTTCACTTATACACTAAAAATCTTCTTACACCCAAGTTGACATTTAAAATATTTAACAGACATGATGCTTAGGTAAATACCAGTCAAAACAGATAAACCAGACAGAATGGGAATTAAACAGAATGTATAGAACTATCCCAATTCTGATCTCGACCTGGATG
>NW_005353714.1:999714-1020298 GCF_000412655.1 Myotis brandtii
GTATCTGTTTCTTATAGATCTGTTATGGACTAAATGTTTCTGTGCCCTCTTCCCCCTTTCATATCTTTAAGCCCTACCCTCCAGTGTGATGGTGTTTGGAAGTGGGCACTGAGCTAATTAGTTGATGAGGCTGGAGCCTTCATAACAGGATTAGTGTTCTTATAAAAGAGACTCTAGAGCAGTGATGGCAAACCTATAACATGCGTGTCAGAGGTGACACGCGAACTCATTTTTTTGGTTGATTTTTCTTGTTAAATGGCATTTAAATATATAAAATAAATATCAAAAATATAAGTCTTTGTTTTACTATGGTTGCAAATATCAAAAAATTTCTATATGTGACACGGCACCAGAATTAAGTTAGGGTTTTTCAAAATGCTGACACACCGAGCTCAAAAGGTTCGCCATCACTGCTCTACAGAATTCCCTTGCCCCTTCCTCCATGTGAGAACACAGGAGAAGGTGTTGTCTATGAACCAAGGTGGTAGTTCCTCACCAGATACTGAATCTGCCAGTGCCTTGATCTCACTTCCAGCCTCCAGACTGTGAGAAATAAGTAACTTTTTAAGTTACCTAATTTATGGTATTTTGTCATAGCATCTTGGACTGACTAAAACAAGCTCCTTTTTGTGTATATTATAATTATACTAGAGGTTTGGTGCATGAAACTTGAGCACTGGGGGAGGGGGGTGTCCCTCAGCCCAGCCTGCACCCTCTCCAATCTGGGACCCCTTGGGGGATGTCCGACTGCCGGTTTAAGGCCGATCCCTGGGATCAGGCCTAAACCGGCAGTCAGACATCCCTCACACAATCTGAGACTGCTGGCTCCCAAATGCACACCTGCCTGATTACCCCTAACCCCTTCTGCCTGTCAGACTGATCACCCCCTAACCACTCTCCTGCCAACCTGATCAATGCCTAATTGCTCCCCTGCTGGCCCAATCGCCCCCAACTGCCTTCCCCTGCTGGCCTGGTCGCCCCTAACTGCCTTCCCCTTCAGGCCTGGTCCCCCCCAATTGCCCTCCCCTGCCAACCATCTTGTGACCACATGGAGGCAGCCATCTTGTGTGAGGGTGTGATGGTCAATTTCCATATTACCGCTTTATTGTATAGGATTTGCTTGTATTTTATTACCACAATGAACTGTAAATTTCTTGGAGAAACATTCAATACTTTACAATACCTAATTTGCCTGAAATATGAAAGACAGCAAAAAAAGAGAAAGAAAAGAGAGAATGAAAAAAAGTTTTTCATGAATATTTGCTCAATAAATAGACTAAGATTCCTCTAGAAAATGTAATTATAATTGAGATTTTGATGTTGATTTCCAATAAAAAAAGAGTGACAGAACCAGGTCTGACGGAAGAGTCCAGTTGTGTTTTAATGATACTAATTTAGATGAAAAGTTAACCAGAAATTTACTTAGTATCTTGAAGAGAAAACAACCTGGAAACATATTTGTTGTCATATATAAAAGAAATTCAAGTAGAGAAATACATCAGAAGCTTAAAGCTAGGTAAGTTGACACATTAAAACTTTAGTGACCAAAAATGGTAAACATATACCTCTTTTCTGCCAGGGTGATTTTATTTAGCAATAAATTTGTTCTCTAAATATTTTCATTGAAGTTCCAACTTTAAATGTGTGCTAACTCGATGGAAGAGGAGATCCCATATGAGGGAGATATGAGGGGTGCTTGTGGGGACCCTGTGAGCTCTATCCTGATTGTGTTTATGTCCATATCCTGGTTTGATGTTATGTGGTAGTTTTGCAAGATGTTGCCACTGGAGAAAATTGGCTGAAGGGTAATCATACAACCATATGTAAATTTACAATGATCACAAAATAAAAACGTTTAATTTAAAATTCTCATTTAATTTCCCACTCTTTTTGAGTTGTTTTCATATTTAAACACTTGAAACCTTGAAGAGGTAAATGGCACTGCAGTTGGTCAGACCCAAACATGAGACTGGCCACGTTTCCTGGCATGAAGTCCCTAATTAGCACTCTGATTAACAGTTGGTAGGTTTAATAGTGATGTTCAAATATAGTAATATTCACAATAGACATTTAAAATAGTAAAACACAGATAAATCTGAATATGAAGCTGAGAGTATCTCACCATCTTTAGTAATAAGTTCCTTACTTTCCATCATGAGACTCAACCTGCTGATTCTACTCTTCCCAGGACTGCTGGTCCAGTAGCTGCGGTTGAATGAACTCCGAATAAATATTTGGAAGGGGTTCAGAAGAAGGATGGAAAGGAGGGCTGTCAGTGATCCTCATTTAAAGAACCAGATGAGACAGGAATGGAGGAAACAGGATGAGAAAAACACACAACATCATTTTCTTCAGTAACAAATTAGAGATCTGTGTCTTCAAGACAAGAATACATTGGCAAGCCTGCATGCTGATGGCAGGACTAAACAAGAGAGAAGGAAGCTCTAATGTGAACGTCAATATGATGAGATAGACAGAAACAAAATTAGCTCCATTAACAAGAAACAGAAACCCCCTGTATCACTGTTTCTCAGAGTTATAGAAGGTCGAAGTGAGGTGTAACCCTAGGTCAGTTATTTCTCAAGAAATAACGTTTTAAAATCTTCATTTTTATCATTCACATTGAAACTTTGATGTTCTTTTGTACAGGATGTTTCTCAAAGGCCACCTCGCCAGAAGAGCTTTTCTAGCCCTCATGAGATGAGAAGTTCACGGGAAGGCAAGCCTATGTCTGTTTAATTCCTCTGCCTCACCTCATGGTTTCCTCCGGTTCCTAGCACTAATGTTTCTACCATTAACAATGAGTCATTTATGAACAACTCACTAAATGCAGAGTGCTTTATCCAGTCTCAAGCCTTTTAATTACACATATATTACTTAAAGCTTTAAACCCCCTTCACTTCAAAAGTGGACTGCCCCAGAAGCCTATTCCTAGATGCGCAAACAGTAGTTCTTCTTTAATCCACAGAAAATCAATGTCTCCTGCATTCTTGTTCACGTATTTTAGGAGTCATACTTGAGTCAGGCCAGAGAGAGAGAAAAAAATGTATCTGAAAAGGATGTTGAGGAAAGTAGAATTCATCCTGTTCTATCCACTTGGCCTCATACTACCTCTTTTTGCCGTCCTTTCTCTTTCTTCACAGCCATGGATGCAAAATTCTTTTCTTTTTCCACTAAGAAGAAAGAAAGCAATAGCCACATCAATCAGGGAGAATTTTCTCCGCAGGAAAAAAAAAAAGAAGAAAGTTAAGTTGCCTAAGTTTCAGAATTTCCATTTTCACCTCATCAACTTTCTTCCCTATTAAAATGTGTTAGGCTGCAATTGATGAAACTCCCTTCTACGATGCAATTAGCGATTTTTCTGGCCAGGCAGAATCATGCTGCGGAGAAGGCATCCGTGGTCACTGGTCTGGGACTGGTGAAAGCACAGCATTCTCAGCATTGAAAACTGAGCCATCATGCAATTTGCAGGAGTGCAGATGGGGTGATTTTCAGGGTGTGTGCATAATGGATTTTGGGGAAAAGATCTCAGCTCTTTAGATGAGCAAGAAAAAAACTCTAAAATATTTCCAATTTTGACCCACTTAAATTTTAATTCACTTTGAATAACTACTCTTGGTCAATGAGCTCATTGACTTTCTGGCCAAGGAGTTCTAAGACCTCAAGTGACATTTGCATGGCCTGTTTCTTCTGCTCTGAGGGCCACTTAATCATAGTCATAGGTAAAGAGAGAGGTCAGAACAAAATGATAGGCATCTGAAGCACTTTGCAAGGCTCAAATTCCATTTTTTACAGTTTTAAAACACATGAGGAAGCCAGTGCATAGTAGGTATGTATATGCATACAATTGAGACCCTTCTCAAATAGACCGGAGGGAAACAGAAGAAATGTTAATTTTAGTATCCAGAACAAAGATTGCACAGTGGGTTGAGGAAACCTGTTATTAACTTTGTCTTTTCAATTTTCACACATGAGAAGGAGAAGCTGTGAAAAATCTCCCTTTGCCCTCTTCAGACTTAGGGTAAAGTTCTGGTTCTTGATGATGAAGCATTATAATTACAGACTCCCCCACATCTGTTCCAGCATTCTGGGGTCAAGGTATGACATCAACATCATTATTTTCAGGTTGTTGTACAAGAATACCTGATATCCTATTTCACCAACTTGAAATTTTTTAAATGAGCCCAAATAAAATTTAATATTAATTGAAAGAACTCCTAGCATGCATTCTGCCAATTTCAAGAAAGTCATACTTTCTCTCCCAGGGATTATTAAGCTGAGGGAGCTAACTAACTCATCGTGGAGGAAGTCCTGCTTTCTCCCTAATGTGTCCCTGAGTGCTGGCTATTGTCAAGGCTTCTGTCACACCTTTGTTTGCACAGTCAAACTCAGTCTCTCCTCGATGTTGGCCAAGCAGATGCCACAAAGGGAAGAAAAGAGATTGTATTTCCCTCATATCCAGTGTAAAAATTGGTTATTGCCATTCCTTAGGTCTATAGCTCCCCAATGAGTCCTTTTTTTTTTAACTGCTATGTCTGTTCACAAATGCACACAACAGATATACACATACAAATCTCCTCATTCCACACCTGAGATCCCATGTTACACAGGGAACTATCTTCCTAAGACCATGAGGGTTGGTTGTACCTCTTCTTATGTCCTCTCACCACTTATTAGCATGCTTGCTGGGTCTGTGCTGGAAGACCCCACTGCTATGAATGTCACCCATGAAGGAAGTGGGGAAACAAATGCTCAGCGATGCTCTTCCTCCCTAAGCAGCCCATGCAGGACCCTGAGCAATTTACTCAAGATGACTAAACACACCCCTTGGCCTTCGCAAGTGTGTTCATCTTGTCCCCAAGTTCCAAGGATATGCCTCCTCCTTTACTCAAGCCTCACCTAATTTCCTACCACTGGGATAATTAATAACAAGAATGCCTATTATGCTGAGTCCATGGTTAGAAAGAGACACCCCGCAAACACTTGCTTACCTCTTTCTGTCTCTCAGCTCCAGGAGTGACCATGGTTTCCCACAGCCACACCATCACTCTGCTGGCCGCCCAGCGTCAGACACCAACACCCAACCCACTGGGACTAAGCCTCTCCCACCTCTAACTTCTGTCTTGGGTGGGTGTCTTTGAGTAGGCCCCCATGTGTTAAGTCAGCCTTCCCCCTCAATTCTGAACAATTTGAGAAATGAAAGAGTCAGTAGAGACCAAGATGTCACTTGCACTATTGACACAGGCCATTTTGGTTTAACAGCTTCATATGAGAACCACAGCACCCAATTGAGGTCCAGGGTAGTTTGTAGGCAGATGTTTCCATTCTGTTGCTGCATTGGCAGACCAAGGCTAGATCAGGTAAGCGGTTCTTCTGCTGATCCTCCCTAGTGTAAGTCATGCAGATGAGTTATCTGGGAGCTTCTCAGGGCTGGGCAGTCTAGAAGCCTCACTACATATCTGGTGGCTGGCACTAGCTGTCCACTGGGCACCTCGGTCCTCCATGTGGTCATCTCAGACTTTTTCAGGCAACAGTTTCATGGAGACAAGAAAGTGAGAGCAGAAGTTCAGAGCCTGAACTTTTTTAAAAAAATTATCTTCATTGTTGAAAGTATTACAGATGTCTCTCTTTCTCCCCCCACCCCATTGACCCACTCTACCTGCTCCCCACAGCCTGAACTTTAAATTTCCAAACCATTATTTCTGCCCCATCCCATGTGTCAAAGCAAGCATAAGGCCAGCTCAGACTAAGAATGTGAAGAAATAGGATCCCCCTTCTGATGGAAAAAGCAGTAACATGCAGGAAAGCAATGGGTGAGCATGTGGGTGTGTAGGCTTGTGATCATCTTGTGCAATGCAACACAGAGTGTCTTCTACCAACTCAAGGTAGGTGGAAGCAGGTTGCCACCACCCACCAAGGACAGGAGATAGCACATGGAGCGCAAGACAATTCCTGGAAGAATTATTTTGTGACCATGTACATGTTTAAGGAGTTGATGAAAGACCATAACTGCACTGACAGGGACACCAGAATCAGAATTGCAGAGCCCTTAGAAACACATATTTGTTTCATCTCACTGGATAAAGAAATCTAAGCTATCTAATCGTCTATCCATTTAGATAAGCAATCTAAATGGCTGGCTGAAAGCAAATTAACATTGACTCACATTGGAAGAGGAATATTATAAAGACTTACCATGATCTGATGAGTTGTAACATTGACCCACTATTTTAGTGTAACCTAATGTGTATGTGTGTTTAACTAATTTGCTACACTTATTCTTTCCCTTTTAAAGGGTATGTTGGTAGTGAATAAATTTAAAACTTATTCTGTGAGTTTCATAATATCAAAAATAAGATTCTGACAGAACTCAATGATGAATGGACATCACTCAGAGAAATACCATACAGTGTATGTTATCTTATAAAATATTTGGGTTGTCTCTTCTTATAGAGGGGCAACTAGTACCTTCAGCTGGATGAAAGGGAATAGTTTTAGTTTGGGCACCAGCAGTTGTTTTGAACTCTTGACTTTAAAAGTAAGGATTCAGTTGAATTTGTATCATTTTGGGTATTGGGAGTCCTTTGAATATAGATGGAGCAAGGACCCATTTGCCATGGCAGCCAGGGGCCAGTATGTTGCTTCTCTCACACCTTGTCAGGTAGAGCAGGTATTCAATGCCTAAATGAGCCACCACACACTTCTTCCTGGTCATTGGAATCTGAGGGATTGCAAAGGTATTAGACATTTACAGTTTACTTGCCATGTTTTCTGTGGAGTTGCGGTCCATGGTGGCAAGGGGCCAGAGGTAGCACACTAAAACAGCCTCAGCTTCACCATAATAGACTCCAAGTGGCCTTGCTGGTAAACTCCTTTTCTGCTTAAAGAATTCAGGGTTGGTTTGGACTGTTTACACCAAACATAGAGCACAAAGACATAAGCAATCCATTTGACCTGTGCTTCAGAGATGGGACAGGTATCAGGGAAGGGCTCATATAAAGAGTAAAGAATTAAGGAATTGGCTAATGCACATAATCAGTGTATATTATCTATTTGAATGTCATTATAAAGTTTTGAAATCAGTAATAAGGGTAAAAGGTTTTTCTATAAAATATCCAGATCCTGGTATCAACTTGTGCTGTGTTTGTCCTTATCGTTCTAGGTTGCCTAAGTGGGAAAAATAGGAGAAAATCTGTAATAAATCTTGTTTGTAATATTCATCATTAAGAAGAAAAATATATTTTCAATGAAAAAATATATTGCTCAAATTTACATGTTGTATTTTCATGTTATAATTTATTAATCTTCAGTTAGATTAGAATTTGAAGTAAAATATTTTTATATTATTTTCCAAAAAAAAGAGTGGTAAGAATACAGGAAATCAGCTATATTTTCTGCTAACATAAAAATATGAGCCTATAATTGAAAATTGGAAAGTTTAAGTTATTTTTTCCAAATAAATATTGAATAGTATCTAAACATCTTTGAGGAGTTCTCAGAAAACAACCTTGTTAGAAAAAAAAAGTCTATTTATGTCTTACGACTTCTCTATTTTAAATTATCCATTCTCGCAAAAGCATACTTTTACTGCAGTTCATTAATTTTTAGAATCTATAGGTTTGTAGAACTTGATTTCTTTAATCATGCATGTAAAATTAATTATTAGAATTTTTATTTTGCTGATTTCAGCAAGTGTGTGGAACCACACAAGATAGCCTTCAGCAAAATATGTAGCATCTAGCAGGAAAAGGAAAAATGATTCTTGCTTTTCCTTAAAATGAATTTTCTGTTTCAATAACTTGTATTGAAACCATTAGGGCAAAGATATCACTTTATTTTCTTTTATTCGTATTTTTAGCAGAAAGTTAAAAATAACAGCACTTGTACTAGTTCTAAAAGTTTCCTAATCACACAGGCCTGTATACAGATAAAGGCATATTAATGGAAGGGAATATTAAATAAATCAGAACACTTTCTCCATTAAACACAATTTTTAAAAATCTCATGTGGGAATTATCTCAGGAAAAATTGTAACCCGGAGAAATGAAATTTTATGTGGATCCAGGTATAGTACTAACTTCCTCACCATCAATGAAAATTGCATAAAACTTTAATAAGTGCGATTTGAGAATTTTGGTTCCATTTAGCGCTATTTTAAAAAGAGGCAACTGTTAGATTGCAATTCAGATATCATAAAGAGGGAATGTGATGGCAATGCAGAACCATAGGTTTTGTAGTAAATCCTTGTATGACTCAGCAGTGTACACAGGATCATCTGAAGTATATGAGGAGCAGGTCAAGACAAGACTTAATTTTGTGTCTTTACCAATAAATGTAAAAGCTAAAGTGTCAACAGACCAAACGGGTGCCTCCCACAGATACATGATGGTTGGACACGACCAGCCCTCAGTTCTCCTGGCCAAATGCTAAGAAGGCCTCTTATTGTCCCCTTCCTATTGGAGTAAGACATCCACAAATAAATTAAAAGCGTTCGTTAGTTTGTTTCTGTGACTATATTGCTCAGTATATCCTTATCCTCTCCTCTCTTTTCTTAAGACTTTCATAAAACTATCTTAGAGAGTATTCTTATTTTTTTTACTTCAAAAGTAAGAACATCAATCAGAGCTAAAAAAATAAATAAATTCAAGAAAAACGAGAAAAGACTCCATGGGCCCCCTTCATTGACTTTTGCTGTTTCAGGATAGCCATCTCCAATCTCCTACCTTCCCTCAGCCTCCAACACAAGGCGAGGTCTGGCTCCCGTGGCCCCTGTCCACTCCTCTTTCTCTGCTCATCTGCAGGAGTGACCATCTGACCAGATCAGAATCTGATTTTCTGGACACAATGAGAACAGAAATCTTACACTTTTTCTCTAAGTCCTTCCCTTGGGAGTCAAGTTCAGTTTCCAGATATAAGGAAAGAAAATTTAAGAACTGATTTGGAGTTGAGTTGGGGGAATCTTTGTTAGAACCTCACTGATTCTGAGTCTAATTTAAGGAAGGATTAAGTGGAAGGGCTTGGCCACTGAGCACTGGTCCCTCCTAAATTAATTATGCAGGTAAATGTCTCTGAGTCTTACACTTACCCACATAGCTGTATAACATAAACTATATTTATGATGCAACTGAATCCTAAAGTAACAGAGTTGCTTAACCAGCTGTCCTCTGAGCCTGTGTATTTGTCAGAAATTTAAATTACCTCTTAAATATTTTAACGATATGCTGAAATTCATCTAGTTCCCTTAATTCCTGTCTAATGACTCAAATAGTTGAATATTCTTTCTGTTATGTATGTTTTCTTTCAGTTTTCAGACATTTGCTTTGTCTCTGGGATGGCAAGTATTTTAAAAATTAAATTTCAGGCCCTGTATACAAAAAAAAAACAAAACACATGGAGCTAATCTGACACACTGAGTTATGGCTTCTTCCTCCTGATAGGATTTTATTTTGCTTCTGGCAAGCAACTGATGTAGGTCAGATCACCTGAATGGAGTCTGGGATTGAATTGATGCAAACAGGGGCCTATTTATAATTGGGCTGAACGCGGATACAAACCTGGGATATTGGCCAGACCCCTCCCCTTTCCCCAATGGCAATTATGGCTTCCTTGCCCCAGAGGCTGCGTGAACTCTGCTCACCTTTTCAATTACACATGCTTGGTCATTGAACTTGGCTGAAGATTTTCAGCTGCTTCTTTTATCAAATTAGGGAACTCTTGGGGCAAAAATGCAGCATCAAACATCAGCCTTCTTTGAGAGAGCTTGATCAATACATCCCCACTGCTCAATAGCCCTGATGCCTTCTGTTATAGGCTGAGTTTTGACCCCATAATCCAAATGCTGAAGCACTGACCCCCAAGGTGACTACGTCTGGAGAGAGGGTATTTAGAAGGTAGTTAAGGTTAAATGAGGTCATAAGGGTGGGTCATAAAGGCTTTTTTTTTCCAGAGAGGAAGGGAGAGGTAGAGAGAAATAGGAACATCAATGATGAGAGAGAATCATTGATCGGTTGCCTCATTCATATCCCAAACTAGGGATCAAGCCCGAAACCCAGGCATGTGCCCTGACCGGGAATCGAACCATGACCTCCTGGTTCTTAGGACGATGTTCAACCACTGAGTCACACCAGTCGGGCAGGACTGGGGCCTTTTAAGAAGAGGAAGAGAGATCTCTGTCCACCATGTAAGGACATAACAAGAAGGTGGCTGTCTACAAGAAGAGCACCCTCTCTGAAACCAACCATGTTGGCACCTTATTCTCAGACTTCCAGCTTCCAGAACTGTAAGAAACAGATTTCTGTTGTTTGTTATGTTGTTGCTGTTTTAAAATCTTCACCCAAGGATATGTTTATTTATTTTAGAGAGAGGAGAAGAGAGAGAGAGAGAGAGAGAGAGAGAGAGAGAGAGAGAGGTGAGAGAGAAACATTGATCAGTTGCCTCTGTAAGCACCCCAACCGGGGATCAAACCCCCAATCTAGGTTTGCACCCTGACCTGGAATTGAACCTGCAACCTTTTGGTGTACAGGAGAACACTCCAACCAAGAAAGCCACTTGGACAGACCTATGTTGTTGTGTTTTATGGAAGCTGACTAATAAACCATCTAATAGGTCTCAAGAATTTGTTTCTGTCCCTAGTTTTCCTTACTGTTGCTGGGAAGGCTGACCTGTTATAGGCTTGTTTGCCATAAGAAACAGATTGTACAGGCTACAGTGACACCATGATGGTAGCCCTCATCCTGAGTCACTACCCAGAGAATTAAAGATCTCATGGCAGGTGCTTAACAAGACTTGCAAAGCAAGAAATAAGTAATCATTTACAATAAACCTCTTGCTTATGAGAAAAAGAAATAAGTAATCATAAAACCATAAAATACTGAATATTTGAATGAGTATAAAAAAATCTAATATTTGGCATAGTTTTTCACCAGAAAATAGAATTTATGGTATCCTTTTTCAACTATAGTATTAAAAGAACTCAGAAGGATCTGAGATTTCCTTCTACTTGTAACCTAACAAATTTGCCTGCTACCGTTTCAGGGTTGCTCACAGAAGACAGGAGACTCCTGGGTCAGAACAAAAAAGACTATTTATTATTCAGCAGGTGACAGAGTATCAGCATTCACTTTAATGCCATTTTGTTACACCTCAATTCCCACAGGAGGACAGGGAAAGGACCAGGCAACACTCGTGCACACAGCACATTGCTTTGCAGTGGAGAAACCCTAAGCTTAGTGGCCTCCAACCTTCTAAAATGAGCTGCAAGTATATCAGCCCTTAGCTCCAGGTAGAGACTTTTATTTTACTGAGAAGAAAACAAGCTTCCCTTTGCTTCAGAGGGCAACCCTATCACTGTCTTTCCATAGTGACTATACAACCATCCTTGCATAGACCAGACCAAAAGGAAGTCAGTGCAAGTCATGCAGAAACACGAGACCCAGGGAGCTCTGCCTCCCAGTATGGAGAAGAGTAACCCTTCACACCAGACACCCCACCCATTACACGTCACTGAGTTATGTTCACCACTGAGTGTCCCGGGTACAGTGGTGAGCAAGATCCATTTAGTCCAATGTCAGGAGACTTGGAGACCACAGAAGGTAAAGGGCAGTTAATTGAGTTGTGCCCATTACTACTCATTTACTGTTTATGCTTTTCAGTTTTGTGGTTGTGGGGGCCCTCATCAGGATATGCCGGATGTTAAAGGCCCATTTGCCATACGCATGTCTGAATGCCATGACTCAGCAGTATCACTATACATACTGCACAGGCGCACCCTATATAACCTACACAGATGTCACTAATTGGCAAGAGGCCTCTTTTGTTTGAGTGAGTATAAAAGGTGCCACTGACCAGCCAGTTGTTTGTTTGCATAAAGCATGACACATATGCCTATGGCTGCTTGTTGCTTGTGTCTCTTTCCAATTCCTGGCATCCAAAGAAGTCCCATCCCTAGCAGACGAGCTCGGACCCAACACTGGTTATGGCGGTAAATAAAAAACTACTTCTAAAAATGTTCATGAGTTTAATAATATCTTCAGTTATCCAACCTTATTTGTCCAATAATGTGTAAAATTTCTCAAAAGATAATTCTCCTACCCTGGCAGGTGTTGCTCAGTGGTCAGAGCATTGGCCCATGGACTGAACAGTCTCAGGTTCAATTCCCAGTCAAGGACACATACCTGGGTTGCAGGTTCAATCCTCAGCCCTGGTCAGGGCATGTGCAGGAGGCAACCAATCATATCTGTCTTATGTCAATGTTTATCTACCTTCTCTGGCTCTCTTTCTCCCCTTCCCTCTTTCCCTTCTACTATCTCTAAATATCCTCCAGTGAGGATATAAAGCGAGAGAGAGAGAGAGAGAGAGAGAGTATTCTCCAGCCACATGTATTGTTGGAGCATAATCTTCCAGACATATATATTTTTTTGCCAACCCCTATTTTAAATCATCACAACCTGTCTTCTTTTGTTTTGTCTATGACTGTGTCTATGTGAGTTTAAATCAGGTCCAATTGCTTGAGAAGTGACTTCGAAGGCTGAGGTTTGAAGTTCCATGATCACACAGAAACCACCTGCACTCCACAGTTTCGGCCACACCTGTGGGTTACCTACTGTGCTAGTAAATCCCATCCCCTCTCTGTGCCTCAATTCCTTAGCCTGAAAAATGGGCATCAGAGCGGTACCCACCTCATAGGATGCTATTGAGACTTTTACAGAATGATGTACAAAAACATATTGTACAGTGTTCAGTACACGATAAGAATTTAAAATTGTTATTTATCAAAAAATTCCTAATTACACACACACACATGCACACATCACTTACCAAAATAGAAATAACCTTATAAACATATGACACTGAACAAATTTACACTCTTATTGATGAGTTTCAGGAATAAGATTGTCCTGGTTTCATTGTCAAAATATGATCCATGAATCAGATGAGTTTCAGGAGAAGAGAAATGAAGATATGAGGAAGAAAATCCATGTTCAGGTCCTGGGTATTCCACCAAGGCTTCTAGAAAATAAACTTGAAGGACTGGGAAAAAATACAGAAAAAATACTGGGCAGAGGATATTACCGACTACTATTATTTTATAGTAGATTCTAAAGCACATAGTTAAAATTTTAAAATAGCAAATGCTATAGGAATTCTCATTTTGTTATAGTAACCTGGCATTTTCTACCTCATGAACAGAGAGTTGAATATTTGTCTTCACAGCAAATAATATGGGAAGTGACATGGAAAACAGTGGGAACAGAGGATAAATTCTGCATGTTGATACTCGTTAAAGTAGTAGATTTTTTTCTTTGATGAAATATACACTGGAGATTTAAATTCCAAGACAATAAAAGAAAAAAGACAAAGAATGTTTAAAAGGCACTTTTAGTAATGTTTGAAATGTACCTCGTTTTTGGATTCATTGATTTTTATTTTTTAAAACAAGCCTTTTTTATTTTCAAATATGACATGCACATTATTCAGCCACACTGAAGAACGGTACAATTTGTTGCCGACTATATCATCAATTCCGTTTTAATCTTCCCGGGGTACTGAAGTAAAGCCTGCTGAGCTGTAGATTTCCTTTGCTGTGGCAGGAGAAATTTACTAAGCAATATTGCTTCTTTTCCCAGAGGTTTGCAGATCTGCCTTCCTCTGGAGCACAGCCCTTCTGCAGTCGGGGACACAGCCAGGTGTCTGCGGCACGTCACAGTGTGTGCTCCATTGATTAACCATGAAAACAGTAATGGAACTGGCATTGATCCCTGAAATGGCTCCTCTGAAATCCTTTAGGGCGGCCACAGGGTCACTACTCATGTTCCGTTGTGAGGATAAGCTTCAAGGTATCTGACTGCTTGCTAACCGCCACCTGCAATAAACTGCTTACCTTTCCATTACCAGCCTAACAATTGCCTGCCAGAGTGGAGTGTATGAAAAATAGATAAGGAAGCTCCCAAACTTCACAACTGCAGAGTCATGTGCATGACCGAGTTTGAGAATTTTCAGTCTGGAAAATAACTCTCATGTGCCCCTGGAAGTATAAAGTGACTCAGTCCCTCATTTTTAAAGTCCCAGAATTTAACAATAAAAAAAAATTGGCTACATTTGTACACCACTTTTAACTTTTCAAAGCAGTTTCATATTTCCTTTGCTGGATTGTTTCTCAAGGTTTTCTATCTGGACAATTTTTAAAAATAAGAAAAACCATGGTGTAACAATGACTAAGAAATATTGAATAGCTATGTGAGGATTACTAAAGACAAGACTCTAGATCAGATCTTCCATCCACCCACCCATCCATCTACCTACCCCACCTACCCACCCATCTGCCCACCTATCCATTCATCCATCTTCCCATCCATCCTCCCACCCATCCACCTACATACCTACCCATCCATACACCTACTCATCCATCTATCCATCCATCCAACCATCCTATCACCCATCCACCCACCCACCCACATATCCATCTGCCCATCTATCCACCCATCCACCCACCCATCCATCCACATACCTATGCATCCATCAGTCAACCCAACTTCTTACCCATCCATTTTCTTGGAGAAATGTCTTATCCCTCCATTTCTTTGGAGAAATATCTATTCAAATATGAGCATGAAGACCAAAATATAGACCAATGAAACAAAATAAAGAGCCCATAAACAAACCCACCCATGTATAGTCAATTGATCTTTGAAAAGAGAATCAAAAATACACAATGGGTATGAAAAGGACAGTCTTTTCAACAACTGGATATCCACATGCAAAAGCATAAAATTGGACCCTTAATTTAGACCATACACATAAATTAAATCAAAATGAATTAAAGACTAAAACATAAGACCTAAGTCTATAAAAGTCGTAAAATAAAACATATGAGAAAAGCTTTTGACATTGTTCTTGGCAATGATTTCTTGGATGACAACCCAAAACAGGCAGCAAGAGCACAGATGTTTTAAAATAATACTGAGATCCTTTAACCACAGGGTGGGAAAGCAGACTGGGGGCCCAATTCAAAGCAGGAAAACCATCAGGAAGCCAGTGTACTTAGCTAGAAAAGACACAGTGAGCACTTACATTAGATCAGCAACAGAAAGACAGAAAGAGCTTGAGACATTGAGCTTTGCTCGGTGTCCCTGCCGACTCTGTGACTGACACAACAGGATAAACATTTCCAAGTATATCACTTTACTGCCATGGGCCTCAGGGTTACTACCTGAAACAGAAAAGCTGAAGATTGTCTCTACCTTTTCAAGCAGTTGCAAGGATTAAAAAATGATTTATGTACAAATCTTAGGTTTAGTGTGACTGAGGTTTAGCATCAGTTCATTAACTCAACCATTCCTTCCTTCCTTTATTCATTGGGTGGCAACGATTAAAATGTCTTATGTTTTCATCTTCCTTTAGGCTTTGAGGTTGGTTCCAGCCCCTGACCCTGGAAGATAGTCATAAGTGGGTGATATCAGGCATTTAGTTTGGGAGAGTGGGAGAGAAAGAAACATCGCCATGAGCTGAAGAGGAGCACTTCAAGGAAGCTTGATGGAAAAAAGACAAAATAGATTGCAATCCAGCCACTTGGTTGAGGCATTGGGCCCCAGTGGGCTACCATGTGTGCGACAGGAGATAAAGCTTCCTCTGAGCTAGGGGTCAGGCTCTCAGCTGTGCAATGTGGGCAGGGGAAACCCAGAGAACCCTTGACAGTGGCGCTTCAGAGCTATTTTCTCCTGACCCTCCGTGTGCTTGGAGCCAGTGGCCAGCCTCCCGGTGGGCTCAGCCCCAAAGAGCTCTGTCTGGCAGGTTCACATCTGTTTTCCACAACTGAAGGGTTCTGACACTCACTACTATATAGATGCAGATAAAATTCTATTAGGTTCCGTTACTCCTTATCACTTGTGTTTAAAGTTTGGGTGTTTAAGCTGTCCTGGCTAGATTACCGTGGCTGCTTGAAAATTTATTTTGTGTAGGATTCTTCACAGGGCCTGGGCAAACCCTGGGTCTCCACCATGACTCCCTGCCTTGGTCCTGAGCCCACCTTTGTCACCTGGCTTCTGGAGACCCCCAGGGTGCCAACCTGACAGCCTACTCTTTTACAAGCAGTTTTTTCACAATATGATGCGGATCCTTTCATTTGTCACATAAAAATAACAACAAACTAGAATTGGGCATGTGAGTTTATCTGAGTCATAGTTGTATAGATGACCAATTACACGTTTTAAAAAAGCAGTTCGATTTTTCCTTTTTCTAATAAAATTATTAAGATGACTTTTTCCAAGAAAAACAATCACATCATGGTGACTCATATTTCAATGTTACAAACAGAAATACCATTATCTGAGGAAAAAGTGATATTTATTAACTATGTGTTCCAGCAACATGTGTTGAATACATTAATTTATATATATAAAAGCCTAAGCGACTGAACAACCAAACAACTGAATGACCAGTCGACCGGTTGCTATGATGCACACTGACTACGAGGGGGCAGATGCTCAATGCAGGAGCTGCCCGCTGATGGTCAGTGCGCTCCCACAGCCAACCTCCCGCGGCTGGCCAACCTCCCTTGGTCCCTCCCATTGGCCAGGCCGAGGGACCCCACCCATGCACGAATTTGTGCACCAGGCCTATAGTGTTTTAATAAGTGTGGATCCATGGCATTGGATGACTGACTACCCCACAGTCAATCTAACAATCACACTTATAATTAAGAAGCAGTACTAGATGAAGTTTTGTGTTTTATGGTTAAGGATTACTTATTCAGAGAAGTAATTTATAGAAAAAACAAAATTCTGTGAATATGCCCTCCATCTAGCAAGTATAGTGACTCACTAAAAGCTGGCATTTGTCTGTGTCATCATAGTATCCCAGCCACTAAAATAAAACTTCACTCAAATGAACACAATTAAACCCTCACTTTCATTTTGTGAGATAGTCCTACTTGAATTTTTAAAAATATGTTTAAAAGTCTACAAAATAATATTGAGCTCAAATATTAACTATTAATATTAACTGATCACTTCCTGTTGGCTTTTGAAGGTGTTTGATACAGTGCTCATGGAATGGAGAATTCAAAGGGAACATCTGACCATGTACTAGTATTCAATCCCTGAGCAACAACCTTTCCATTCACAATAGACTTGGAAACGCACAGGTGACATTTTCTTTATTTCTGAAAATATCAGATGCATTTTGATTTTCTAACTTAAATCGATAATAATTATACAATTTGTTTTGTGTAGGAATGATGATATCTGAAATCATGCTTGTAATGAAATGACAAAAATTTGAGTTTGTCATTTCTTGCCAATAAATGAATTTTTCATCATTGGAATCAGAACATTTCTTCAAATATCAGTAAGAAATATATTCATCAGAGCTCCGGAAAATGGCGACCAGCAGGAAGGTAGGGAGGGAGAGAGTGTGAGAGTGCAAGGAAGTGATAGAGGAGTGTGTGGACGTGTGTGGTGTGTGTGTATGAGCTAGGGACAGCTAGATTCTGCAGGTCTTCTAAGGGGCTGCTAAACCGGGCAGTCTTAGGCGGCGGAGTCCAGCTCCCGGCGCGGACACTCCTAGGCGGCCAGCCCAGGCACAGCGACCACGCCATCTTGGGAAACAGAGCTGCTTGAGACTAGGATCCTGGCCTCAGCACCACCCAGTCTGATCTCAGACGCATACCAGGACCCTGCAGCCACTGGGGACAGAGACCTGCGACCACAGCTACAGACCTGCGGACACCAAAAGTTCGGAGATCCCCGCGGCAGATCCGTGAGTAACAGAGCCCATCCCCCCTTCCCGCAGGCTCGCGGGCAGCACCAGAGTAACTAACTGATAGACCCACACCTTGCCGGGGCCTCAGCACTGCAGGAACTTTGGCCTGGAAGTGCGCAAGCACCTTGGAACTGATCCTGCGAGCACTTCCGGCTTCAGAGCCCTGGGCTGGGAGAAAACTCGCCCGCAGCACCAGGAACTAATCCTACGCGCACTGCCAGCTTCGGAGCCCTGGGCTGGGAGCAATCGCGCGAACGGGAATTGGTCTGCCTAGCACAGGCCCAAGGATCCCTTTTCTCGGGGCAGGAGGCAGCACCAAGCACCAGTGACTTGACTGTGTTTCTTATCACCTGCGCCTGAGATCCTGATTCCCTGTGCATTCATACTAAGAGCCAGTGAATCCAATTCCTGGTGCAAGGGCACACAGGGACCCTGATTCTCAAGGCGAAGTCGCGCAAAGCAACAGAGACTCTGATACTGGACTCTTGGGGAACTCTGACTCCTGGCGCATGCTAGGGGGCTCTGGTTTTCAACACGCTCCAGGGGGGTCTCTATTTCAGCACGGTGCAGGCAGGGTCCCTAATTCTAAGGGCACATACGAGGCCACATTGAGCGCTGGCAACACTGACTCAGAGCGAGCCTGGTTCCCACCAACCAACAACAACCACACATCTTAGTGTCAGAGCTCTTCAGTGACACTAAGGTGGTGGGAGGCTCCCACTGCACACGGCCCAGGCCCACGCAACCCGACCTTTGATCCATCGGGAGATAAGCAGAATGAAGAAACGACACAACACCCAGAGGAAAGACAATGAGGAATCACCAAGAAAGGAAATTAATGAAGTTGAAGCGTGCAACATGACAGAAAAAGAATTCAGAATAATGGTTGTACAATTCATTCACCGGATGGATGAGAAAATCAACAACCTATGCAAGAATCAGGAAGAAATGAAAAGTGATATAGCTACAATCAAAAACACCATGGAAAGTTTCAACAGCAGGCTGAAAGAAGCAGAGGACCGAATTAGTGAGTTAGAAGATAAGGCAGAGAAACAAGCTCAATCTGAACAGCAACTGGAGAAAAAAATTAAAAAACAGGAGGAGAGCCTAAGGGAGCTTCGGGACAACATGAAACGAAGTAACATACGCATAATAGGGCTGCAAGAGGGACAAGAAGAGCAGCAAGGATTAGAAAATCTATTTGAAGAAATAATGACAGAAAACTTCCCAGATATGGGGAAGAAAAAAGTTACACAAGTACAGAGAGTCCCAGGCAAGATGAACCCCAAAAGACCCACACCAAGACACGTCATAATAACGATGGCAAATGTACAAGACAAAGAGAGAATCTTAAAGGCTGCAAGAGAGAAACAGAGAGTTACCTACAAAGGATCCCCCATCAGATTATCAAACGATTTCTCAACAGAAACACATCAGGCCAGGAAAGAATGGACAGAAATTTACAAAGTGATGCAAAGCAAAGGACTGAATCCAAGAATACTCTATCCAGCAAGGCTATCATTCAAAATTGAAGGGGAAATAAGAAGCTTCACAGACAAAAAAAGGCTAAGGGAGTTCATCACCACCAAGCCAGCAATGCAAGAAATGCTAAAGGGACTGGTGTAAAAAGAAGAAATAAAAAGCCCAGAAAGAAAACAGCCACACAAAAAAAGAAATGGCTACAAACAAGTACCTTTCAATAATAACTTTAAACGTAAATGGACTAAATGGTCCAATCAAAAGACATCGAGTGGCTGAATGGATAAAAAAACATGACCCATACATTTGCTGTCTACAAGAGACCCACCTCATTAAAAGGGACTCACACAGACTGAAAGTGAAGGGATGGAAAAATATCTTTCAGGCAAATGGAAATGAAAAAAAAGCTGGGGTAGCAATACTTATATCCGACAAAATAGACCTCAAAGTGAAGGCCATAACAAGAGATAAGGAAGGCCACTTCATAATACTAAAGGGATCAATACAACAAGAGGATATAACCCTGATAAACATATATGCACCCAATGCAGGAGCACCCACATACATAAGAAAACTCCTGGAAGACATCAGGGGAGAGATCGACAACAATACAATCATAGTAGGGGACTTTAATACACCACTGACATCACTGGATAAATCTGCTAGACAAAAAATCAGCAAAGAAACAGCAATCCTAAATGACTCACTAGATCAGATGGACTTAATTGACATCTTCAGAACACTTCACCCCAAAGCAACAAAATATACGTTCTTCTCAAGTGCTCATGGGACATCTTCAAAAATAGACCACATATTGGGTCACAAACAAAGTCTCCCCCAATAAGGGGGGGGCAATAATAAGGCTCCATTTAAATAGGAGTCTAGATCCAATCACAAATTCATCAGATTAACTTGGGTGGGAGAGGGGAGAGACTTAATCTTTTAACTTCATTTGTCTCATTGACAAGATAGATCAGTGCCTCCCTCCCCTCTCCAACACCCTTTTTTGATAAAAGCTCTCAACAAAGTGGAAATAGGGGACATACCTCAAAACAATAAAAGCCTTATATGACAAACCTACAGCCAAAATCATACTCAATGGACAAAAGCTAAAACCTTTCACATAAGAAAAGGAACAAGACAGGGATGCCCACTTTCACCAACTCCTCTTTGACATAGTACTAGAAGAGCTAGCTGTTGCAATCAGACGAGTAAAAGGCATCCAAATTGGCAAGGAGGAAGTAAAATTGTCACTATTCTCAGATAGCATGATACTGTACATAGAAAACCCTAAAACTTCATCAGAAAACTACTAGTTTTAATAAATTAATTTGACAACATAGCAGGA
>NW_005353715.1:0-711 GCF_000412655.1 Myotis brandtii
TAAATGAGTGAGATCATGTGGTATTTTTTTTTCACTGCCTGGCTTATTTCACATAGCATAATGCTCTAGAGTTCCACCCATGCTGCTGCAAATGGTAAGAATTCCTTCTTTTTTATAGCAGCATAGTATTCCATTGTATAGATGTACCATAGTTTTATAATCCACTCATCTGCTGATGGGCATTTAGGCTGTTTCCAAATCTTAGCTATGGTGAATTATGCTGTTATGAACATAGGGGTGCATATACTCTTTCTCATTGGTGTTTCTGTTTTCTTGGGATATATTCCTAGAAGTGGGATCACCGGGTCAAATGGGAATTACATGTTTAGTTTTTTGAGGAAACTCCATACTGTTCTCCACAGTGGCAACACCAGTCTGCATTCCCACCAGCAGTGCAAGAGGGTTTCTTTTTCTCCCCATCCTCACCAGCACTTGTCGTTTGCTGATTTCTTGATGATTGCCATTCTGACAGGTGTGAGATGGTACTACATTGTTGTTTTGATTTGCATCTCTCAGATAATTAGTGACTTTGAGCATGTTTTCTTATGTCTCTTGGCCTTCCTTCAGTCTTCTTTCAAAAATTATCTATTGAGGTCCGTTGTCCATTTTCTTATTGGATCATTTATCTTCCTTTTAGTAAGGTTAAGTTGTAGTACCCTGTAACTGATGGAGAGTAAACCATGCAGTGGGCTTTCTTGTTGTTTTGTTGAT
>NW_005353716.1:0-586 GCF_000412655.1 Myotis brandtii
CCTGTAACTACAATAAAAACTAATACTGACTTGACACTTAACAGTGTACTTGGCATTATTCTAAGCATTTGCCATTGATTTTCAACTCCATGAAACATCACCTGCACACTCTATCATGCATTTATTACCCCAGGCAAGGCAAAGTCTCCTTGGATCCCCATTTTGCCCGCCTTTGCCCACCTCCCTCTACACCCTCCCCTATTTCTATTGGATGTCACCACACTGTTGTCTGTATCTATGTGTTATATATATGTGGTTTTTTAACCCAGCCCCTCCTCTCTGATAGCTGTCAGTCTATTCCATATACTACCCATGCCTCTATTTTTTTCATCAGTTTATTTTGTCCATTAGATTTCACATACAAGTGAGATCATATGGTATTTGTCTTTCTCTGCCTGGCTCATTTCACTTAGCGTAATAATCTCCAGGTCAATCCATGTTGTTGCAAAATCAAAATGTAAGATTTCCTTTTTTTTGTTGTTTTTTACAGATGAGGAGGAGTATGCCATTGCGTAAATGTACCACAGCTTTTTTATCCACTTACTGATTAAATAAATGATGTCTTAATTCACAAGTTTAGTGAAAC
>NW_005353717.1:0-759 GCF_000412655.1 Myotis brandtii
GGGACATGAAGCCAAGCCCCACTCCCACTCCCACTCCAACATGGCCTACATTCACAGTCAAAATGCAAAGGAGACTAGGTGTGGCAGTTTTCTAGTGAGTGAACTTTGTCCTGACAGCTGGTCACTCCTGAAACCACCGCAAGGACCCTTTCTTTCCCACAGGCTGTAGGCTAGGTCAGCTCCCCAGGCTCCTGGTAATTCAAGCCAATAAGAGCTCATCAGAGAAGCCACCTGAAATCATGACTGGGGCAGTGAGAGGATTAAAAGTAGTACAAGTAAGATCTGGGCTCAGAGGGTCAGAGGTAACAGCAAGTGACACAGTTGAGAAGAAAGGGAGGAGATTCCAAGATGGCAACAGATTAAGTAGAAGCAATGAAACTCTCCCAGGACAAAACTGGAATTACCACTGAAATACTGAAGAACCATCCTGAATAATAAACTGAAGACTAGCTGGAGAGAACCCTGATAACCACAGACAGAATGTGAAGAATGCATAGAGACTGGTAGGAAGTGGGGAGCTTGAAAGGGCTGGCCAGGCTCCCACAGACAGCAGCTGAAGCTCTCAGTTGTTGGGGGGGGGGGTTTCCCACTGAGATCTCTGGGATCAAAACCCCAAGCTCGGCTCCCCAACCCAGAGCAACAAATACAATATTTGTATTTGCATGTGGCCTGCCCACAGGCGTTTGAGGACCCCTGGCATAGAGATTGGTAGGAAGTGCAGAGGCACAAAAGGGTTGGCTGAACTACCACAGACAGGAG
>NW_005353718.1:0-1692 GCF_000412655.1 Myotis brandtii
GAAGCTGGAGTTGAAGAAGTTGATGGCCAGGGCGAGGCTACCCTTCTCCTCCTCCTCTCTCTCTCTCCTTCCCTCTTTCTCCCTCTCTCTCTATCTCCCCTTCTCTCTGAAATCAATAAAAATAGATTCAAAACAAGTTTCTAAGCTGCTACGCAATGGTTCACATAGGAATCCTGCCAAGAACAGTCATTTTTCCTCCGTAGTACCTCACTTACAATCCGAAGCAACAGAATGGAAGGAAAGTGATACAGAAATGCCTCCGGAGGTCTGTCTTAATTTAAACCACGGCACCTCGAGCAGCTCCTCTGAGGTGTTCGGAGGCCTGGACACGCTGCGTGACGTCCCTGCTTGGGGACGATGACTCTAGAAGTTGTGCATGGCCTTTCTCTGCTGCTTTGTGCAGTAAAATAATAATGTGCTGTACAACATGGTTCCCACTATGTAATGACAGTGTCTTTCAAAAGTAGTATTCACAGAGTAGTACATCCAAAATCACTGCATTTTTCCTTTCCTCTAGCTTATGAACAACACATTTAGTTTAAAGAACATTTTCATACAATTGCCTTCCACCAATTTTGTGAGTAAACTGAAGGTCTGTGACTTAGCCGTGCATGAGGGGAACAGTCCAGAGCTCAACCCAGGGCTGCCATGACCAGCCCCCTCCCACCAGGGTGCTTCTACCCACAATTCGCAGTCTCCCGCTAACTTCACCACAAGGAAACAAAGAAACCCTTTGGAGAAAATGTGCATCTCAAAATAGCAACTTGAAGAATTTGGTAAAACTAGAAAGTCACCCTCCACTTTTCAAAGAGTGAAAAACTTTGAATGTTACCTCTTCTCTAATTGTCCAAACGCCTTCAATGGGGCCCTAGTCAATTACGAAACAGCACCTGAGATGGACCACTTATTGACAAGAAATCCTGGATGTCTATGCCTGATTATAATGCCGCTGCGCACCCCACTGCAGGCAATGGCCACTAAATCACATCCTGGGGCCAATCGGTTAGAGCTCAGTGTCAAATTATATTGCAAGCTGTTCATCTCACCCTCCTTTTCTAATTAATTTTCTATAAAAGAGATGTTTAGCCCTAGCCAATTTGGTTCATTGGATAGAGCTTCGGCCTGCAGACTAAAGAGTCCCAGGTTTGATTCCCGTCAAGAACACAGGTGGGGGTTCCGGGCTCCATCCCCAGTAGGGGGCGTACGGGAGGCAGCCGATCCATGATTCTCTCTCATCATTGATGTTTCTACCTCTCTCTCCCTCCCCCTTCCTCTCAAAAAGCAAATATATGTCACAGGCCTTCAGTTTACTCAGAAAAATCACTGGAAGGCAATTTTACATATATACACAGACACAGAGAGAGATGTTCAGAGTCTATTTCCAGCTGTGACCAGGGACAGCGTTATCCCCGCAGCGTTCTATCTGGAGGGAGAGTGAGCGGCTCCTGCAGGAAGTGCAGAGGACTGGCAGCTGCTTTACTCTGTGGCTCCACCAGAGAAAAGACTGAAAGCCCTTGGCACTTTGAGTGAATGGGAACTTCTTACCTCTAGCAGAAGTCACTGCACCCAATACGGCTGCGGCGTCTCAGGACACGGCCTCCTATTAAAAGTCAATACATTTACGCAGAGTTCTACGTCCAGCACCGAGAGTCCCGCAGAGGGAGGAGGGCGGCCAGCTGGACAGGGCACCTG
>NW_005353718.1:4039-7298 GCF_000412655.1 Myotis brandtii
CCCGTTCTCTGGAGATTGGACCTGCAGCAATGCTGAAGGAGTGAGCCGCTGCCGCCGTTGCGGAGGTGGGCCGCTAGGATGGGTAGACTAGCACTCTCTGTTACCCCTCCGCGGGAACCGACCAGGGCCGCCGCCGCCTCCGCCACCGCGGGTGTAGTCGCAGAGGTTGGCTCGTGCTGCTCCGTCCATGCTTGTTTGGTTCTCCGGAGATTGTACCTGCGGCGGGGCCATTGAAGAAGTGAGTGCCAGCCGCCGGCGGGGTTGGGTGGCCCGGCACTCGCTGTCGCCCCTCCACAGGGACGGACGGGGCCACTGCGGACGAAGCTGGAGAGGGTGGCTTGCGCTGGAACACGGTTCTGCCCGAGGCGCCCCCCCCTCCCGCTTCTATTGATTTCGGCGCGGGCGCTTGCCTGCGCGAGGTGCCGGCCGACCCGTGCCGTGTGTCCGCGTCCGCTCCTGCGGGTCAGTCCGTCCGTCCGTCCGTCAGAGGCGCCTTCCGCGAAATTTTTCAAAGTCCCGATCCGGAGGCGGGAGCGTGCGCGCGTTCAGGGGTCGACCGGGCTGCCCGAGTGTGCCGCGGTCACCGGGCTCGACTTTGTGGCCGTTATCCGAGTCGCGGAGCTCCGTAGGTGTGGGCCTGCACGGGCGTTGCTTGGAGGACGGCGGAGGGCGAGGCGGGTCGTTACGAGCGCACACGTGGTCCCGGTCGTCAGATATGGTTCTTTGTTTTTCCGCGAGCGGGCTTGGGCCGACGCTGTGGCCGGGCCTTCCGGCGACACGGTGGTTTTAGGCACCCCGCGGAATTTTTCCAAAGTCCCGATTCGGAAGCACGGGCCGTTGCCCGCGCGTGCGAAGTGGTGAGGGAGGCCGTGGTCGGCCTGGCCCTCTCCTCTTGCTGCCGCCTGTCCATTGCACGCTCTTTACGTGCTTTGGGGGGTCGACCAGATAGCCCCGTCCCTTTCTTTTGCCCCCCCCTTCTTTGGTGGCGATGGGGTCCCGTGGAGTCTCCGGTGGCCGCGACTCGCTTCCGGGAGTCCGGCGTGATCTGTAGACAGAGCCCCCCGTCACTGGGCACCGTCTATGTTTTGCCTAAAGTTGGCATTTTGTACCACGAGATGACTGTGGACACGCTGTCCTCGGGTGATTGGACGACGGGGGGTGTCCCCGGGAGCTTCTCGGCCGCGACCCGAAGCCTGACTCCCCCCCGTCACGGCCGCACGAGCGAAAGCCGTACGGACTGTGGACACGCCGTCCTCGGGTGATTGGACGACGGGGGGTGTCACCGGGAGCTTCTCGGGCGCAACCCGAAGCCTGACTCCCCCCAGTCCCGGCCGCACGAGCGAAAGCCATACGCCTCGGTCCTGCGCGCCGGCTGCTGTACGTCTCGGGCCAGTCCCCACGGACCGTGCTCTCCCCCTCTGCGTGAGAAGAGAACGAAGGGCTTTATGTGGCGAGGCTGAAGCGCAGGCTCGTGTTCCGGACGGTTGTTCCCGCCACGGTTCCCTTCTCGCCCCGTTTTTGTTGCCGGTCGATCGATGTGGTGACGTCGCGCTCTCCCGGGCCGGGCCTAAGCCGCGCCAGCCGAGGGATGGACATTCATTGGCGAATGGGACCGCTCTTCTCGCTCTGCCTGCGGGCCCCTCTCCTCTCCTCTCCGTCCGACGGTGGTGCGTGGAAGGGAAGGGGTGTGGAACCCAGCCAACCTCGGTGTCACGCCCGTGGTCTCTCTGACGCAGCGGACACTCTCCGCACGCCTTTCTTGGCTTGTGTTGTCGCTGGCGCCCCTCCCGCGGCGGGGAGGGGGCGTCCAGTTGACGCGCTGCACGCGCCTCCCTGTTGGGCGTGTGTCTGCTGTTTCGCCTTGGCCCTCGGTGGGTGCCCCTGGAGCGCTCCAGGATGTTGTGCAGGTGCCCAAGGCTGAGCTGGTGGTGTCGTTTCCCGCTCCCCGCGAGCCCCCCTGCCAGGCCACCGCTGTTGGTGGTGTGCTGGAGGGGAGCCGCGGGGGAGTCTGGCCGGATAAGGGGAAGGCACGCCCGTCCCCCTCGCGGGAGGGGGACTGGGACTTTGCAACGTGTGTCGCGCGGGCGACCGCGACAGGGCCGTCAGCAATGCCAGCCGCTGGCTGACCGTGAGAGTTGGTTTTTTGCTGCCGCCTGTTCTTCCGTTACTGTAGTGGTCTTTTTTCTCTTTTTCTATCATGTCGTGCCGGTGTTCCCGACGCAACACCGCAGGCTCTTTTAGTTAACTGTGGATGAGGCCCCTGGTGAGGCAAGAGGACGAAGCCCAGAGGCAGCATGGGCTCGCTTCGCGTGCTCTCTCTCAACGGCCCCTATCTCGAACGCTCGTGTGTCCACCCTGTGCTTGACCCTGTCCCGGTTGGGTTCTCCCCTGGGTGGCCCCCCCTTCCCTCGGAAGTGTCTCCACGTGGCTCCGCGGGCCCGATGGGGTGTTTCTGCTAGGGTTAGGGGACGATGCACCCTCGGTGAGAAAGCCTTCTCTAGCGATCCGAGAGGGTGCCTTGGGGTACCGGACCCCCCAGCCGCCGCCCCTGCTCTGGAAGCGTGTTTGGTTAGCTGCCTCTGTGTTTGGGGCTTGGGCTGAGTGGCGACGCAGCTGTGCCTTACCGTGGCACGCGCCTCACCCCTTGGAGTCGGGGGAGGGTCCCGCCAGACACGGGCCGGCGTCCGTCACGGGAAGCGCTGCGTTTATGTGAGCTTGCGCGCGTGTTGCTGCGTGCGCATTCTGGTGCGCGGGGGGGATTCTCTCCCGTTGCGTGCCAAAGGGGTTGGGGGGCCCCGGAGGCCTTTCCCATCCCCCGGCGTTCTGCTCCTGCGCCTCGAGTGGCTCTCCGCCCCGCTCCCACCACACAGATTTGCAGCCGGCGTGTGTGCTGTGCGGGTACGGTCGGGGCCCGGCTTGTACTCTGGGGGCGCTCCGCCCGGGTTGGGTGAAGGTTGTTCCCGGCGGAAGCCAGTCGGCGTTTCTTGGGTCTCCCCGGGGCCGTCCCTTGGGCCTGGAGGGCCCCCGGTGGTGAGACCCCGCGTTTGTCCCTTTGTGGCGAACCAACTCGCTTCCTGGCCTTGTCCTTTTTTTCCTTCCGTTCTTTCTCGCCCAGCGGAACCGTGTCCTCAACTCACCTCGCCGGGTGGCCCTGGAGTCCCGCTCCGTCCACCTGTGCCGTAGCTGCCGCGCCTTTTTCCAAGCACCTCCTTGCCCAGGGGTGGTCTCCTCATCTCCTCCGCATCCGTCTGTCCGTCCC
>NW_005353719.1:0-1879 GCF_000412655.1 Myotis brandtii
TCTTGGCCAGGTTCCTCAGGACTTCTTCGAGGTATGAAAGCAGGTGGGTGGCCATGCGGTGCCTGTCAGACAGGGCCAGGGCCTCCAGGTCCCCAGGGACTTCTAGCTCATCCAGTGACGTGATGAATTTCTGGGGGTGATGGGTGACAGCTGCTGGGTCCCTGCACCACAGGGACCGCCCAAAGGACCCTGATCTCACTCCCTCACTAGGGAACACACTGGAGAACCCCACAGGTTGCCTGGGGGACAGACACAGGGGAATCATCTAGATACTGCAGTAGCCAGAAGACAAAGGTGAGTATATGCCTATACGGCACTTAGCATTGATTAGCCACTGACTTTCTGCCAGGTTCTCTCCTAAGTCTGCACTGTCCAGAACACTCACCCCGAGTCACGCGTGGCACCATATTGAAATGGTAATATTTTGAATCTATTGGGTTAAATGGAATCTTCACATTAATTTCACTTGTTTACTTTTACTTTTTAAAAAATCCTCACCCAAGGATATGTTTTTATTGATTTGCAAGAGAAAGGAAGGGGGAGAGGGAGAGAAACATCTATGTGAGAGAGAAACATCAATTGGTTGCCTCCCATACACACCCCAACCTGGAATTGAACCCGCAGCCTTTTGGTGTAGAGAACAATGCTCCAACCAATTAAGGCACCTGGCCAGGGCTAGTTTTCATTTTTTTAAAATATATTTTTATCGATTTCAGAGAGGAAGGGAGAGATAGAAACATCAATGATGAGAGAGAATCACTGGTCGGCTGACTCCTGCATGCCCCCCACTGGGGATTGAGCCCGAAACCTGGGCACTTGCCCTTGACCTGAATCAAACCTGGGGCCCTTCAGTCCATAGGCCGTCACTCTATCCTTTGAACCAAACCAGCTAGGGTTATTTTTACCTTTTTTTTTTTTTTTTTAAATAAAGCTACTGGAAAAATTTAAATGACATAAGGGGCTCATATATTTCTACTGGGCTACGTGCATATGCTAAAACTTACATCCAGTGCTTACTGTGGGCCGGGCACTGTTCTTTGAGAAAGATTCTCTTAGTTCATTTAAACCTTCACAACCGCTGTATAAAGCGGGAGACTGGGACACAGAGAGGGGGACCCTGAAGTCACGGCAGTAAGTGTGTGGGGGATTTGAACCTCTGTGACTCTGCTCCAGAGGCAAAATTCTGAATTGCTCCATTCTGTAGCCATTATATCCCTCGCGAGCGTGTGTGTGTGTGTGTGCGAGGGCCACCCAGGAATGGTGGTGTGTATGTACATCCGTTTGTGCGATGGGGATATACAGGGTGTCCTCAAAAATGTATACATACTTTAACAGCTGGTAGCTCAATTTTGAAAATGAAATATACTTTAATCAACACTGCCTTTATAATTGTTCCGGCTGTGTCCATACACTTTTGGGGGACAGCCTATATCTGATATGTGTATAGTGTGCGTACAGCCACAGCTGTTTCTCTGATTAGAGGCCCCTGCTTGGGCTGTCTCCACTCACACTGAAGCATCCCCCAGCCACCCCCACACTGTCCTGGGCTTCCCCCCAGGTCATGTCCTTACGTGGATGGTGTCCTGGGCCGAGTCAGCCTTGAAGTCTCTACTCATTTCCTGGACTTTTTCAAAGAAGTTGGAGAGACTCTGGGGAAAGAGGAGACGAGGGGTCAGAAACCCTCACAGGTGGGTGGGGGAGTGTGGGAAAATGGGTGGACAGTGAGCTGAGTGGAGGGACCTTGCCTCCTGGTCCCGGCTAGAGTCACTCACCTGGCTCTTGATTCCAGGGGGCAGGGGCCAGGTGGGGAAGATCTCTGCAGGGGACAGAACAGCTGTCCATTAGGTGTGTGAGTGTGTGTGTGTGTGTGTGTGTGTGT
>NW_005353719.1:3322-8113 GCF_000412655.1 Myotis brandtii
AGGTACATTCATTCACATCTGAGGACAAAGCCAGAGCGTCAGGCCCTCCCCGCACCCACTTCTCTTTGCCTGAGGATCCCACCGTCAGTACACATGCCACCACCTGGTGACCTTCAACTTCACCCTCAAAGCACATTACAGTGGCCTCCCTCCAAGATGGACATGGCAGGGACCATGGTCTCCAGTTTATAGGTGGCAAATCCAGGAGGGAAACTGAGTCACAGGGACTAGGTTTCTTGACCAAGGACTCCTGCCTACACCCTCCTGGGCCCTGGCCCTGGTTCCCTTCTGGGAACCAGAAGTCACACCTCCCTCTGCTGCATGTGACAGATGAGGAAAGGGAAGGGTCGGGGGTGCTCATGGAGGTACAAGGAAACCCCAGGCCCAGAAGACCCTGCCATCGCCCTGCTCTGTGGCAGGACTTTTCAAGGAGGTGAATCCTTAGGCAGGGCCTTGGCAGGGAACCTGAGAATCTTCTCCTGCCTCCTGGGGCTGCGGGACCTGCGTCGGCTCCTTCCCCAGCTCCATCCAGTCCAGTCTCACAGCGTCCTCCCGGGCCCTCTACCTCTGCACAGCTTTGAGTCCTCTGGGTTCAGCTCAAATCCTGGTGGGCACGTGCAGGTGTAGCTGCCATGGGTGTTGACACACTTGCGGCTTTTACAGATTCTGGGGTCCAGACATTCGTCCATGTCTGCAAGGGGAAGGAGAGGGTGATGGATGCCTGCAGCCGTGGGCAGCCTTCAAGGCTGGGAGTCAGCCACGTTTCCTGCCATAGAAGCGTCTGAAGGCCCCACTGCCTCCTCCCAGGCGAGTGATGCCTTTTCTAATTCACATGGAGGTGTCCTGTGGGTGAGCATGCTGGCCTAGGTGCTCTGTTGTCCAGATGTGGCCAGAAGCGGTCCAATTCCTCCCTCTGACTCCCTCCACCACCACCTCCTCTCCGGGCAGCTCCCAGCTAGGGCAGGGACATCACTGCCACCTGTGTCCCAGCCTGAGGACTTGGGCAGAGGCCAGGGTGCGCCTTCCTGGAACCAAGTGCGGGAGAAGTGCTGCAGGCCCTGAGCAGGCTCGTTTCGGTGGCCTTGGTCCTGACTCCCGCGGGGTGGGTGCTGTGGGCTGAGCTCTCCTTAGAATCCTGGTGACTCTGTTGAGACAGCGCTCTCCCATCCACTCGACTTCTGAGACTCCAGCCCATGGAGATGGACCGAGAACCACCCTGAGCCTGACCCCTCGCGGACAAGGCTTGTAGGCCGGGGCCCAGAATGTGAAAATGATGCCAGACAGGCCAGGGCCACCTGGACAGTGGGTGCCAGGCCATGAGGGCAGTGGGGCTGACATCCAGCCATGCAGCCTTGTGGTGGTGAAGGTGCCCCTTCTGATCCCCCTGAAGGCATCCCCTGGACTGGCAGGGAGTGATGAGAATCCACATGTGAGCTTGGCCAGCGGTGGGCAAGGGCTGGGTGCCTGGAGCGGAGAGCAGCAGCTGATGGGTGAAGAGTGGCAGGTGTGTCTGTCATCTGGATCCTTGTTCTCCCACCAGGGACACAGACCTGTGGGCCTTGCCTAGAGGGGCTGAGCTCTGTCTTCTGTAGCCCCATGGTCTGGGCCCCCATGGCACCTGGGTTGACCTCCTTGGGAGAGGATTGAGCCGAGGGCAATGGTCCCCGATGACGCCCCTTCCTGTCACCTGGTCCAGGTGGGAGCCTCTTCCTTCACCCAACTCTCAGAGCTTGGGGCTGGGTGGAGAGGTCGACGTCACCCAGCCCACCCCCAACATGTAACCCATCTGGATCCGGTCATCAAGCTGCCCACCGTCCTGAGAATTGAAGTTATGGGGGAGGGTCAGGGTGGACGCTTGCTTGGGGGATAGATGGAGGCCAAGTGGCAGAGAATTGGGGTCAGGGTATCAGGAGGCGTTTTCTCCAGCTGGGGCTGTGGACCAGAGGCAATTTTCTTGAGGGGGTCCCTGGGCCATCACGGCCCGGGGGGTCTGGGAGGGCCTGGCATGGCTGCCCCTGTGTGGGCTCCGGTGGCATCAGGTCTCATCCAGCAGGCACTGGCGATGGGGAAGAGGGCGATATTGCTCTGGAATGCACTGCGCCATGAGCTCTTGAAGTATCTTGACTGCTGCCCTTGTGTGTTTTATGCAATAAGACGCCAGGTGAGCAGGCTCCGAACTTCTGGAATGGCCTCTGCAGAGGGTTCTGAGTCTTGCGGTTCAGAGAGGGTGGGAGACCAGGTAGGTGCCTGGGATGGCCCTTTGATGTCTGGAGAAAGAGGGGTGAGCGGCCGAGGAAGGGGCCCAGGTCTCCTGCTCAAAGCAGACCTCGTGGGCCATGACGCGAGCAGACAGGTCCTCAGGTCGGCAAAGGCTGGGATGCCGAGTTGGGCAGGTGCGCAGACGGCCCAGCTGAACCCGTCACAAAGCTAGGTCTTCAGGTGGCAGGTCCTGATTCAAACCCGCAGCAGCTCTCCCCCTGAGGTGCCTCCTCTGCCACCTCTCTTGTTCGGCCATGTCTCTGCCCAGCAGCTCTGGCCCTGTCTCTCAGCCTGGCCTGTTCCTGACACAGCCACACACCTCAGTACCCACAGCACCACCTGCGTGCAGGGCTTGCAGGCACGCTGAGTGGGACCCATGACCACCGCTGCGGTTGTGCAGGTGGCTCACTGCACAAGGGGGTCCAGCCAAGGAGGCAACTGGGGGCTAAACACCAGCTCGCTCTCCATTCCCCAAACACACCGTGTTCACCTGGAGACAAGGGACATGTTTCCAATTCACATGAAGGCTGTGCCCTGTGCGCAGGCTACACATCGGGGGCATAACGTCCCCCACAGAGGCCCCTGTGGACAAGCAGTGCCGTGGATGGAGCCCTCCCGCTGGGCTCCAGGCAGGTGCAGGTGCCCCCTTCCCTCCCACCAGGCCTGGGGACCCGTCTTAGAACCTCCAGGACCCCCAGCTCGGCCTCCTCCTCCCCGCTCTGTATTCTTCACTAACCCCCCCTCTCTGGGTGAGTCATGGCTTCTGCCTGATCATTGCTGGCACCATCTGCCTGCGGATGCTAAAGCCCCTTCCCTGCCCACCTGCTCTCCCTGGAAAGGGGCAAAGCCTGGTGATCATGGAGGCCTGGCTCCTCTTGGGTCCCTGGGGAGGGGCTGGGCCAGGCCAGCTGTTCTGAGTAGCCACCCGGGGTACATCCCCTGGGATGTCCAACCCAGAGAGGGTGTGCTAGATCAGAATGAGTGTAGTCTAAAAACCCAACAGCCACCACTGTGCTGTGCTCTATGATCTCATATACTCTCCCAGCGATTCTGTGAGGTAAGCATCATTGTCACTCCCTTTTACAGATGGGAAAACTGAGAGGTGAAGAATGTGTCCAAGGTCATACAGTTAACAAAAGTTTTTATCTGTAAAAGGTAGGCTCTCTCTCTCTCTCTCTCTCTCTTTTTTTTACACAGAATCACAATAATATTATCACATCTCGCAGATAGATGATTTCTGAATAAGTGTCCTGGCTGGCGCTGCATACACAGCTGTCAGGTAGCAATACCAGGACTTGGGTCCTTGGCTGCAGATAGATTTCTGAATAAGTGTCCTGGCTGGCACTGCATACACAGCTTTCAGGTAGCAATACCAGGACTTGGTCCTTGGCTCTCATGCCACCCTCCTCCCTGTGCTAGTGGGACAGGCACAGGCACACTTGGCCCGCTCAGACCTGGGGGCTGCACCTATAACCAGGGCCCAGCACCCTGTATGCCGCAGGAATGGCTCTGGTGATTCCAAACCCCATGGACAGGGAGATGGAAGATGCGGGTCATTCTTACCGGGAGAGGCTTGTAGGTCAGAATGAGTGTGGTCTAAAAACCCAACAGCCACCACTGTGTTGTGCTCTATGATCTCATATACTTTCCCAGCGATTCTGTGAGGTAAGCACCATTGTCACTCCCTTTTACAGATGGGTAAACCGAGGCACAGAGAGGTGAAGAACGTGTCCAAGGTCATACAGTTAACAAAAGTTTTTATCTGTAAAAGGTAGGCTCTCTCTCTCTCTCTCTCTCTCTTTTTTTTACACAGAATCACAATAATATTATCACATCTCGCAGATAGATGATTTCTGAATAAGTGTCCTGGCTGGCGCTGCATACACAGCTGTTAGGTAGCAATACCAGGACTTGGGTCCTTGGCTCTCATGCCACCCTCCTCTCTGTGCTAGTGGGACAGGCACAGGCACACTTGTCCCACTCAGACCTGGGGGCTGCACCCATCACCAGGGCCCGGCACCCTGTATGCTGTAGGAATGGCTCTGGTGACTCCAAACCCCATGGACAGGGAGATGGAAGATGCGGGGTCATTCTTACCTTGACACGTGTTCTCACTCTCATTACTGAACTTCGCTGCCCCAGAAACAAGCCTGTATCCTGGGCTGCATGTGCAGTAGTAGCTCCCCACCGTGTTATGGCACTCTGCGACTCTTCCACAGGCCCTCACTGTTCCGAGTACTTCACATTCATCAATGTCTGCAACAAAACGGGATACAGGGTCACCTCCCAAAGCCATGAGTGCCCTCAAGGCAGAGAGCGTGGTTCCATAGCTAGCATGGAGCCTGATGTTCAATCAGTGTCTTTTGGGAAATAATTAGGCTCAGGCAACATTGCTGTGGCTGGAGCAAGCCATTCCTGAAACCCACTAAATCAGCTCTGCTCTGCTCAGCTTTCTGTCTGTCTCCTGGATTTAGATACAGGAGCAAGTGCTGAAGTGGTGGGTGGGTGGAAGCTCTGCATCCCCCGCCCCAG
>NW_005353719.1:8880-11249 GCF_000412655.1 Myotis brandtii
GGCCTGAGGGTGACACATCTGAGGGAAGGGGCAGCTCACCCCTCCCAGGCTCGGGCTCTGTCCATTACTCAAGGAGAGAGTGGGCAGGTGGCACCTCGCTGGCCTCCAATGCCCATGGCCAGAGGGTCTGCACCCATCGCCTGACGGTGGCTTTCAGGAACTTAAGGATGGGGAGGGGCCTGAGCCTGGCAGGGGTCTTGGCTTCTGCTGACCTGTGGGCAGCAATTCAGGAAACATACTGGAGCCAGATGGCCTTGGTTCTAATCCCAGACCTTGGTCAGGTGCCTCAGTTCCTCAGTTTCCCCTTCTGTAGAATGGGGATGAAGAGGGGGCCCATTTCCTAGAGTGTGAGGGTTAAGCAGACAAGTACTGCCTGGTGTGTCAGAGTGCTTACTGTCGTCATTTCTTTATGTAAAAATGAAGGGGTTGGGCCAGGTGTCCTCTCAGATCCAAATCTAAGGTGCTCCGGCCCACACCCTTCCTCAGGGACACAGGTGCAAGCACACTGCACCCACATCTGTCCACAACGACCAGCTTGGGACCCAGTGGTGACATTTCACGCCCTGGCTCCCTGCACACAGGAAGATGCTGGGGGCTCATGTTAGGGGTGGAGCTACACAGGCTCCCCAATCCTGCGCTTCCTGCTGCTCAGGGCACCCCATTCCAGGGCATGTCCTGGGGGTTCTCCTTAAGTCAGCAGGGGCTAGAGAAGACGACTTCCTTGCCCGTTCACCAGAGAGACAGACAAGGAGACAAGGAGACAGATGGAGAGAAAATAAAGAGGGGGAGAGAGAGAGAGAGAGAGAGAGAGAGAGAGAGAGAGAGAGAGAGAGAAGGCACTAGAGACTTAGAGGAGAAAGAGGGAGATAGAGATGGAGGGAAAATGAAGAGATGAAAGAGAGACAGAAGACATAGAAATGGAGAGAGAAACAGAGAGGCAGAGTTAAGAAGACAGTAATATAGAGAGATGGACAGAGAAATAGGAAACTCCTAGAAAGGGAGAGACAAATGCCAGAGATTAGATGGAGAGACATGGAGAGAGAGAGAGATGGAGAGCCAGATAGAGAAACAGAGGGCAAGGGAGGGCGGGAGTGAGTGCGGTGCCTGGGCAGCAGGTGGGGTGTGGGGAGGGCTTGAGGATCCATCCAGTCCCTGCAGATCTAGAGATGCTGGGGAGGCAGCCCAGACCCAGATAATCCAGGGAGACCAGATGGGGGCAGTGGGTGGAGGGATGGGGGCCAGGGAGGCAGAGCAGGAGAGAGTCACTTCCTGGGCCAAATGAAGGGATAACTCATGGCTCCCAGTCCCCCATGGAGGGGCTCCCAGTCCCCCATGGAGAGGCTCCCAGTCCCCCATGGAGGGGCTCCCAGTCCCCCATGGAGAGGCTCCCAGTCCCCCATGGAGGGGCTCCCAGTCCCCCATGGAGAGGCTCCCAGTCCCCCATGGAGGGGCTCCCAGTCCCCCATGGAGAGGCTCCCAGTCCCCCATGGAGGGGCTCCCAGTCCCCCATGGAGAGGCTCCCAGTCCCCCATGGAGGGGCTCCCAGTCCCCCATGGAGAGGCTCCCAGTCCCCCATGGAGGGGCTTCCAGGGGAATTTTGGGGTTGGTCATTGTGAGCACAACTTGAGGAGCTGTGGAGGGTGCAGACTGGAGGGCCCCCTGAGCACTCAGTCCCAATGTCCAAACTTGATACCCCTCAGGCCAGCAGAGGGCAAAGACCCTCACACCCTCCCCGAGGCCATCGCAGATGCGGTGAACAGGCTAGAACTCCTGTCTTCCTCCTCTCTGGCCACAGGGTTTGGTTAGTTCTCCCTTTGGTGGAAACCCACTTCCTCTTTGTAGGACAGACCACAAAGTGACCTTCCCTGGCAGGGTGGGTCCTGGGCCGATTCATTCCCAGCTCTCAAAGCCCCAGTAGGAACTTCCATGCTCACAATTACCCTAGAAGACAGAGGCTCTATTTATGCCCACTCTGCAGATGGACACACTGAGGCTCAGAGCCCAGAAAAGGCCTATGGAGAATCTGGCGAAGAGGGGGCTGGGGAAGATGGAAGTAAGGGGTCAAGTTCCCCAGACCCTGCAGGGAGGGGGTTCTTTGTGCTGAGCTGGGCTTTCCTGCCCCACCACAGAGGCTGCTGGGTCAGACCTCCACCTGGGGCCCAGGAAGCCACCCAAACAGGAGCCTGGAGAGGGGTGACTGGTCGCTGCTCCCAGTCCCATCTGGTTTGCATTCCCCTAGCTCAGTGGTCAGCAAACTGCGGCCCCTTGAGTGCGGCTCTCTCACAAAATACCACGTGCGGGAGCACACGTACAGTGCGATTGAAACTTTGTGGCCACACTCAAGGGGCCAAAGAGCCGCATGTGGCTCG
>NW_005353719.1:11694-13586 GCF_000412655.1 Myotis brandtii
CCCCCTCTCTTCCACCTGCTTCAGTTTCCCCTCTTAGGGAGCAGCTTCCAAAGTGGATCTGGAAGGAGCGTGGAGATCCCTCTTGGGGTGGGGAACAGACCCTTAGAGCACCCCGGGGTTCCTGCCCAGGCATGAAGGTAGCTGGACACTGCTAGCTGCTCTCCCATGTGCCATGGCTCCCGCCTAACCATGTGGCTTCCTCCATGTCAGGCCCCGGAGCTGCCAGCGGTGCCTCCTATTTCTCCTCGGTGGGGGTGGTGTGGGGAGACTGGGAAATGGAGGCACCAAAGGGGTGCTGCCAGGGGCTCCCTTACCCCTCCCAGAGGGTCCCCAAACTCTTACCCTGTAGGATGTGAAAGGCGCTGAGGCGGGGACCTTCCATGGTGACCTGAGCTGCCAGCAGGGGAAGAAGCGGTTGGGCAGTCCCAGTCCCCAGGCGGGGCAGCCGCGCCTTTATAAAGTGTGTGGGCGGGACCACTGCCCCAGGCCCCGCCCTGCAACTGGTGGGGCAGCTGGAAGCCAACAGGAAAGTGCAGTAAAAACACAGACCCGGGGCCAATGCACTGGCGCCCGCCCCCCACCCCCCCACACACACACCACAGAGGTGTCACCTGCTCTCAGATCCTTTGTCAGCAGCTCCACCGTTTGAATTTCTGACAAACACTCTGAGCTCTGGGGCTCTCGGCACTCATCCCAGTATCCCAGGCTATGGGGGCCGTGAGGGCCGGGGTGGGGGAGTCTTGCCCGGAGGACTGTTTAGCTTCGGGAGGGGCCATCGCCAGGTCAGAAACCCCTCGGGGCTTTCTCTTTGGGGACTCCCCTGTGCTCATGGCCTTGGCATGTCGTAGTCTCCAAACCCAGCCCCTGAGCTAACAGTCCCCCCCCCCCATTTTTCAGAGGAGGAAACTGAGGCACAGAGAGTTCAGAGTCCTGTAGGAGCTGCAGGAGCGTGAAGGTGTCCTCATGGATGCCAGGCAGGCACCAAGAAAAGAGATGCCAGACACCCAGGGGCCACCACCCTGGAGACAGCCTTTCTGGGCGAGGTTTCCCCTGGTGGGAAACTTGCATTTCAGGGGAGCGTGGGCACCACGTTAAACCACAGAGAATCACATGATAGGAAAGCTGTTTCCTTTTTGAATAAGTCACATGACTGGCTTGTCTCTGGGGCCATCTAGCAATTTTTTAAATCTGCTATTATTTATAAAGCGCTTAATCCGGGCCGGGCCTGACTGTAGGTGCTGTGCCTATTTCAACCGTTGACTCTGCGAACCCCCTATGAGGCAGGTGCAGCTCTGCTCCCATTTAGAGGGGAGCTGGGGAGGGGTGGGCGGGGAGAGCTGAGGCACAGCTAACAGAGATCCAGGGCAGGAGAAAGTCTCTTCGGGTGCTAATGTGTCGTTAACACCTCAGTGGCCCTGAGGTTTATCCAGCTAGCCACCATGGTGTTATGTTCCTTGTGTTGTTATTTTAAGTTTATGGAGTCCCAGGGCAACACAAAGCGTTTGCCAGTGATAACATCAATATGCCGCTTCCTTTTGAAACAAACGAGTCAAGGATGCAAAAGTGTAGAAAAATTCAAGAACATATGAAGTCTATCATAGTTCGAAAGGGAAGATTGTGGTCCTGGAAAAGTAAGGTCACCCATGGCTGAGGGCAGAGAAGCACCCCCATCCCTAGAATTAACCCCTTCCTACCCACTGCCATTCCCTTCCCTGGGGGGCGGGGGGGGGGGGTCCCACCAGGGCGCCTGAGGGACCTGGGGGAGGGAAGTCGACACTGGAGGAGGCTGGGAGGGGAGAGGGCTAGACCAGTCTTTTTTGGCTTTTTTCCCCCCAAAAGCTGTAAACCCCAGGTCTGGGCATCCTGCCTTAAAGGCCAAGGTGTGATTCCTG
>NW_005353719.1:13648-19541 GCF_000412655.1 Myotis brandtii
AATGGGCAGGGTGTGGGTCCAGGAGAAGCGGGGGGGGGGGGGGGCGGGGGCGGGGCGGAGTCCCAGCCTGGGACGGGGAGGCTGGGCCCCAAGGCGTTGTCCCCACACTGTCCACAAGATCATCCATTGCTTTGCCCCTGGGATGTGCCTTGGGCCCTTGGAGCAGGTCTAACCTGTCTGGAACTCAGTCTTCCTATCTGAGGAATGGGATTAAAATGCCTGCTTGCTGGCCTCAGGCAGCAAGGTGAGGAAGAACTGGGTAACATACAAGAAAAGGCATTGAGATGTTTGCTGCAAGCTTGGGGGAGGCCCAAAGAGGAACATCCCGCCACCCCCACTATAACCTGGCCCGTCAGCAAGCCCGATGGCTCTGACTTCAACTAGACCCCAAATCCTCTCACTTCTCCTCATTGGCCCCCACCCTGGTCTAGTCCCATCATCCCCCACGTTGGTGCCCTGGCTCCTGTCCCCACACTGTTCCCCTCACTGTGGACCAAGGGTGCCTGGGACTGCCTGAGCCAGGCACATCCCTCCTCTGCTCCAGAGCCCTCTATGGCTCCCACTTCACTCAGCATAAACTTCTAATGGTGCAGACGGCCCTGCAAGCTCTGCCCTGGCACCTCCCTGCCCTCAGCTCCCTCTTCAGTCTCCTTAGTCACTTGGCTACCGGTTTTTCCTGGTGGAAAACCCCAGGCACATTCGACCTCAGGGTCCGACCTTTGCAAGGGCGGCTATCTCTGCCTGGAGCACCTGGCCCTGATAACCTTCTGGCTCCCTCCCTCCTGTCCTTCATGTCTTTGCTCAAACATTCCCCGACCTATCTCCCAGGTGTGATACGTAATCCTCCCCCATCCTCAGCAACCCTGATGGCTCCCCACTTTCCCCATTCTCTGTAGCACCTCATCAGACCCCATCATGGAACTTACCTGCTTCCCTGTTTACTGTCTGCCCTCCACCCCACAGACTGTGAGCCCCGAGGGCAGGACTGTGACCCCTTTGTGTCTCTGCACCTTGCAGGTCCCAGTGAGTGACCCCACCCCTGCTGCTGTCCCCACTGAAGGAAACCCCCTCGGGCTTCCTGGTCTGGCCCCACTGGAGTGTCAACATTACTCCCCCTCCTTCCTTGAAGTTCCAGCCCCGCTGACCTATTTGGCAGCCTCTCTGGGCAACCTGTGACCTCTGTTCCACATGGTGTGAGGCAGGGACATGGGTCCCCATTAGTCAGATGGGAAATGGGCACCTGGGGGCTTGGGCCACTGGCCTGAGAGTCCTCAGCTAGGAAGTGGCTGACCAGGATTATCCAACCAATAATAATAAGAGTATTATTCTATTTATTGTTATTTTCATGATCACAGCTGCAACAGGAACAATTGTCATGGTGGGTGATAGTCACCCAGTACCTACTATATGCCTGGCCCTCTTCTAAGCACTTCACAGGGATTGAACTCACTTATCTTCCCAGGAGCCCTAGGACAGTGATGGCGAACCTTTTGAGCTCAGCGTGTCAGCATTTTGAAAAACCCTAACTTAACTCTGGTGCCGTGTCACATATAGAAATTTTTTGATATTTGCAACCATAGTAAAACAAAGACTTATATTTTTAATATTTATTTTATATATTTAAATGCCATTTAACAAAGAAAAATCAACCAAAAAAAATGAGTTCGCGTGTCACCTCTGACACGCGTGTCATAGGTTCACCATCACTGACCTAGGGCCTGCTTCCCCCTGACATATGGGGAACCTGAGGCACAAAGTGGTTGAAATGACTTGCACAGTCACAGGGCACTCCCCCTCCCCACCTCCCATCTCCCATCAGAGGTCCTGGGCAAGACTGTCTCTTCCACTTTTGGACCATGTGGCCTCAGGCTGGTTAAGTGACTTCTCTGGGCCCCAGTTTCTCCATCTGTGAAGTGGTCAGAACCTCGGCGAGCACAGGTGAGGGTCCTAGGGGAGTGAACAAGTTGCAGGGGCTCAGAGTGGATGTTATGTGCTGTAAACCCAGCAGATAGGATGGCCATCTTCTCTGCAATGCCCTCTGCTGTGCGGAAGACAAGGGGACCTCAATGTCCTGCCCCCCCTTCTTGTGCCACCAGCCCATGCCCAGCACCCTTCCAATCCCCAGGAGAGGCGGGGGTCAGATGGGGTCTCCGGATGGAAGGGGGCGTAACAGGAAGCCCCCTGCCTGGGACACAATGGCAGAGGAAGGGGCCGGCCAGCCCCACACGGATGAGCCCAGCTGCTGGCTCCAGGAGGGCGGCACAGCTATTGTGAAGCCAGACAGCTGTCCCCAAGCAGGAAGCCCCAGAGAGTGAGGAAAGGGGGTGGGAGGCTGCTGGCCAGCTCTGACCCCAGACCCAGGGTCAGGAGGGACAATGGACCCTTTGTCTCCTCCTGCAGGCTGGACACCTGGGTTCCCCCCAGGCCAGGCTTTCAGAATCTATTTGACCAGATTGGTCGCACCCTGCCCAGCCCCCGCTGGCATCCTCCTGAGCCCTGACCCCCACCCAGTCCAGCCCAGCCCAGCCCAGCCCAGCCCAGCCCAGGGAGTGTGGAGGCAGCAGCGCTGAGCGGGCCATACTTATAGTTCCCTGGCACTGCTGAGTGAACTCCTAAATATAGAAGCTGAGCTATTTGAGGCCTTGGCCTGGGGCAGCGTGGGGGCAGGGGCACCGCACGTGTGCCTCCCTGGCCTGGGTCCCCAAGATTTGCCTGGGCCTCTCAGTTCCTGGGGCTGGGGCTGGGGGAATCACGGGGGCAGGGTGGGCAGTATGTCTGCTTGAATGGGGATACAGACCTGGTGGCGGAGCCCAAACCGATGAGGGAGGAAGCAAGAGGCTGTGATGCGTTAGAGCAGCGATTTTCTTTCTTTTTTTGTTTTTCCCACGCCATCTCACGGCACACATGAACTAATTGCTAAAATCCTTCAGCACACCAAAACTATATATTATATATTTTGCTGATCTGACCCCAAAAAAGTATGATTTTAATTCATTCACACCGGATGGCTAGTGTTGGCTGTTGTCACTTTTTATTTGACTGTTAAGGGTAAAGAGGCCAGTGCCCCTGACTAACTAGTCAGGTAGTGCATGTTTTAAAAATCCTTGCAGCACACCGGTTAAAAATCTTGAAAATCGCTGCCCTAGGGGGACGCGGTTCTGAGGGCCAGAGGAGGAGAGTGAGTTTGTGGCTGGGGTCCCAGCACCCACTTCCTCGGCCCCCTTCACCCCAAACTCCTACTGTGGAAGGAAATGGGGGTTGAGCTGTCACCCCTGAGTCTTCTCTGCTTCTAGGAAATGAAGGCCTCAGGAAGCTGCAGGGACACCCCCAAACCCCAAACAAACCCCGGCTCCTAGCAACCTACTTCCCCATCAACGCTGAGCTCACTGGGGGCTGGGCTGGGGGCTGTGACATGGGCTGGGGGTGGGGTTTGGTTATAAATAGCAGGTTTATAAGCAGCTGCCAAGACAGCCAGGCAGGGCTCCCCCGGGGTGAAGCGGAGAGGGTGCCTCATGGGGCAGCTGGACCTCAGAGTGTCCCTAGCTTCACCCCCTCCCAGCGATCGCCAAGATTTGGGGAAGTAAGAGCCAACTGAAGGGCGAGTTATTTAAAAGGGGCAACACCAATGATCCTTAAGGCAGCCCAGGAACACGATGGCCATTAAGAGTTAAGACTTTGATGGAACCTTAATGCCCCCTCTGCCACTGGATAGAGTGGATTGGAATATTACACAACAGTGAGAAAGAGCCCCGGGGCAGGCAGCGAGATGGCTGGGTCGCAGCAACATACTCCTTTCTCGAACATCTTAATTTGCTTGGTGGATTTTGTAGTTGAATCTTATTTTTTTCAGCTTTCCTGAGGTACAATTGACAAAATTGAAATATATTTAAAAGCTATGACCTATGATTTAGTTGTAGTAGAATCTTGAGCAAAAATAAAAGACCCCGCCCTGGCCGGTTTGGTTCAGTGGATAGAGCATCGGCCTGTAGACTGAAGGGTCCCAAGTTCAATTCCAGTCAAGGGCATGTACCTTGGTTGTGGGCACATCCCCAGTAGGGAGTGTGCACGAAGCAGCTGAACGATGTTTCTCTCTCATCGAGGTTTCTAACTCTCTCTCTCTCTTCCTCTCTGTAAAAAATCAATAAAGTATGTATTTTTTTTAAAAAAATATAAGTCCCCAGAGCCCCATACAAAAACCACCTTTGCCATAAAGCTCAGTCACGGAGAAAATGAAACAAGATGAGGTGTAAGAAAACAGAGAAACCAAAAATGAACGAGAGAATACAAAACAGGATTTGGGGTGGTGGAGGGACAGAGCTGGGTCATGTCCCAGTTCTTGGTGGGGGGCTGATGGGAGGGCCTTATAGGATAAAAAAAATAAAGTAAAATTAATAAAGCAGATCATGGGTGGACCAACAGTCACGAAAATTATATTTCATTGATTCTGTGAACCTGAGACCCCGTAACACTCTTTCTGGAACTTTTAAAACGTTTTAAGTCTCTAATGAGAAGTGGTTAGAAAGTGGCATTGAGGAAGCACAGGAAGGAAAGATGGAAAGAGGGGCCCAGGGTGTGGGTGGCCAGAGGAGGGAGGCCCAGCTGGGGAAGGGGATCAGCTGGGGGCGAGGGGAGGGGGCAGTGGAGGAACTGACAGTGGCCAACAGGAAGCTGTGCGGTGCGGAGCTGGGAACACTCAGTGCTGTTTTGGTGTCTTTCTTGAAGCTCGCAGCCTCTTCCCCATTCTGCAAGGGCTCCTGGGAGTGGCGGGCTGGGGGCTGACAGTGCCCAGTGATGATGGGCTCCTGCATCCCCAGGACCCTGCAAGGGGTTCCCAGAATGTGGGCCAGGGTGTAGAAGGAAGGGGGTTTAGGCTGAGTGCCCAAGTCAACCTCTCTTCATGCCTCAGTTTCCCCAGCTGGACTCCCCCTCTATCACAGGTTTTTTGGGTCTTGGGCAATGGTGCTGATGGTCATGACCAGTCTCAGAAAGAAGTGATGTATTCTGAGAGCCAGGGGCTTCAGTAAGAGTAAACCCATCCCCAGCACTCTATCAGATTGGGGTCTCGCTTCACCAGCTGGAAAAACAGTTTGGCACTTCCTCAAAAGTTAAACAGAGGCCCTGGCTGGTGTGGCTCAGTTTTGCTGAGTGACATCCCGTGTACCAAGAGGTCACTGGGAACAAACCAGTGTCCATCAACAGATGAACAAAATGTGGTCCATCTACACAAAGGAATAGTATTCAGCCACAAAAAGGAATGAAATTCTGATAGAGGTGGTCGGCACCCAACATTATGAATGTGCTGAATGCCACTGGATTGTTCACTTTTTTTAAAAAAATATATTTTATTGATTTTTTACAGAGAGGAAGGGAGAGGGACAGAGAGTTAGAAACATCGATGAGAGAGAAACATCAACCAGCCGCCTCCTGCACACCCCCCACTGGGATGTGCCCGCAACCAAGGCACATGCCCTTGACCGGAATCGAACCTGGGACCCTCGAGCCTGCAGGCCGACGCTCTATCCACTGAGCCAAACCGGCCAGGGCATGGATTGTTCACTTTTAAATGGCCAATTTCACCCGGCCGGTGTGGCTCAGTGGCTGCGTGTCGACCTATGAACCAGGAGGTCACGTTTAATTCCCAGTTAGGGCACATGCCCAGGTCGCTGGCATGATCCCTAGTGGGGGGCGTGTAGGAGGCAGCCAACTGATGATTCTCTTTCATCATTGATGTTTCTATCTCTCTCTTCCTCTCCCTTCCTCCCTGAAATCAAGAAAAGTATCCTATATAATAAAAGCCTAATATGCAAATTGTCCCCTCAGGCGGTCATTGGACAGGGAGTTTGACCAGGAGACTGGGAGTTTGACTGCTCGCTATGACATGTGCTGACCACGG
>NW_005353719.1:19797-23772 GCF_000412655.1 Myotis brandtii
GGGGGGGGGGGGGGGGGGGGGCCTCTGCCCTCATCAATTGCCCCACAGGCAGGATGGTGAAGCAGGTGAGGGGGCGGGGCCAGGCCAAGGTGGGGTGCCAGGCAGGGCTGCAGGGCTGTGAGGCTGGGGGCGTGAGCTGGGGCCTTATCTCCACAGGCCACCCCGAGGGATCCCACCCGTGCACGAATTCATGCACCAGGCCTCTAGCATTAAAAATAAACGAGTAGTTCTAGCTGGTTTGGCTCAGTGGATAGAGCATCAGCCCATGGACCAAAGGGACCCAGGTTTGTTTTTGGTCAAGGGCACGTATCTTTTTTTTTTTTTTTAATATATTGTATTGATTTTCTACAGAAAGGAAGGGAGAGAGATAGAGAGTCAGAAACATCGATGAGAGAGAAACATCAATCAGCCACCTCCTGCACATCTCCCACTGGGGATGTGCCCGCAACCCAGGCACACGCCCCTGACCGGAATCGAACCCGGGACCCCTCAGTCCGCAGGCCGACGCTCTATCCACTGAGCCAAACCGGTTTCGGCAAGGGCACGTATCTTGGTTGTAAGCTCCTCCCCAGCCTGGGCCCTGTTCAGGCCTCATTCAGGAGGCAACCAGTCAATGTGTTTCTCTCACATCAATGTTTCTCTCTGTCTTTCCCTCTCTCTCTTCTACTCTCTCTAAAAGTCAATGGGAAAATATCATCTGGTGAGGATTAACAAAAAACATAAATAAATAAATAAATAAATAGCCAGTTTATGTCATTGTGAATCTCACCCCAATTTTTTAAAAATCCTGAGTGGGTGATGGCACGGTCCCCCTGGGCATCTCTGCTGTCACAGCCTCTCCTTTGTGGCTCACAGGTTGCCCCTTAGTTTATCTTTCCACTGTCTGAGATGAAGTAGGCGTTACTCTCCTCCTTTTACACATCTGACAGTCACATATTCACTCAACAGACACTGCATCCCTGGCACGGTGCTAGGCTCTGGGGGTGCATGTGGGAAGAAGCCAGAGCAAAACCTCTACCCCACGGGGCTGACAGTCCCACGTGGGAGATCATGAACGTGATACATGAGACTGTAGTGGAGAATGTCAGGAATGGGAGCATTAAGCAGGTTAATGAAGGGGGAGGCGGGTGCTGGTGGGGGCGGGGTTGCAAAACTAAGTAGGGTGGTGGCCTCCCCGAGAAAGTGACATTTGAGGAAAGACCTGAAGGAAGTGAGGAGGCAAGAGCTATGAAGATATCTGGGGAAGAATGCCCCAGGCAAAGGGAAACGCCCGTGCAAAGGCACTGAGGCAGGGGAGGGCCTGGTGTGGAAGAGGCCTGTGTGGCTGAAGCTGAGAGAGCAAAGGGGAGAGAAGTGAAAGATAAGGCTGGAGAGATAATGGGGTGACATTGTATGCAGCGAGCAATAAAGTCAGAGATGAATTCAAAATATTTAACACCCATCCAAGCGTGGAGGTTGACCAGCTAGATGGAGTTGTCAGCCCTGCGTGGGTTCTCTCCTACACCCTCATTTCCGATGGCCTCCCCTGAGCAGCTGGGGGGCTAGGACCCTCCACGGCAGCTCCCCCTCCCCTGGGGACAGCACAGACCTCCCCACACCAGACTTGAGCCTGGAAGGACCATGTGCCGTTTGACAGGTGGGGAAACAGGCTAGAGTGGGGCAGGAGCTCTCAGGGTTACACAAATACGGGCAGCGCTGGGGTCCCGATGCTCTCTACTACCCTGGGGTGGGGACCCGGACTCTGGGTGACTTCCTGCATCCAGCCCCCATCATCACTTACCTGGACCAGTGCAATCACTACCCTGTCCCCACTTCTACCCTTACTCCCCATAACAGCCAGAGGGCGCCTGTGAGCCCCCCTGACAGGGACCATCCCTCTGCTCAAGAACCCTCCATGGCTCCCACCTCACTCAGGGCAAAAAAGCCCAAGTCCTCTCACCTGGTCCTGAACACTCTGCCCTGTCCCCTCCCTCCCCTCATTCTCTTTTGCTGTCCTCACCGACTCTGTTCCAGCCACATAGGCCTCCTCACTGCTCCTCAACACTTCAGGCACGTTCCCGCCTCATAGGCCGTTCCCTCTGCCTGCACCGCCCTTCCTCTCCCATTGCCCCCTCACCTCCTTCAGATCTTTGTTCAAATGCCACCTCCTCGCTGAGACCTTCTCACCAACCTCCTCAAAATTGCAACCATTCCCCGGGTTCCTTTAACCTGTTGTACTTTTTTCCCCTTTTTTCTAAAGTGCTGATCTCCTTCACTTGTTTCCGTTGTTCACTGTCTGCCTTCCGGCAGCGCTCCTGCCGCTGCCATGGCTGTGTCTCCTGCACCTTCAACAGAGCCTCGTACGTAGCTGGCGCTCACTAATGGCTGCATAAATGAATGTCGAAGTCTGAATTTATTGCAGCTCTATCTTGGACACTTTTAAACATCTCGATAATTTCTTTCCTTTTTTTTAAAAAAAAAAATGATTTCACAGAGAGAGGAAGGGAGAGGGATAGAGAGATAGAAACATTGATCCGCTGCTTTCCACACGCCCTCCACTGGGGAGTGAGCCCACAACTCAGACATGTACCCTGGCCAGGAACAGAACCAGTGACCTCCGGGTTCATGGTTGACACTCAACCCCTGAGCCACACCGGCAGGGCTTCTTTCCATTTAAACATTTTTTTCCTTGTTCTCTTTCTTCTTCTTATTTTTTTTTAAATATATTTTTATTGATTTCAGAGAGGAAGGGAGAGAGAGATAGAAACATCAATGATGAGAGAGAATCATTGGTCAGCTGTCTTCTGCACAATGCGAGCCTGCAACCTGGGCATGTGCTTGCAGGCCAACGCTCTATCCACTGAGCCCAACTGGCTAAAGAGCAGTCTCTTTGACCCATGGCTGGAACAGAGGCTGAGGCTTGGGCCCCCAGGCCCTGGGAGTGCAGGCACAGCCCTGAGACTAGCGATCCTCTACATTTTGCTCTTGGGTGCCTCACCCTCCCCAACAGGAAGTAACATTAACCAAATGTAATATCACCCTCACCTGCCCCCACCAATGTTGGTTTTTCTTTCTTTTTTGCTGCTTTCCACTATGGAGATGGCCCTGGGTTCCTTTTATGACAGCGGAATAAGATTCCTTTCACATTAATTCATTTAAGAATGAGAAAAAAAGGAAAAGCAAGTTGATTGAAGGAACAATCTGTGTTCGGTGGAGAGAGGGACGCGTGATGTTTGCGAGCTGCAGATCAACTGCGCGCTGCAGGAGGCAAGGACTGGCTGAGGTCCGGGTTGCGTACGCAGGCGTGGCAAGGCCTCGGCCCAGAGCCTGTAGGTGATGCCGTCAGCAGCTGGGAGGGCAGAGCGTGCCTCTGGAAAAGCAGCAGCACTTGCTTCTGAGTGGCCCACGGAGGGGCTTTTTCTGAGATCATGTCCTGTTGGCACCTCTGTATCTGGGGCCGTAGCTGTCACGGGTTTTTCGTGGCCCCTGATGTGGGTCTTGACGCCTAGAGATGAAGTTCCGTGGCGGTGCCTTTGCGGAGGTGCCTCCACCACGCTTGCCTCTTGCCCCCAGCGTCTGTCTGACTCCAGCCTGCCCGGTGCCCACGAGGCCCGGTGGCCCCGGCATCGGCAGAGACAGGACCCACAGGTGCCCACGCCAAGCTTCCCTTGAAACAGAGTTGTTCAAATGCCTGGACAAATGGCCAATCAGCACGTGAAAACACGCTCTGTATCACTAATCATCAGTGAAAGGCAGATCCAAACCACAATGAGATACTGTCAGCGGAACCCCAGCTCGGCGGCTTGCCCCCACGAAAACCAACCTGGTTAGACAGATGCTGCTGAAAAAGGAAAGAGTTTTATTATTATTATTTTAAATACTAGAGGCCCGGTGCACAAAAATTTGTGCACTCGGGGGTAGGGGGTCCCTCAGCCCGGCCTGTGCCCTCTCACAGTCTGGGACCCCTTGGGGGATGACCACTTGCTGGCTTAGGCC
>NW_005353719.1:24106-29362 GCF_000412655.1 Myotis brandtii
CTTCTATAATTGAAACTCTGTTGCCATCACTGGCGCTCTAAGCTCTGAGGCCCCGGCTGGCTGAAAGCAGGTATCTGGGGTTTGTTTAGCTTCTATAATTGAAACTCTGTTGCCATCACTGGCGCTCTAAGCTCTGAGGCCCCGGCTGGCTGAAAGCAGGTATCTGGGGTTTGTTTAGCTTCTATAATTGAAACTCTGTTGCCATCACTGGCGCTCTAAGCTCTGAGGCCCCGGCTGGCTGAAAGCAGGTATCTGGGGTTTGTTTAGCTTCTATAATTGAAACTCTGTTGCCATCACTGGCGCTCTAAGCTCTGAGGCCCCGGCTGGCTGAAAGCAGGTACCTGGGGTTTGTTTAGCTTCTATAATTAAAACATTGTTGCTTAGAGTGGAGCTCAGAGCTGGGCCACAGCAGGCGGAGAACCTTGGCTTCCTCCATCACTGGAGCAAGCAAGCCTCATGTTCGCTTCAGCTGCATGGCTGCCGGCCGCCATCTTTGTTGGTAGTTAATTTGCATATCCTGCTGATTAGCCAATGGGAAGCGTAGCGGAGGTATGGTTAATTACCATGTTTGTCTATTATTAGATAGGATATTTTTATTGATTTCAGAGAGGAAGGGAGAGGGAGAGAGAGATAGAAACATCAACAAAGCCCATCTCCACATCTCAGCATAGACAGAGGTTTTTGTGAGGAGGGAGAGGCAAAGTGGAGCAAAGGAATCAGGGGAGGGGTTGGAAAGGTCTCTATGTGCGGCCAACGCAGTCCATTCCAATTAGGTCAAGTGACGGTCTGGTGTGCATCACCCTGATCTTTGTCATCCTGGCTCTACGTCATCCTGGTTCTAGGGTTGAGGGTCAGCAAATCTCCTGGAACTGGGTGACTGAAGGTGGGAGTCTGTATCTTCTGAAGTTAGTTCCTAGGATTCTTTTTTTTAAGATATATTTTTATTGATTTCAGAGAGGGAGAGGGAGAGATAGAAACATCAATGATGAGTGAGAATCACTGATAGGCTGCCCCCTGCACGCCCCCTACTTGGGATCGAGACCACAACCTGGGCATGTGCCTCTGACCGGAATTGAACCTGGGACCTTTCAGTCCGCAGGCTGCCGCTCTATCCACTGAGCCAAAAAGGTTAGGCCAGTCCCTAGGATTCTTATACAAACATGCTGTTTATTTACTAGTACAAGCTACATGTTAATCAGAGTCAGCATTTCCAGAAACAACGTCAAAAGCATGGTGGGGGAGGTTACAATTCTCACTGTTACAACATCACCTCACTTTTATGAGGACGGCTACTACAAACAAACAGAAAATCACAAGTGTTGGCGAGGATGTAAAGACATCGGAGCCCTTGTGCACGCACGGTTGCTGGGAATGCAAAATGGGACCGCCGCTGTAGAAACTGTATGGTAGTTCCTTAAAAAATTAAACTTAGAATTCGCACGTGACCCAGCAATTCCACTTTTGGGTCTACACCCGGAAGAATTGAAAGCAGGGACTCAAAGAGATACTTGCACACCCCTGTTCACAGCAGCATTACTCACAGTAGCTAAAAAGTGGAAGCAGCCCAACTTTCCACTGACGGATGAATGAATAAACAAAATGTGGTGTATATGTACAACGGAATGTTATTCAGCCTTAAAAGGGAAGGAAAGTCTGACACAAGCCGCAACGTGGATAAACCCCGAGGACATTATGCTGAGTGAAAGAGGTCAGTCACAAAAAGACAAATACTGCATGATTTCACTGAAATGACATATGTAAAGCAGTCAGACTCATAAAAAACAGAAAATGAAAAGGTGGTTGCCAGGCGTGGGAGGAGGGGCATGGGGAGTTAGTGGTTAGTGGGTGTAGAATTTCAGTTTTGCAAGATGAAAAATTCTCGAGGTTGGTTGCACAACAGTGGAAAGGTGCTTAACACTATTGTACTGCACACTTACAAAGTTTTTAATGTGTTTTTTACCCCTTAAATTTTTTTTTTAAAGGAAGGAAATTCCGACACACGCTACGACATGGATGACCTTTGAGGACCCTATGCTGGGTGAAAGAAACCAGTCGTAAAAACACAAATGCGGTATGACTCCGCTTTTATGAGGTCCCTAGAGGAGTCAAACTCATTGAGACCGGAAGTAGAATGGTGGGTGCCAGGGGCTGGGGGAGCAGGAGGAGACGTTAGTACTTAATGGGGACAGAGTTCCGGTTTGTGAAGATGAGAAAGTTCTGGAAATGGATGGTGGTGATGGTTGCACAACAACGCTACTAAACTGTCCACTTCAAAAATGGTTAAGATGCCTGCCGGACATGGCTCAGTGGTTGAGCGTTGACTTACGAACCAGGAGATCACAGTTTGATTCCCGGTTGCCAGCTCGATCTCCAGTGTTGGTCCTGCAGGAGGCAGCTGATGAATAATTCTCTCTCATTATTGATATTTCTCTCCCTTTCCCTTCCTCTCTGAAATCAATAAAAAAAATATTTTAAAAAATGGTTAAGATGGTAAATTTTACGTTACATATATTTCACCACATTAAAAAATAAAATCCAGGTCAGGGGATTAAAAGGGGCCGCACACTGTTTTCTTTTTCTTTTTGCCCAGACAGTAGCCAGGTGAGAAGGAAAATCTCTGATGCATTAAACCATGGAGATTTGGGGTTTGCTTGTTACTAGAGCAGAACTGAGCCCACCCTGACTCAGATGTGGCAGCTGACACCTGAGTCCTCTTGGTGTGTGCTGATGCCCTCAGTGGTGAATCCCAGGGCTGGGAAAGTGATGAGAAGTGAGCACTTGCCTTGGGAGCAAAATTTAAGGGGCACCAAGGAACTCAATAGTCAAGGTGACTATTATTCGAATGCAGTGTTTTTAATAATCAAAATTAATGCAAAACATGCATGATGATTGAAATAGTAAAATGTTAAATTAAGACAGGATCTGTCAAGCAATGTGCCGAGACATTGTAGAACAGAGGCCGAGGGAACAATCCATCTTTGTGCCTCATTCGTCTCACTGTAGTCCCTGCTCTGGTGAACACCTGAGATGCTCTGTCTGGGGCTTTCTGTGGGCCATGTGGCTGCAGGTCAGAACTGATAGGGAGTTAGCATCCCTGGGAATGACCCTCCACCACTTTTGGTAGCTCAGTACCCCAGCTCCCTCACTTCTCAACTGTGTGTCCTGCATATTCTCTGAGGTCCCTGGAGGGACTGAGCCCCAGGTGCCCACCACAGAAATGGGCTCATTCAAATTCAGAATTTGCTGCCTACATCTCACCTTCCTTCTCTGCTCATGCTTTCTAAGATCCCCTTCTTATAAAGTACCTGCACTCAATCCTTGTCTCAGACTCTGCAGTCGGGGAAGCCAGCCCAAGACAGATGTATTTCAACCTGTAGCAAACAGGTTGAAAAATAACTCCTGACTCACCTAATCTCTGGCCAAATCAGCTGCATTCGTGATGTATTGCTGTGCAACAAATTGCCCCAAACATAAGTGCTGAAAATAACAGTTATGATCTCAGTTTCTGTGGGTCAGGGGTGAGGTGTGGCTTCTCTGGGTTCTTTGCTTCAGAGTCTCTCATGGGCTGCAGAGTCGGCTGAGGGCTCCAGGAGAGAGGGTGCACTCCCAAGCGCACGCAGGTGTTGTTGGCAGGACTCAGTTCCTCAGTGGCTGTTGAGGAGGCAGCTCTCAGCTCCTCACCACATGGGCCTCTCCACAGGTAACCTAATCTGAAAGTCAGCCCTGGCCGGTTTGGCTCAGTGGGCAGAGCGTCGGCCTGCAGACTGAAGGGTCCCGGGTTCGATTCTGGTCAAGGGCACATGCCCGGGTTGCGGGCTCGATCACCAGTAGGGGACGTGTAGGAGGCAGCTGACAATGATTCTCTCTCATCATTGATGTTTCTATCTCTCTCTCCCTCTCCCTTCCTCTCTGAAATCAATAAAAAAAAGTTATTAAAAAAGAAAGTGACACTCATCACCTTGGTCTTACTCTACTGTTAGCAGTGAGTCGTGAGCCCATGCCCGCACTCAAGAGGAGGGGATTACACACGGATACCAGGAGGCAGGGATCCTGAGGGCTGTCTTGGAGTCTGTCCGCTAATTTCCCTTTCTTAGTGCTGGTTCCATCACCAGCCCAGGTCCCAAGTGGAGTGTCATCCTGTCCATAAGGCATTCTTTTTTTTTTTTTTACTTAAATTTTAAAATTAATTTCAGAGAGGAAGGGAGGAGAGACAGAAACATCCATGATGAGAGAGAATCATTGATCGGCTGCCTCCTACATGCCTCCTACTGGGGATCAAGCCCACAACCTGGGCAAGTGTCCTGACTGGGAATCAAACTGTGACCTTCTGATTCATAGGTTGGCGCTCAACTACTGAGCCACGCTGGCTGGGCAAGGCATTCTAACCTTGCTCCAAATGGCTCATCTAATCTCACCTCCTTCCTTTATTCTTGTCTTGGCCTTCCTTTTCTTCTTGAAAGCTCAGTCCCACCTCAGGGCCTTTGCACCTGCTGTTCTCTCTGCTGAGAACTCTCTTCCCCCAGACATCTGCATGGCTCCTCCTTCAGGTTCTTTCACAGGCTGGTGTCCAGGTGTTGGCTGGGGCTGCAGTCTCATCTGAAGGCTGGATCAGGGAAGCATTCCACTTCCTTGCAGTTTTAGCTTTAACATGAACTCTGTAGCCCTGTCCAGTGTGGCTCAGTTGGTTGGGCGTCAGTTCAATTCCAGATCAGGGCACATACCCATATTTCAGGCTCGATCCCTGGTAGGGGTGTGTAGAAGGCAGCCGATGGATATTTATCTTCCTCTCCCTTCCTCTCTCTCTAAAAATCAATAAAAAATCTTAAAAAACAAAACCCAAAAAACCTCAACTCCTTAAGTATGCATTCCTGTTCCACTATTTAGTCCTGCCTAATAAAGAGTTAACTCAGGCCTGGCCCTGTGGCTCAGTGGTTGAGTGTTGACCCATGAACCAGGAGGTCACCAGTTCAATTCCTAGTAGGGGCACATGCCTGGGGTTGTGGGCTTGATCCCCAGTAAGAGGTTGGGGGCTGTGGGGGGGCAGTCAATCCATGTTTCTCTCTCATCAATGTTTCTATCTCTCTATTGCTCTCCCTCTCTCTCTAAAATCAATAAAGACATATATACATCAAACCAAAAACACACACCTCATTTCAGATTTCTGACCTCCAGAACAATAAGAGAATAATTTTGTATTGTTTTAGGCCATTAAAATTATGCTAATTTGTTACAGCAGCAACAGCAAACATACATTAT
>NW_005353719.1:29374-35187 GCF_000412655.1 Myotis brandtii
TTTTCAAAGAGTTAACTCAGCGGGTTTGGGGTGCTCCAATCCTGCACCTTCCAAAGGAAGGCCTGTCTGCCTGATGCCCTTGCCTTGCTCCTGGGAGGTCACCTTTAAGGCCCTGGAGTGTCCTGCGTGATAAGAATGTCTTTGTACCTCAGATCTTAGACCACATCAGAGAGTCATGCTCACAATGTGATTCATAGCGGAGGCGTTGGGCCACCGATATGATCAGCTTGTCCTCTGAAGGGGCTGAGGTCAGCCACCTGAGGGGTCAGCCAGGCCCACGTGCTAAACGCCAGTAAAAACCCTGGACACCAAGGCTCAGGTGAGTGTCCCTGGTCGGAAATACTCAGTGCGGGTTGTCCCACATCGTTGCTGAGTGGGGTGAGAGCTGGGACTGCACGGGGAGGGGACAGCTGGAAGCTCATGCCTGAGTCCCACCCATGCGCTCTGTCCTTTGCTGATTTTTTAAACACACATATATATTTGATTTCAGAGAGGAAGGGAGAGGGAGAGAGAGATAGAAACATCAGTGATGAGAGAGAATCATCGATCGGCTACCTCTGCAAACCCCCCACTGGGGATGGAGCCCACACCTCGGGCATGTGCCCTTGACCGGAATCGAACCCAGGACCCTTCAGTCGACAGGCCGACGCCCTATCTACCCACTGAGCCAAACAAGAAAGGGTTGCCCTTTGCAGATTTTAATCTGTATCCTTTCCCTGTAATAAATTGTGATCCGGAGCATAACAGCTTTTCTAGGTTATGGGAGTCTGAGTGAATCATTCACCCCTGACCCAAGCCCCCATCCCCCAACCACCCTCTTCTGAGATCTTCATCTTCCTTGTCACTGAATGTTATGTTCTTGCTCGTTTGCTATTTCCTGTCTCTCCTCGGGACTGAACGGAACGGAAGGCTGGAACTCTGTCTGCGGCTCTCATGAGAGCAGAAGACCAGAGTGGTCTGGGGTTAGGTCCTAGCTCTGCCACTGTCTGGCGGTGTGGCCCTGGGTGCAACCTCACCTGTCTGTGCTCCAGTCTCCCTCTCTGTAAAACAGGAACGAGAACAGGAGTTCCTCTTTCATAGACCATCGGGAGAGGGATGGGCTGGTTTATTAAGGCCCAGAAAGGCCTCTGTAAGCACTAGCTTCCAAGTGCTGGTCACTCTCCAGTAGCCAGAGCTCAGTTGAGGACAAATGAGTTAAGACAGTCCCTCTGAGGCCTTTGACATGGAGAGGCAGGAGGCAACCAGAGAAGCCCAGATGGTGGAGAGGAGGACAGGAGAAGTGCCAGAGACAGTTGGACCTCTGCCCTGTGGCTCTGGTCCCACACAGGCCTGCCAGGGCTATTTGGGACTGCCCGGGAGCCAGGCCCATGGAGCCACTGGGAAGGAGGTCCTGGGAAGAGACAGAGCTGGATAGCCAGGGAGAGGGCGGCAAAAAACCAAATCCCACGACCAGGGCTCCTAGGAGGAAATGTGTGGGAGGGCTGGGGGTAAGGGGGGTCAGGGCAGCTGGAGCCCTGGCTGTGGGAGGGCACTGGAGGGCCCCAAAGAAAGGCTGTGCTGGTGGCCGCCCGCCCGTCTGGCCTGGCCGGGGAGGACGCCGCCCTTCTGCTGGGTGCCCTGGAGATCCTGCTGGGCGTCTGGACACAGCCCTACCCAGCCCCGAGGGAGGAATGTGCCCCATCCCCACCCCTGCTTCCAGCTTCTTCCACATAAGGCTTTCGTGGGTGCTCATGCCATATGAGTTCAGGACAAAGGAATCAGAAGCACATGGTCTGAGTCTCCAGGGAGCAGTAGTTCTGGAAACAAGACCGAAAGGAAGCCAGAGGGGGAATGCTGAGGTGTGGACTTGAGAGGCAAAGGGAGGAGGTGCCTGGCTCTGAGCAGGCTCCGCCCCTCACGATACCCACACCACCAGGGCTCTCACATCAGGGCCAGGCCATGGCTGGGGATGAGGCCGCTGTGGACCCATGTGCACCCTGGGGGGTCCCTCTGCCTCTCTGGGCCTCAGTGTCCTTCCTAGTGGCCCAGATGCTCAGGTCAAAACACTGGAGTCATCCATGTCTCTGTCTCTGTCCCTCTCCACCCCCTACCCCCACATCAGCAAACTCCGAGGGCTCTACTTTGAAAATCCATCCTAGCCCTAGCCGGCTTGGCTCAGTGGATAGAGCGTCAGCCTGCAGACTGAAGGGTCCCAGGTTCGATTCTGGCCAAGGGCACATGCCCGGGGTTGTGGGCTCAATCCCCAGTAGGGGGCGTGCAGGAGGCAGCTGATCAATGATTCTCATCATTGATGTTTCTATCTCTCTCTCCCTCTCCCTTCCTCTCTGAAATCAATAAAGAAATATATATATATTTTAAAAATCCATCCTAAACATATTTCAAAAAATATGTTTTATTGATTTTAGAGCAAGCATGTCAAACTCGCGGCCCACAAGGAATATTTTTGTGGCCCAGCCAATAAAACGCTATGTAAGAAAAGTTTTAATAAAAATTTTGTAACTTAATTTTTACAATATTCTGTTAGACATAATTGTTAATAACGAACTACAACGTTCACTAATGACTGATTACTATAATTGTGTTGCATTCATTTCCCTTACGCGTCTTACACGCAGGCGCACCATTTCTCTCCACTAATACCAGCAGCGGATATTTTAGCAGCCGATTGCCACATCATTAGTCTTGTACTGACTTGCTTGGTGTGCGCAACAGGAAATATTTCGCTTTCGGAGAATGAGAAAAATAGGTTTATTTGCGTTACGCTTATGAATTTGTGCAGTTATTCAGTGTATGGTAGGCTAATGTTCAAGAAAAAAATATTAATTTTTATTAAAATGTTCCATTATTTTATGTTAACAATGACTCATTTATTTCAGCCCTTTGTATTCAGCATGTCTCTATCAAAAGAAACCTATATTTCTATGAAAATTGAAGCTTTTGCTTTTTTTCGGCCCACATAAACTTAAACCTTGTTTATTTGGCCCGTGTTAGCCTTTGAGTTTGACATACTTGTTTTAGAGCAAGAGGAATGGAGAGGGAGATAGAAACATCAATGATGAGAGAGAATCATCAATTGGCTGCCTCCTGCACGCCCCCTGCTGGAGATTGAGCCAGAAACCCAGGCATGTGCCCTGACTGGGAATCGAACCGTAATCTCCTGGTTCTTGGGTCAACATAACCACTGAGCCACATCGGCTGGGCATGAATCCACCACTTTTCACTTCCTCCATGACCCCACCCTGGACCAGCCCCATTATCTCCCCGTTGGACCAGTGTAGTCACCTCTGCCTTGATCTTTCAGCTCCCACTCTACGCCCCCTAGAGGCTGTTCCCCCTACAGTGGCCAGAGAGCAACCTCTGCTCCCACCTCACTCAAAACAAACGTTGAAGTCCTCCTCGGGACCCACAAGGTTCTGTATGTCCTGCCCTGCCATTATCTGCATCTACTGTCCCCTCGCTATTTCCTCCAGCCCCACTGGCTTCCTACTGATCCTGGCACACTCTCACCCCCCCTCACCCCCCTTTCCCGCCTCTGCACTTGTGGTTTCCTTTGCCTAGGTCCCTTCTCCCCTAGATCTCCACACGGCTCTCTGCTCGCCTCCCTCAGGTCTTCACTCAAATGTCACCTCCTAAGAGAGCCCTCCCTCCTCCCCTGACCCCTGACTATGAACTGCACCCTCCTGTGCCTTTCTTTTTCTTTTTTTAAAAAAATCTATTCGTATTGATTTCAGAAAGGAAGGGAGAGGGAGAGAGAGATAGAAGTTGAAGTGAAAGCAGTCGTCCTTTTCTTGTTCTAATCTCAGTGGGGAAATCTTCCATTATTTCACCATGAAGCTTGATATTTGCTATGGGTTTTTTGGTATCTACCTTATATCAGAGTTTAGAAGTTCCCTTCCACCTTACTTCAAGAGTTTTAAACATGAATGGATGTTGCATTGTATTATTGAATCTTGGGAGCTCTTTATATATTGTGGCTACAAGACCTTTATCAGATATGTGATTTGCACAAATTTTCCCCTGGTCTGTGGCTTGTCTTTTTGTTTTCCCGATGTCTTGCCAAGAGCACAAGTTTTCATTTTGATTGTGCTTTGGTGACAAATCTAAGAAATCCTCGCCTAAGTCCAGGTTACAAAGATTTCCTTTGTATGTTTTCTCCTCGGAGTTTTATAGTCTTAGGTTTTACATTTAGGTTTTACATTTAGTTACTTTTTGTGTAGGATGTGAAGTAAGGTCTATGTTCTTTTTTCTTTTTTTTTTCTGCATGTGTCTCTCTTATTCGTAGGAAAATTTGGAGGGAGGTTATTCCTGTTTCTGGTAGAGTTAACAGTTGGCACAGGCTCCCCTGGCTGTTATTCTCCCACCATGGCCAGGGCAGGGCTGCAGGAGAGAAAACCATAGGCGCCTGTCCAAACAGGACGTTGCCCAACCCTCGGGGCTGAAATCCAACCTCAAGGGTCCTTATCAGCACTTCCATCGCAGCTCTGGCCTCAGGGCCCGCCACCCCAACCCTTCCCCTTCCTATGCTTAGCAGGGCAGAGCTAGGTTCCAGCGAGGCCCCCACCCACTCTGTTCCTTCTCCACGGGGGCAGCCCCTGCCTCTGCAGCCTTTCCCGCCTGGGTCTGGGGTCTGGGTGACCCAGCTTCTCATTTTTGCTCCATCCTGAACTAGATCAGGCCTCCCCCTGTGCCCTGAGCCACATCTGTTCCGACCAACTTAGAAAGTGCAGAGAGCAAACATTCCCAGCAGCCCTGCCCAAGTGTGTTCTGGACTGGAGTAGGGCTGGGGCTCCTTGTCTCTTGGCAGGGGCGGGGGGGACGGGGTGCAACCCCAGGTGGCCTGTCCTCCCAGCCCCTCACCCCACCTGTTTCTCTTCCCATGGATGGTGGGAAACGGCAACAAACCAAACCACAGATGGCAGACATGCAGAGACCATAGGGACTAGAGACCCAACCTGTGGCTAAGGACAGCTCGCTTTGAGGCCAAATCTAGTTGTTTATACATAAATATCTCTCTGTATAGATGTTTTGTTGTCTGACCATCAGTCTGACCTTCTATTCTTCCTGTGAACACCTGAATCGGGTCAGATCCCATCTCTCTTCTGCTCAGAACCCTCTGTGACTCTCACCGCACCCAGGTAAAATCCAAAGTCTTCCCCAAAGCCCATAGGCCCTGCACAATTTGCCCCGTCACCTCTGTGCCTCACCTGCCACTCTCCCCCTCATTCCCTACCTCCAACCACAGGCCTCCTCACTGCTCCCCAAATACACCAGCCACAGCCTAGCCTCAGAGCCTTTTCACGGACTGTTCCTTGTGCTTAGAGTGCCCTTTCCCTGATATTTTCATTCCTTTGGCTTCAAGTCTTGGCTCAGGTACCACCTCCTATTTAAAATTTCAGCCCCTGCCCTGGCTGGTTTGCTCAGTGGTTACAGCGTCGGCATTTGGACCGAAGAGTTGTGGGTACAACTTTAAGTCCGGGTAGGGATACATGTGGGAGGCAACCAATCGATGTTTCTCTCTCTTCCCCTCCCCGCCCCCCTTTCCCACCCTTTTTAGAAATCAATGGAAAAAATATCCTCGGTGAGGATTAAAAAATCCTATATAGCCCTGACCGGTTTGGCTCAGTGATAGAGCATCGGCCTGTGGACTGAAGGGTTCCAGGTTCGATTCTGGTCAGGGGCATGTGCCTTGGTTGCGGGCACGTCCCCAGTGGGGGGTGTGCAGGAGGCAGCTGATCGATGTTTCTCTCTCATCAATGTTTCTGGCTCTCTATCCCTCTCCCTTCCTCTCTGTGAAAAATCAATAAAATATATTT
>NW_005353719.1:35577-36046 GCF_000412655.1 Myotis brandtii
CCAGTAGGTGGTCATCCCCCGAGGGGTCCCAGACTGTGAGAGGGCACAGGCCGGGCTGAGGGACACCCCTCCCCATGCACAAATTTTTGTGCACCGGGCCTCTAGTAATAATAATAATAAATTAAAAAATAAAATCTCTGCTCCCTTCCCCAGCCATCCCTATCCTTTCCCCCTGCTTTAATCTTCTGTATAGCATGTCACCTTCTAATATCACTGTAATTCACATCATTATCTAGCAGTGGTTCTCAACCTTCCTAATGCTGTGACCCTTTAATACAGTTCCTCATGTTGTGGTGACCCACAACCATAAAATTATTTTCGTTGCTACTTCATAACTGTAATGTTGCTGTTATGAATGGTAATGTAAATATCTGATATGCTATATGTGTTTTCCGATGGTCTTAGGCGACCCCTGTGAAAGGGTCGTTCAACCCCCAAAGGGGTCTCGACCCACAGGTTGAGAACTGCT
>NW_005353719.1:36281-38944 GCF_000412655.1 Myotis brandtii
GTGACACGGCACCAGAGTTAAGTTAGGGTTTTTCAAAATGCTGACACGCCGAGCTCAAAAGGTTCGCCATCACTGACCTAGGCCAAGGCCAGGCACACAGTGGAGCTCACTAAACATTTGTTGAATGAATTGTCTCCCCTCCCTTCCACCCTTTGTCCGTTAGGTGGCTGGCTCCACCTCCAGCACCAGGAGTGGTCACATGACCCAGGCCTGGCCAATGGGCACATTCCGTCCTTTCTGGCCACAGTGATTGGTTCCTAAACGACATGGGACCCCAGTCTGTCCAATGAGGTTTTTGCTAGAATTGTTGGCCCAGTGGCTTTCTTGTTTTTCTCTGGAGTTTCTGACAAAACCTAAGCCAGGGATTGCGAAGGTCTTTTCATCCCCATGGGAGGTGGCTGCTGGGGATGAAGCTCCCCACGGGGGAGGGGAGAGGTTACTGTGTTCGACCCCTGCATCCAGCTATGCGTAAAGTCCACGTGAAAAAATACATTCTTTTTTCCTTTTTTAGACAGTTTGGGTTTGGATTTTTAATTGCAATTAAAATAGACCTGACCAATTCCTCCTTCCTTCCTTCTCTCCCTCCCTCCCTTTCTCTCTTCCTTTCCTCCTTCCTTTCTTCTCTTCTAACACTAACTTAATTCTATTCCATCCTGACCCGAACCACCATCTCCTGACACACAGCCAAACCAAAACTGTACTGTTTACCGTCCTGCCGGACAGCCTCCTCCCACCACCCGCTCCGGAGCCTCCCCAGGCCCACCTCTCCCCCTGGCCTGTGGGCCGCTCCCAAATGTGCGTGTGAATCCCAGCTCTCCCACTAGAGGGCTCTGTGCGCTCCATAAGTGACGCCACCTCTCTGGGCCTCTTTCTTTTTTCTTTCTTTCTTTCTTTCTTTCTTTCGGCCCCAGTTTCTTTTTCTTCTTTTTTTAAATATATTTTTATTGATGTCAGAAAGGAAGGGAGAGGGAGAGAGAAATAGAAACATCAATGATGAGAGAGAATCATTCATCGGCTGCCTCCTACATGCCCCCTACTGGGGATCAAGCCTGCAACTTGGGCCTGTACCCTGACCTGGAATCATGGAACCCGTGACCTCCTGGTTCATAGGTCAATGCTCAACCACTGGGCTGGGCCCCAGTTTCTCCATCTGTAAAATGGGAGCATAAGATCCTGACCCCAGTTCCCAGGGCCGCCTCCTCTCTAGCTCTTCTGACAGTGGTCACCTGAGCTTCACTCTTGCCTGCCCTGCCTGTTTGCTGTCATCAAGCTCTGCTGTAAGTTCCCTGAGTCCATCATGTGATCTACAGAAGCAGGTCTCACTACATCTCGGCCTCCGGGACTACCAGTCAGGGCGCTGGCCCCCGAGGGGACTGTTGACATCACCCCATTTCACAGATGAGGAAACCGAGCACCAGGTCACTCCGCCAGGATCTAAGCAAGGCTGTGCTTCCTCAGAGGGGTAAATGCATGACAGGTTGGAGAACTCCCAGGGAGGGAGTGATTCCTGGGGAGACGCTACAGTCAGAGCTTTGTGGGGGTGACATTTTAGGGCCAGAGCTTCCCAGACTCAGCACCATTTAGGGGAAGAAAGCCAGGCAGGGGGAACTGCAAGGGCAAAGGTGGGAACCAGCAAAGGGGTGAGGAGGAAAGCAGAACCTAATACCGGCGTTGTTATGAGCCCGGGCAGAGGGCACCAGGAGGGGCTGGGTGTCTGGAGGGGCTGGGTGAGCTCCCACTGGGGCTGTCACCTTGGGACCCATCAGGGCCTCCTCTCTGTGAAGACAGCTATTCTTGGCTTGCCTCATTCAGTTTGGCTCTGGCCCCACTTAACAGATGAGGAAACGGAGGCTCCATACAGGCCCCTCCTAGGTCGGAATCATCAGCTTTTCTAGGCCTTGCTGCCCCCCAACTAAAACAGGATCTTAGGAGCCCTGGGCCCAACTGGAGGGGGGGTCGTCACTTTGTAACCAGACAACAAATGGGTCCTGGCTGCCTGTCACTACTTGAGCCCAAGTAAGCAGAAACAGGGTTGAATCACATATGAGCGTTTATTCCAATAATGCTGGCGGCTCTGGCCCCATTTAACAGATGGGGAAACGGAGGCTCCATACAGGCCCCTCCTAGGTCAGAATCATCAGCTTTTCTAGGCCTTGCTGCCCCCCAAGTAAAACAGGATCTTAGGAGCCCTGGGCCCAACAGGGGGGGGTCACTTTGAAACCAGACAACAAATGGGTCCCTGCTGCCTGTCACTACTTGAGCCCAAGTAAGCAGAAACAGGGTTGAATCACGTATGAGCGTTTATTCCAATAATGCCGGCAGTATGGGAGAGCAGCAGGTCAGCCACACCCTCCCCCGCTTAAGCCAGCTGCTTATATGAGGTAGGAGAAAGATTCCATGGGGAAGAGGGCAAAAAGAATAAGAAAGGATATGCAGCCCTAGCTGGTTTGGCTCAGTGGATAGAGCATGGGCCTGCGGACTGAAAGGTCCCGGGTTCGATTCCAGTCAAGGGCATGTGTCTGGGTTGTGGGCTCGATTCCCAGTGGGGGACATGTAGAAGGCAGCCGACCAATGATTCTCTCTCATCATTGATGTTTCTATCTTTCTCTCTCCCTCTCCCTTCCTCTCTGAAATCAATAAAAATATTAAAAGATAAATATAAA
>NW_005353719.1:47999-60683 GCF_000412655.1 Myotis brandtii
GGAAACGGAGGCTCCATACAGGCCCCTCCTAGGTCAGAATCATCAGCTTTTCTAGGCCTTGCTGCCCCCCAAGTAAAACAGGATCTTAGGAGCCCTGGGCCCAACAGGGGGGGGTCACTTTGAAACCAGACAACAAATGGGTCCCTGCTGCCTGTCACTACTTGAGCCCAAGTAAGCAGAAACAGGGTTGAATCACGTATGAGCGTTTATTCCAATAATGCCGGCAGTATGGGAGAGCAGCAGGTCAGCCACACCCTCCCCCGCTTAAGCCAGCTGCTTATATGAGGTAGGAGAAAGATTCCATGGGGAAGAGGGCAAAAAGAATAAGAAAGGATATGCAGCCCTAGCTGGTTTGGCTCAGTGGATAGAGCATGGGCCTGCGGACTGAAAGGTCCCGGGTTCGATTCCAGTCAAGGGCATGTGTCTGGGTTGTGGGCTCGATTCCCAGTGGGGGACATGTAGAAGGCAGCCGACCAATGATTCTCTCTCATCATTGATGTTTCTATCTTTCTCTCTCCCTCTCCCTTCCTCTCTGAAATCAATAAAAATATTAAAAGATAAATATAAAAAATAGAAAGGATATGCAAAATAAAAGAAAAATGGATATTACAAGAAGGGAAAGTAGGCAAAAGGAATCGAAATGGGTATAATGGTTACAGATTGCAGGCAATGCATGCTGGGGGCTTGCAGAGAGCGGGTGCCTCCGAGACTCCATTGTTTCGGCTGCAAGGTGGTTAGTCTTTCCATGATATTAGGCAGTTCTCAGGTAAGGAAGATGGAGGAGCATTTCCAGGTTAACTCCCAGGTCCCGGGGGTACAACTCCCAGCCAGGTTAGAAAGTGCTTTCTTTCATCAGAGCAAAGCAATAACAGTTAACAGAGCATGATTAATGGTTTTTATAACTATAGCTAGTCTCCACTATTCTATTTCTCCTTCCCTCCCCTAACTACTCAGGGTCCTTAAAACCAGCCCTAAGCCACTTCATCTAGGAAGTCTTCCCAGGTTTCTCTGGCCAGAGATCTCCCTCCTCTGAATTCAGCCCTTGCCTGTGTTAGGCCCAGAAAGTGGGGTTTTTGCAGGCAGACTGGTGGTTTGGGGTCTTCTTGACTCTGCCTGGCCTACCACACACCTCCGTGCAGGGAAACTGAGAAGATGGGGGTGGGAGACTTTTAGGAGGGGAAGTATTTTGGTTCTCAGAAGGCTCAAGAATTGCCTGATTCCCAGCAGATTAGGAGTAATTAACCCTTGGAGAGGCAGTAATTAAGTCTGTGCCTCTAAAACCATAATTAGAAGCTCCAGGAGGCCCCACACCCTCCCCAAGAACCAGGCAGTCCCCAAAGCTGAGGCAGCAGGGACTGGGGACAGGGCTCTGCCCCCCTCAGGGCTGAGGGAGATCCACATGTCCCTCGGGCCCCCTCCCTGAAGGCAGGGTCCCAGGGAACAGCATTCATGGGACCCGAGCACATCGCCCCACAATCCCTTTTGGGGTTGCCAGACCACACCAGGGGACTTTGCTCTTGGTGGGATGAGGGCGGGGATTGGGCTGGGTTGGGGTCTGGGACGTGGGGCAGGTAACAACCCTTGAGGGCTTTTCTCTCTGGCCAAAGGCAGCTGAAGCAGATACCCAGCCTCAAATGAGGTGAGGACACCAGGGACACAGGGTGGCCACAGGAGGAGCAGAGCAGCCCTGGGTGGGAGGGGGGCTCACAGAGGACAGGGGATGCCCTTTGTGGGAGCGCTCACCGCAGCCAAGGCGCTGTGGTTCCTGGCTCTCCCAGGGGGGATAGAGGGGGTTTGCCAGCAGAGCCGACCGCCTGCCCCAGTGCTCATGGAGTGCCTGGGGTGGGGCAGCTGGTACACAAGGAACCGTGGACATGCAGGGCCACACAGTTCCCTGCTTTGCCCTGTCCCAACAATCATCCCCCCCAGGAACTGTCTCAGGTCAACTCCCGGTCCCCCCAGCCCTAGGCCAGTTAACTCCCCACTGCTCATGCCCCTTGGTGGGGTCATTACCATCCATGTCATCAGAGGCAAAGGCCAGGACCATGAGATGGGCAAGCGGGCTGGGCTTTTCTCTGTGCGGGAGGCCTGGTGCGGGCTGCCGTGGTGGGTGGGGAGGGTGTGGCCGGAGGGCATCTGTGTGGAGCTGGGTGGTGATGAGGGCCTTCTGGTCACAGTGAGGTTTATTCCTCTCCCTCAGGAATGTGGGGCTGGATTTGTCTCCAAAGGAGCCTTGATGTCCCACCACCTCTCCTGCCATCTCTCAGCTCTGACCAACCTGACTCCTTCCTTGTCCAATGCCCCAAGCTCCTTTCTGCCCTTGGGGCTTTGACCTCGCTGTGCCCACCACTGGGTCCCATGCCCCTCTTTTGGCATGGCTGGGGCCATATCTCCCTTCAGCCCATGGTGTCCTTGGAGAGCTCCCCCCCTCACCTTATCCAGAGCAGGTGCCCCTCCTGCCGCACCCCTCTGTTTATCTTCTCCTTTCAAACACTGTCTGCCTCCCCCCGCCCCCCCTCCCCGGCAGTGGCTCCAGGGTCGGATGTCCCCTTCCTCGCCTGTCTTCCCCCAGACTGTAAACTCCCAAGGGCAGGGAGGCTTACCTGTTGTGTTCCTCTTGTGTCCTCTGAACCCAGAACAGAGCCTGGTACACAGTAGGTGTTCAGTTAAATGTTTGCTGGGAGTGCTGGTGGATAAATGGACAAGGTTAGCATGAAAAGAGCGGCTGGGAAAGGGGAACGTGCAAGAGAATTTCGTAGGTGTGGGCTGTATTGTATATTGATGCCCCCCGCCCCCCGCAGGAGAAGTAAAATGCCCTCAGCGACCGACTTCCTCAGGAATCGCACGGACCTCCCCCCGGTGACCCACAGGTGGCGCTCGTTCCTCGCGCTGCGGCGGCGGGAAGCAGAGGTGGAAAAATCCAAGCGTTGGGAGGTGGGGGTTCCCAGGTTCCCGATTCCAGATTTAGCCCCCTCCCCTTTCTGCCTCTTGGGGTCAGCCCCGAATTTGGACGCCAGATCCTGGAACCCTGCCTCGGATCCCAGCTCCTGGGGTCTGAGAGGCACAGGGATGGTAGCTGAGGGTGGAGGGGAGCCGAGGGCTCCGCCCCTCTGCCCCACACAAGCCCCTGCTCCCCACAGAACTAGTTAAGCCGCTGGAGCCTGCGGAAGTGGGGGGGAGCTGAGGGGGGAGGAAAGCTCCTACTATGCACATGTCCCGCCTTTAGAGCTAGGCAGGGCGCAGGGTCCTTACTGGGCCCTCGGTGCATACTCGTGCAATAGTGAATAGGTGAATCCCCATTTTACAGATGGGGAAACTGAGGCTCGGGGAGGCTACATGGTGAGCCCAGCTTCACAGAGCCAAAAAGTGGTAAGACTGGGGTTGGAGCCCCAGATTGCCCACCTCCAGGGACAGCCAGTTTAAAAACATTTAAAGATGGATCTTTTAGTTACCCACATCCCCCTGGAGAGCTAGACTTCTGTCCCTCCTTACTTCAGCCCCCAGACGGCAGGCGTGCCCTTCCGGGCCTCTGCATCCGCGCACATGCTCGGGGTGGGTGGCATCTGGATTTCTGGCTGGGTCCTGGCATACACGTCCCCTCTCTGAGTCTGTTTCCTCCTGTAAAGTGGGTTTAGTGGTCATTAAGGCATCTCTCCAGCTGGCTGTGAGGATTGAAGGAGTTACACCCACCAAAGCCTGACAAGCAGAGCCTGGCACACACGGGCGGCGCCCAGATGGGTTGGTGCCCTCGGTGGTCTGCACATCCTGTGGGAAACACGCAGGGCTTGAGTGTTTCTGCTCCCTTCCCTCGTGTGAGGGCCTGGCGCAGGTGGACCTGTGGTCTGAGGCCACCTGGGAACCCACTGTGCGTCTGTGTTTGAGGTGCTGCCCTCAGCTGCTTCCACGTGGAGGTCAGCGCGTGTGCCAGGGTGTCCTGGCAGCCGGTTCCCCTAGACCAGGGTTCACCACGTCGGCACTCCGCATGGGTACCCGATCACTCTCTGCTGTGGGGCTGTTCTGGGCCCTGTAGGGTGTGGAACAGCATTCCTGGCCTCTACACACTAGATGCGAGTAACACTCCATGGCTCAGCTGTGACAACCCCAAATGTCGCAGACTTTGCTGAACGTCCCGTGAGGGGCAAGATCACCCACGTTGGAACCCACCCTTCCGTTGTGTGCGCACGCTGGTCAGGTCACGCATGTGAACTTCTGCCCTCGGTGCCTGGGCTTGGATTCCTCCAGCAGCCGACCCAAACACAAGGATCAGGGCACTTGGCTTATCTGGGAGGCACAATGGTCTGAATGTGAATGTGCGTCCCTCTCAAATTCTTACGTTGAAATCCTACCCCCAACGTCATAGTGTGAGGAAGTGGGGCCTTCGGGAGGTGATGAGGTCATGAGGGTGAAGCCTCATGAGTGGGATCAGCCCCCTATCAAAGGGAACCCAGAGGGCTCCCTTGTCCCTTCGGCCATGTGAGGACACAGCAAGAACGCGGCCCTCTATGAACTTGGAAGTGGGCCCGCACCGCAAACCCTGCGGTGATCTTGGACTTCCAGCCCCAGATCTTCCAGAAATAAATGTCTGTTGTTCATAAGCCACCCAGTCTATGGTGTTTTTGCTGTAGCAGCCAAAGCTGACTAAGACAGGAGATGTTCGCAGGGAACTGGGGAGGGGGGAGGAAGGGAGACGGGCTGGCCCCTCTGGGATGCTGTGCGGCCCATGCACTGGCCAGGAGAGGAAGCCAGGCTATTTATCCACTAAGTCCCTCCCACCTTCGGCCCAGGGCTGCTCCTGGGCGTCCATTTCTGAACTTGTGACGCCTGGCCATGTGCGCTGCTGTGCTGGGGCCCAGATGTCTGGCTCTGCAGCATCTGTGCCAGAGGAGGTGTGGGGGTGGGGGTGTGGTCGTTCCTGGGTGTCTCCGGGCTGTCTGAACGAGACTGCAGGAGCCCCCCCGAGTTCTGCAGCCGGCTGTGTGTGCATGGAGTGTGCCAGTGTGTGTTTATCTGCCATGCATGTGTTTGCGTCTGTATTTATCTGGCGCGAGTGTGCTGTCTTTGTTTTCCCTTCTGCTCCGTCTCCGAGAATGTGGGGGAAACTTCTGTTTTTAATCAGGGGCCAGGGAACTGTCTCGTCGCCGCCACGGTAGCAACAGTGCTATCAGGCTGGTGGGGGAATGATCTTCCTGAGCCTTCCATGACGTTGGGCTGGAGGTGCCCTATCCTGGGAAGAGCAGCAACAGGAAGGTGCCCTGTGTGCAAAGAGGGAAACTGAGGCACGTGGCTGCAGGAAGGGAGTTAACATCTACTGGAAAATAATGATGCGTAAAGCATTTTACATGCATGAAAGCTTGGTGAAGCCCCGTACACATAGAAGACAGTAAATTCTCATCCCCATTTACAGATGAGAAAACTGAGGCTGGTGTGGGACCCAGAGCTCCTGTGAGGCCGAAGGCTGTCAGGTCTCCAAGGCTTAACTCCTTGTTCCTTCAAACGTCAGCCACTCGGGGCTACTTGGTCCTCCTCTGTGCCTCAGTTTCCCCTTCTGGTCAGCGTGAGGCCTTCCCTGCTAGCCAGCCTGAGGGAGGCCATGGTGCCTGGCAAGGTGCCAGCTTTCTCATACTTTCCTTCCTCCCTTGCTCCAGGCCCAGGGGCCTGGCTGGCTCTGTGATCATAGAAGTTAATTAGTGTTAATTAGTAACCCCTGTGGGGTGGAGGCGTGGCCTGTGGGTCCCTAAGCTCTGAAAGACCCGGAGGCTGGCTTGGGTCCCTGGTGTGTGGTGGCTGGAGCCTGGGGACGGGCACGGGCAGGCACCGAGATCAGGGCCCATGGATGGCACCACCTGGAAGGCCTTCACGGTCAGGGTCACTCCCGGGCCCAAACCCGGAAGGCCTAGACCCAGGCCTGTGTCTTCCTGTGGCTTCAGAACCTCATCTGGGCTGGAGGGAACCCTCACCCCATTATCTGGGAGATGGAGCCTGCAATCCCCAGAAAGGTCACATGTCCAGCTCAGCTCCCCATTCTGACACCTCTGTGACCTGAGGTATGTTGCGTGCCCTCTCCTGGCCTCGGTTTCTCCATCTATGACATGAGGGTAATGTCCACCTTTCAGGGTTGTCGGAAAATACTAACAACCTGTGCATTTCATGGGACATACACACTGTCCCCATGGAAGTCAGTAACCAGTAGCCACAGTTGTGACAAAAGGCTGCTGGGGCCAGCTCTGCTGCTTGCCAACCGAATGACCTGAAAAAGGGCATTCAGTGGACTGGGTATCAGTTTTCTCATCTGTAAAATGGGGCTAACGTGGTATGAACTTCATGGGTTTGTTGTAAAAATTAAATAAAACATACCCCTAAAATGCTGAGGACAGTGCTGGGCATGTTATACGTGCACACTGAAATTGGCTAACTCAAGGGCGAAAAGAAACAGCTGTGATTGGGCTGAAGCTTAGAGGCGTGGGAGTCCAGGTAGAATGTCCCATTCTAACAGAAACGCCCCAAGAGTTTATCTCGCCTGTGGGCTGGAGCTGCCCAGTGATGCTGCAGTCTAGTGGCTTCTGTTCCAGGGAGACCTGCAGAGCGTTCTTAGCCCATCCGGAACCCCAAAGCCTGCGGCGGCCAGGAGAGCCAGGATGCAGCTGATCTGGGAGGTGAGCCCAGGAAACAAGGGAGGGTGTTGGGTGGGGGAGTGTTCATGAGTGAGTCTCACTGTGGGCTCGGTGCCGCTGGCGAATGCTGAGACAGAGCAGAATACACCTCCCAGAGTTTTCCCATGGGGGCGAGGGAGCTGGGGTGCTTCTCCACCGCCCCTCCCCCACGTGCCCACCCCGTCAGTCACGGGGCCAGGGCTGCTCCCACAGTGGATTTGCTCTCTGGCACGTTCTGTCCACCGTGGGGCTGGTCCCAGCAGCGAGGGGCCGGTTGCTGGAAGCCATGGGGTCATTGTGCCCAGGAGTGCCGTGGGGATATGGGTGGGCTCTGACATTCTGGGAAAGACGATAAACAGAATAAGTAAGTCCCTGGGCATGTTTGAAGGGGTACCTGTCCGAGAAAAATAGGGAGATTAGAATAAGGCAGAGCTAAGGCGACGGTGCTGTGGGTGAAGGTTGCTAACACCTCTCAGCACCCAGTAGGCAACTAATAAATGTTCTGTGCTTCTCTCTAGTCCTCGGAGGGAAGCCAGTGTGAAATAGATGCCTGGGCAGGGCGGGAGAAGGGAGGGAGGGAGGGTGAGGCGGTAATGATGTGAAAAGTAATCGGCCCTTCTCTCTGGGAGGCGGTGAAACTCTAATTAGAATGAAAATGTGGTTTAATGAGGATGAAAACGGTAATTGTGCCGGGCAGCTCAGTCCCTGCTGCCACTTTCCCAGGGGGCCCCTTCTGGGTCTCTGAGGGGTTGGGGCAGAGGCATGGGTAAGAAGGACTTAGGGCTGGGGAGAGTATTGTTGGGCCTCAGTTTCCCTCCAGAGGGTCCGCCCAGATGCCCTGCAGAGCCCCACCAGCCCCCCTGGGCTGGTTCCAGGTGCCCAGGGTCCTGCTTTTCCATCCCATACCCTGTCCTCAATAATAATACAGCAAGCAGTGGAATCGAAACAGTGATGTTGTTTATTGAACACCTACTATGTACCAGGCACTGTTTCAGCCCCTTTACAGATGCTAAATCATGCGATTGTTAAAATCATCTCCATTTTACAGATGGCAAAACTGAGGCACAAAGAAACCATGGGCCCTGATAGGAATATATTAAAGAGTGAATGAGAAAGGTAGGCTCAAGTAGCCAGGGTCCTCCTTCTTTCCTTAACCAGGTGGGTGCTGGGGGCACCAAGGGGTTGCCAGCCATCAAGGCCAGGGGACTCCTCCTGCCTGACTCCCACTCCCACCATTTCTCTGACTATGGTGCCACCCCTCCTTCTCTATCTACCTTCTGTCCACTAGAGGAGGGGGCGTGGCTGGATGAGGAGAGGGGCGTGGCTTTTAGGTATTGATGGGCGTGGCTGCATTTACCAGCCCCTTGGAACCCAAAGAAAGCAGAGGCTGAGCCCTTGCAATGGGCTGCAAACTGGAACACAGAGCTGGGGCTCCTGACTCCCAGGCCTGAGCTTTCTTGCCGTGGGAGGCTGAAGGGTTTTTTAAGTGTTGGTCTGGATAAGGCTGAGGTTTATAAAATCTCAGAGTCTCCACTTTTGCTTCTGGAAGCACCACCAGTAAAATGCAGCCTACAGTGAAGACTCATAAGAACAGAAACATTCGCAGATGGGCCATAAAAGCAGGCCTTCCTGGCCTTTCAAAGTGGTCCCTGATAAAGATTAGATTCTTTGCCACATATATGGCAGACAAAACAGTGAGTCTTAATATACAAAGAGCACTTACAAAGCAGTAAGAAAAAGACATGCCAAGTGTGAAATTGGCACAGGGCATGAATAGGAGGCCTACACAAGAATGATAAGAAGTCCACAAACGTCTGCAAAGACGCTCAATCCTGCCGTTCATCAGCTAAAGAATCATTTTCGCTTGTCAAGCTCACCACTAGCATGTGTGAAGTCTTGGGGATGCACAAGCACACCCGTGCTCTCTCATGGGAGTGCAAACTGATCCAACCTTCCTGGGGGGCAGTCTAGATATCTGTGTTACACATTTAAGTGTGTGGCCCTGACCGGTTTGGCTCAGTGGATAGAGCATTGGCCTGCGGACTGAAGGGTCCCAGGTTCGATTCTGGTCAAGGGCATGTACCTTGGTTGCGGGCACATCCCCAGTAGGGGGTGTGCAGGAGGCAGCTGATCGATGTTTCTCTCTCATCAATGTTTTTAACTCTCTATCCCTCTCCTTTCCTCTCTGTAAAAAAATCAATAAAATATATTTAAAAAAACATTTAAGTGTGTGAACTGAAATCCGTCTTTAGGAATATGCAAAGACCTATTAAAGAGTCATTCAGGGTGGCTAGGAGCCCCGAAATCAGACAGCTGGGGTTCAAATCTTGGCTCTACCACCTGCAAGCTGTGACCTGACTTGATGTCAGGAGCCTCCGTTTTCTTGCCCATACAATGGGTGTGTCAACGGGACTCCACCGGGCAATGTGTGTGAAATGTGTCGCTAGTCTCTTGCCAAGCACCTACCAGTTGCTGTCATCATCGTTACGAGAGCCTTTAAGGAAAGCTGGGAAGCGATGGAAGAGTCTGAGTCTAGGGGTTGACACAGTGGAAAATGAAAATGATGAAACCTATATTTACTGACACTGGGTAACCTCTGTGACATATCAATTAAGGAACAAAAAGGAAACAGATTTCAAACATCACAGGTAGCCACCTAAGTCAAGCATTTTGATCAAGAATCAAAGAAGCAATTTTTTATCTTGCCATGGAGTCTGCTCAGATTCGGAGCAGAAACAGAAGTTTCATGAAACAATATTTACCCTTTGTCTGTGCAGTGGGTTCTGATGCTTCCTGTTTGTTTTTGTTCCGTGTTTGAAAAGCGGATCGTTCTCACAAGTACAGTATATTTTTCTCTTTGAGGTTCTGGTTGATGTCACCGGGACCCCTAGGAGAAGCTGGTGTCTAGACAGTGACCAAGAAAAGGGTGGGGGGACAGGGGAAAGTGATCATTCTCACCCACTGGTTTCATTGCACCCCTATTAGTGGGTATATACAGTGGGGCCTGCAATTTTTAGGTGGTGGGACCAGGGTTTGGGGCCTTGTCCTTCTGATGCCCTCTAACCTATGTCATCAACCAGGAAGCTGCCCTCTCTCCCAGAGGGCACCAGGCCCTGTGCCTGATGCTCTCACGTGTCCTCTGGGTCCCCGAGGCCATTTGCAATGGGACCAGCTGCCAGGAGAGGCCCTGGGGGTTAGGGAAAGCATACATTCAGGTTGTTGAGCACCTCCTCTATGGCACTAAGAGGACCTCAGAGAGGCTGTGCCCTGTGCTAGCATACCACAGCTGATACACGGGACATGGCCTATTCTGGGGGTTAAATTATGCCCCAAATGAAATGACCAAGTACTAATCCCTTGAACATGTGAGTGTGGAGTTGTTTGGAAACAGGTGTTTGTAGATGTAAGTAAGTTAAGAATCTCAACATAAAAGCATCTTGGATTATACAAGGGGGACCCCAATCCACGGACAAGTGTGGTTAAAAGAGACAGAGAGCCCAGCCGGCATGGCTCCGTGTCGACCTATGAACCAGGAGGTCACGGTTCTATTTCCAGTCAGGGCACATGCCCGGGTTGCAGGTTTGATCCCCAGTATGAGACATGCAGGAGCAGCGGTTCTCAACCTGTGGGTCGCGACCCCTTTGGGGGTCGAACGGCCCTTTCGCAGGGGTCGCTTAAGACCATCGGAAAACACATATATAATTACATATTGATTTTGTGATTAATCACTATGCTTTACTTATGTTCAATTTGTAACAATGAAAATACATCCTGCATATCAGATATTTACATTACGATTCATAACAGTAGCAAAATTACATTTAAGAAGTAGCAACGAAAATAATTTTATGGTTGGGGGTCACCACAACATGAGGAACTGTATTAAAGGGTCGCGGCATTAGGAAGGTTGAGAACCACTGTGCAGGGGGCATTTGATCAATGATTCTCTCTCTTCATTGATGTTTCTATCTCTCTCTCCCTCTCTCTTTCTCTCTCAAAAAAAAAAACATATATATATAGAGAGAGAGAGAGAAGAGGAGAAGACACAAGAAGAGAAAGATGCCCTGTGAAGATGAAGGCAGAGATTGGCGTGGTTCAGCCCCAGCTAAGGACTAACAGGAGCCCCCAGAAGCTGGAAGAAGCAGGAGCTTCCCCTAGAGCCTTTGGAAGGAACACGGCCCTGCAGACACCTTGATTCCAGACTTCTGGCCTCCAGAACTGTAAGAATAAATTCCTGTTGTGTTAAGCCCCTAAGTTTGTGGTCATTTATTACAGCAGCCACAAGAGACAAATAAATCCATTCTCCCACATTTCAGCATAAATGTTGCCAAATGTGCAGAAAATTTGAAAAAATTGTCCAGTGAACACCCACTCTTACACCTACCACCGACAGTCTAGTTGACATTTGGCTCTATTTGTCACTATCTATCTTTTTATCCATCTATCCACCCACCTGATTAAGACATTTTTTTTAAAAATTAAGAACTTTTTAGAGCAGTGTTAGGTTCACAGCAAAATTGAGTGTAAGGTTCAGAGATTTCCCATCGACCCCCTGCCCCCACACCGCAGGCCTCCTCCATTATCAACATCCCCCCTGGACTGTGCACTTGTTAGAATCGATGAACCTGCACTGACATATCATCACCCCCCAAAGCCCATGGTTTACATTACAGTTCACTCTTGTGTGGCACGTTCTATGGGCTTCGACAAATATAGAATGACATGCATCCACCATCATGGCCTCATACAAAGTATTTTCCCTGCCCTAAACATTTTCTGTGCTCTACTTATTCCTCCCTTACTTCTCCCAACCCCTGATCTTTTTACTGTCTTTTTAGGTTTGTCTTTTCCAGAATGTCATCGAGTTGGAATCGTCCAGTATGTAGGTAGTCTTTTCACATTGGCTTCTTTCACTTGGTAACATGCATTTAGGTTTCCCCCAAGTCTCTGTCTCTTCATGGCTTGTTTGATAGCTCATTTCTTTATGTATATAATTTTATATGTCTCTATTGATTTTAGAGAGATTTTAGAGAGAGAGGAAGGGAGAGGGATAGAGAGAGAGAAACAGCCATGAGAAAAAAAAATCATCAATTGGCTGCCTCCTGCACGGCCCCCCCCCCGCCACTGGGGATCGAGCTCTCAATCCAAGTATGTGTCCTGACTGGGGAATTGAACCAGTGACTTCCTGGTTCATGGGTGGATGCTCACTGAGCCACACCAGCTGGATAATAGTTCATTTCTTTTTAGCATTGAATGATACTCCATTGTCTGGATTTATCGCAGTTTATTTATTCAGCTACTGAAGAAACATCCACCTTATTTTGTAATGTATTTCAAGGTAAGACCCTATGTCCTCCCCATTTATTTAATCACAGTAGCCAAATGGATCTTTTAATGGTCAGAACATGCTCCTGCCCTGCTCAAAACCTTTATGGACCCCCCATCTCACTCCAGTGAAAACCACACAGCACCCCTGGCACCCCCTTATCCCCCACCGTCCTCCTGACCTACTTGGTCTGCACAGTCAGTACTGGTTACAGGTGCCTACTGTGCGCTTGGAAATGACGGGTACAAATTGAGATATGCTCCAAGTGAAAACACCGGATTTAGAAGACTTAGTACTGATAAAAAGAAGGTAAAAATCTCATTGATCATCTTTATATGGACTACGTGTTAAAAGGAGAGCATTTTGGCTATATTGGGTTAAATGAAATACACGGTTACAATGAATTACATCAGTTCCTTTTCTACCTTTTTTAATGCTGCTACTGGAAATTTTAAATTACATATGTGCCCACATTGGTGGCTTCATCATATTTTTGTTGATCAGCGTTCGCCTAGGATGTTCACTCTAAGTGAACGGATGTCTTAGTCACTCAATACATATTTGTTGAATGAATGAATGAATGAATGAATGAACGAACCCAAGCTGAATGGCACCAAGGAGGTGGCTCTACCGCCTTTCTGGAGCCATCTGGGCTCCAGTGCCTCTTGAATGGGGGGAAAGTGGGCGCACACAGGCCCCCATCACAGT
>NW_005353719.1:61140-62812 GCF_000412655.1 Myotis brandtii
CTATCGACCCCCTGGGCGGCGGCAGAGAAGCTTTCAGACCCACCAGCGCGTCCCAGCGGGGGGACAGAGGTCGGGCTTCCCCCTCCCCTCTATGGGGAGGCCACGGGACTGCCTCTCAGCCCCATATCCCGCCCCCCAGCAAGGCCCGCGGCCTCTGACCTGGAACAGAGTCGGGAATCCCAGATCCTGCACCCCCAGCGAGGGCCAGGCGTGAGCGCCTTACATGCGCGTGCAGCCCTGGGCCGCACCCCACCAGAGGGGGGAACAGGTCAACCAGAGGCCCCAAACATTTCCCACCCCTTCCGTCCCCACCCCCAACCACTATCATTCTGATTTCTATCACCTGGGAGACTTTCATGCGCCAGAATCACAACGGTGCCCTCTTTTGTCTGCACCTTCTCAGCACCCAGCTCCCTGAGATGTATCACGGGGCTCCTGTGTCAGCACCTCCTCCCTTTTGATCGCTGCAGAGTATTCCAGGGCATGAGCGACCTCGATTGGCTCATCCCGTCTCCTGGCGGGAGGCACTTGGGTTGTTTCCAGTGTTTTGGTGATAACACAAAAAGCCGCGATGGACATTTTCCAAAGGATCTTTACGCCAACGTGTTCTCATTTCTCTTGGGTAAAATACCTACGAATGGAATGGCTGGGCTGTATGATAAACGTATAAGTGTACAAAACAAACAAACAAACAAACAAACAAACAATCAAACCAACCTGGCAAACTCTTCGATGCTCATACCAGCCGCGGAGGAGAGCGCCAGTGTCCACATCTCACCAGCACTTGGTACTGTCAGCCTCTGCTTTGGCCATGGCGATGGCCTACAGCAGTGATGGCGAACCTTTTGAGCTCAGCGTAGCTGATAAACGTGTAAGTGTACAAAACAAACAAACAAACAAACAAACCTGGCAAACTCTTCGATGCTCATACCAGCCGGGGAGGAGAGCGCCAGTGTCTCCACATCCCACCAGCACTTGGTACTGTCAGCCTCTACTTTGGCCATGGCGATGGCCTACAGCCTGGACCACCTGCCTGCCATCACCGCCTCCGTGAACCCCACCTCTGCCTGCCTTCCCCACAGTTCTTTCTCCCCTCAGAAACCAGGAACATGGTTTTTCTGTAATATTTCCTTTCTTATTATGGAAAAATTTCATACAGGTACAAAAGTAGAGAGAAGAATGTGAAGAGTCCACACGGTGCTGTCACCCAACATTGATGATAATCCACATTTTACCCATCTTGTTTCATCTCTCACCTCCCAGGTCTTTATTAATGGACTGTTCCAAGGCAAATCCCAGGTACCATTTCCCTTCTGTTAGCTCCATAGGAATCTTCTCAAAACTTAAATCAGATGACATCACGCCTGCCTTGAAATTAACCAGTGGTTTCTCACTGCTCTTAGAAAAAAATTCAGCCCGGCTGGTGTGGCTCAGTGGTTGAGTGTCAACCTATGACCCAGGAGGTCATGGTTCGATTCCTGGTCTGGGCATATGCCCGGGTTGCTGGCTGCAGGCTTGGTTCCTGGTAGGGGGCACGCAGGAGGCAGTCAGTCAGTGATTCTCTCTCATCATTGATGTTTCTATCTCTCTCCCTTCCTCTCTGAAATCAATAATATATCTATATATATATAAAACTCTAATATGCAAATAGACCAAACAGCAGAACAACCCA
>NW_005353719.1:62882-64645 GCF_000412655.1 Myotis brandtii
CAGGTGAGCCAGGGTGCCAGACCAAGGTGGGGCACTGGTGGCTGTCATGGGGTGAGCCTCTGGTGGTTACTGAAAATTCTTTGCTCCCACGCCGTGGTCCTGCCCAGGGCTCACACCTGCTGCCGGTGCCAGCCCCAGTCGCACCCACTGACGGTGCCAGAGCCGCCGCTCGCACCTGCTCTGGTGCCTGGTGCGGGCCCTGATCGTCGGCTCTGTCAGTGGGTGCCAGCGGCTGCCGTCCCGATCACCCCTGAGGGCTTCTCCACCTCCCCCTGCTTCTGAGGGGCAATTAGGGCAGCAGCCACTGCTCGCATGCACTGATAGTGCCAGCACCCACTGCTGGCACTAGCCCCAATGTCAGTGGGTGTGAGGGGGGCCCCTGGCACCTTCAGCGCATGGGAGCAGTGGTAGTGGGAGTGGGGCTGCCGGCAGGCAGGGAACCAGGGGCCATGGCGGAAGGGGCCAGGCGGGGGGGCACAAAGGATGGGCTGAAACCCACCCCTGTGCCTACCGCAGTTTTGCAGCCCACAGTTCCTTTCAAGGTGCACAAATTCGTGCACTGGGCTCCTAGTATATATAATACTAGTATATTAAAGCTCTGGCCAGGTAGCTCAGTTGGTAAAAGCATTGTCCATGGTAAAAGATATGCCAGTGTTGTGGGTTCAATTCCTGGTCAGGGCACATATGAAAAGCAACCAATAAATCATTAAATAAACTAAGAAAAAACAATTTCTTCCCATGGTCCTCAGGACTGGCTGCTGGCCTCTCTTCCATGTCTACTGCTTCCCCATCTTCAGTCCCTGCTTCAATCACATTGTTCTGACCACACGCCAAGCTTGTTCCTGCCTCAGGACCTTTGCACATGCTGTTTCCTCTGCCTGGGATTTTCTTCCTCCAGATAGCTGCATGGTTCCTCCAGTAGGTAGCATCTAAAATGCTTTTAACGGCCCATGCCTCTTGATCCTCATGCCCTGCATAATTCCCTCCTGCTGAGTGTGGGCCGGACCGCTCACTTCTAACCAATAAGTCATGGCAAAAGCGATGGGGTGTCATTTCCAAGATTAGGTTCTAAGACTGTGACTTCTGCACTGCTGACCTCTCCGTCTTGCTAGCACCCTCTCCTATCCTCCTGTGAGCTCACTCGGATGAAGCCAGTGGCCATTACATAAGCTGTCCTTCAGAGAGATCTACCTGGCAAACAACTAAGAGTGGCCTTCAGTCAACAGCCAGCAAGGAACTGACTTCTGCCAACAGTCCCGTGTGTGGGTTTGGAAGTGGCTCCTCTCCGGCTGAGCCTTGAGATGACCCCAGTGGAAGCCTTGGGTGCAGCCTCACGAGACACGCTGAGCCAGAGGACCAGCTAAGCCGCACCCAGATTCCTGACCCACAGGCACATGAGGTCATCCGTGTTGCTGTTTTAAGCCACTAGATTTGGGAGTCATTTGTTATGCAGCAACAGAAAACAAACACAGCTCCCTCACCTCCTTCAGCTCTTTGCTCAAAAGTCACCTTCTCTGGTGACTCAGAAGCCTTCCCTGGCCACCAATTAAAACTGCACCTCCATCACCAACCATCCCCGCTCTCTTTCCCAGCCTTATTTTCCTGGCAGGACTTAGCATCTATCCTATTTCATGAATTCATTGCCTGCTTCTCCTCACTGGAACATGGGCTCTGGGAGGGCAGGGGCCTCTGTCTGTTTTGTTCATTGCTGGATCCTTAGTCTTTTATTTATTTTTTAATTATTATTTTCAAATATAAATTTT
>NW_005353719.1:65322-73551 GCF_000412655.1 Myotis brandtii
GTATGGTGTTTCCTCAAAAAATTAAAAATGGAACTCCCATTTGACCCAGTCATCCCACTTCTAGGACTATATCCCAAGAAATCAGAAACACCAATCAAAAGGATATATGCACCCCTATGTTCATAGTAGCACAATTTACAATAGTTAAGATTTGGAAACAGCCTAAGTGCCCATCAGCAGATGACTGGATTTAAGAAACTGATATACCTATACAATGGAATACTACAATGCTGTAAAGAAAAAATTCTTACAATTCGCAACAGCATGGATGGACCTGGAGAGCATTATGCTAAGTGAAATAAGCCAGTCTGAAAAAGATTTCACATGATCTCACTCATTTGTGGAATATTATGAACAATATAAACTGATGAACAAAAATAGACCTAGAGACATAGAAGCATTGAACAGACCGTCCAACCTCAGAGAGAAGGGGGGGGTGCGGTTAAGAGATAAAGCAAAGAACTTATATGCATGCATATAAGCATAACCAGTGGACACAGACAGTAGGGGTGTGAGGGCATGTGCTGGGAGATGGGAGTGGCCCGGGAGAGGTCAATGGGGAAAAGGGAGGCATATGTAATACTTTCAACAATAAAGAATTTAAATTAAAAAAATAAGTAAATAAAACACACACACAAAAATGGTTAAGTTGGGCCCTGGTCAGTGTGGCTCAGCAGTTGGAGTGTCGACCCGCACACCGAAGCGTCCCGGGTTCTATTCTCTGTCAAGGGTTCGTGCCTGGGTTGCAGGTTCAATCCCAGCCCCCTCGGGGCACGTGTGGGAGGCAACCAATTGATGTGTCTCTCTCACATGGATGTTTCTCTCTCTCTCTCCTCCCCCCCCCTTCCACTCTCTCTAAAGAATAAAAAAAATCAATGGAAAAAATATTCTTGGGTGAGGATTAATAAAAAGGAAAGGTTAAGATGGTCAATGTTATGGTACGTGTATAAAAAATAGAGGCACTTACTGTGTGATCCTGTCCCCCAGGGGAGGAGCTTGGCTGCCAGCTGCAGGTTTCGCAGTCAGATATCTGAGTGCCCCCCCCAACCACTGAGCTGAGCTGTATGGATACCATTCCTACCCACCCATCCCCTTCAGATGTTTTTCACATCTCCTATCATCGTGGGAATTTCTCAGAGACGGGAAGAAGCCTTCCTGCCCAAATATGGAGCCAGACAGCGCTCCTTCATGTCCTAGTGAGGGTGGAGAGCTCGGCTTGGGCCCATCCACTGGGGCTCCCTTTCCCTTGGCGGCTGCCTCTGGCCGGCCTGGATGGGCAGGGATCCACGAACCGTGGTAGGAGGGGTATTAGCCCTGGGGACCCTGTTCTGGGAGAATCACACGCTGCAGGGGCCTCTGACAGACCTCTCCCCATTCCCCATCCCTACAGGTATCAGCCACTGCAGGGCTCCCCAGACCGCACTCCAACCCTCTCACCCTTTATTTACCGGCAAACAGGAGACCCAGCCCAGGTTCACGAAGGGTTTGGGTGCCCATCCACCACTGAGAAGCTCGAAGTCTGACTGTTGCTGGATGTTCTTCTATTCACCCTGTTATGGACTGAGTTGTGTCCCTGCAAAATTCATCTGTTGAAGCCCTGACCCCCAGTGGGATGGTATTGGAAGCCTTTAGGGAGGTAATTAAGGTTAAATGAGGTTATAGGGTGGGTCCCTGATCCTATAGGACTGATGTCCTTGGAAGAAGAGGAAGAGACAGCAGAGGTCTCTCTCTCCGTGCACACACAGAGAAGAGGCCACGTGAGGACACAGGGAGAAGGTAGCCGTTTGCAAGGCAGGTGGAGAGCCCTCACCAGGAACCCAATCTGCCAGCACCTTGATGTTGAACTTCCCGCCTCCAGAACTGAGGAATAATGTCTGTTGTTTAGTAGCCATTTGGTCTGTGACATTCTGTGATGGCAGCCGAATTAACTGACAGAGAAGTAACAGCTCCTAGCAGCCCTCGGTACACCCCACCCCCACCCCCACTGATTTTTTTGATGCAGCCCACACGGTCATTTAGGCTTCCTCCATTACCTACTTCGGGTACTCACCCGCCTCCCATCACTGGTCTCCACCTTAGCCTCACACTGGGATGACCTGGGGAGCTTTCACAATGCTGACCCCTGACCTCACCCCCAAGGAGCCTGAGGTAATTGGGTGGGGCTGGCTTTGGGGAGTTTCCGACCTCTGCCAGGTGATTCTCACATGCAGACAGGGTGAGGAACCACTAACCTGGAGCAGTGTTTCTCAGTGGGGCGATGCTGCCCCTCCACCCAGGGACATTGGGCAATGTCTGGAGACGCGTTTGCTTGTCACAACTTGGGCCAAGGATGCTGCCAACGTCTAGTGGGAGGAGGCCAGGGGTGCTGCTAAACATCCTACAGTGCCCAGGCCAGGAGCCTGCCACCGGGAACGACCCAGCCTCACATGGAAGGACAGTAAGTCCGCACTTAACATCACCGATAGGTTCTTGGAACTTTGGTGAAACGACATATAATAAAACCAATTTTACCAGAGATGCATTGATATAAACAAGAGTTGAGTTCCTGTGACATCTCATCAATGTCATAATGAAATGACCTTGAATGAAATGATGCTATTAGAGGCACTACTCTATCACCCAAGTCAAAAAGCCCCTCTGCAGAGGTCCATGTACCAAGTAAATGCTCCGTGAAGGTACACAGCACCCTGTCCAGGGCTGGGCCTATTCTGTGCCCATTTTGCAGGGGGGGAAACTAAGGCTTACAGGTGGAAGTGACTCTGCCACACTCAGATGGCACAGCTGGGTGCTCGCACTGCTCTTCAGCCCACAAAGCAGTAAAAAGGGCCCCCCATTTACTGGGGAGAAGAGTCAATGTGGGCGGTAGTAAAGCCCATTGGTGAAGCAAGCAGAGCCAGCAGCCAGTCCCAGGCTCTCTGGCTCGGTGCCTTCAGGCACTTCACCTCCCCAGGCCTCAGTGTCCCCATCCATAAAATGGGGATATGGCAGTCATACCTGCCTGGGTGGCCACTGCACGGGGCTCATAGAGAGCTGGCCGCTTAGGGAGCAAGGTTGACAGGAGGGTGGGATGGGATCCATCCAGAACAGGTGGGAAAGACTCATACCTGGGGGAAAAGCATGGCAGACAGAGGGAACAGAGTGCAGCAGCCCTGGAATGGAAGGACCACAGGAAGCGGGCTCCACCTTCCTCCCCGCCCCCCCCCCCCCCACCTTTAGCCTGAGCCAAACTTGGAAGAGCCAATTGCAGTCCGGGAGATGACACCCAGTGGTGTACTTGAGCCAGATCAAACTGGCTCACAAGAGCCAATTAGCCTATCTTTTCCTAGCTCAGGGCTCAGTGACATCACTTTCATCGCTTGAAATTGGCCACAGTGGGAGAATTTACACCATGGAAATTGGAAAACACTACAAATCAGGTCCCTCGCCCCAGTTGGTTAACCAGCACACTGTGGCTTACACCCATGGACACCCTCTCACACTCCATCTTAGTCCATTTGGGCTGCTCTCACAAAACGTCATACACTGGGGCTTATTAACAATAAACCTTTACTTCTCACAGTTCTGGAGGTCCAAGAACGAGATGCAACCAGAATCAGTGGTCTGGTGAGAGCTCCCTTCCTGGTTTATAAATAGCCATCTTCTCTCTGTGTCCTCACCTGGTGGAAGGAAAGGGAGCTCTCTGGGGCCCCTTTGATAAGGGCACTAATGCCATTGATGAGGGCTCCATCCTTATGACCTAAACACACCCCAAATGTCCCATATCTTAATACCATCAATTGGGGGGTAGGATTTCAACATATAAATTTTGGGAAACACATTCAGTGTATAGCACCCTCTCACCTCTTTGGTGACATCACTTTCACAGCTTGAAATTGATCAAGGTAGGAGAATTTACACCACAGAAATTTGTCAAACATTACAAATCTCAGTTGGTTTATACCATTGCTTACATCCTGAGGGTGGCCTCTCTCAGCTGATATCTTCCCACCCACCTTTCAGGACAGACCAAACCCCTTGCCCTCAGGAGGGGCAAGGCAGGAGGCCAGTCTGGAGGAGGAGGCAGATGAGAAGCAAACTTCATGACAGGGGGTGACAGCAGGGTAGGGAGAAAGTGAGGGCCAGGGGCTGCTATTTTATTTTATTTTAATTTAATTTATATTACTATCTTTTAAAAAAATATATATTTTATTGATTTTTTACAGAGAGGAAGGGAGAGGGATAGAGAGTTAGAAACATTGATGAGAGAGAACCACCAATCAGCTGCCTCCTGCACCCCCCCTACTGGAGATGTGCCCGCAACCAAGGTACATGCCCTTGACCGGAATCGAACCTGGGACCCTTCAATCCGCAGGCCGATGCTCTATCCACTGAGCCAAACCGGTTAGGGCTATATTACTATCTTTTAATCCTCACCTGAGAATATTTTTCCATTGATTTTTAGAGAGAGTAGAAGAGAGAGGGAAAGACAGAGAGAAATATCGATGTGAGAGAAACACATCGATTGGTTGCCTCCCACATGCCCCCCAACCAGGGCCCAGGCTGGGGAGGACCCTGCAACCAAGGTACGTGCCCTTGACTGGAATTGAACCTGGGACCCTTCGGTCTGCAGGCCAATGCTCTATCCACTGAGCCAAGCCCCCTAGGATGAGGGGGGCTGCTATTTTAGATTGAGGGGTAGAGAAAGCCCCTCTGTGCAGACCTAAGTATCTTCGTACCCCCCACCCCTTCCCCATTAGCCACTTGAGTACCATTCTGTCTTTTCAAGCCCCAATCTTTTCTGTCACCCCTGCCCTCTCCTCCCAACCCCCTGAGTCCTTCGGGCCCTTGCTCAGCGGCCCCGAGTCTGTCCTGCTCCCTGGAATTTTCCTTGTGCAGGGATTTCTTAGCTCCTGCTCATTTCTGCCCATTGAACTCACTTTTCACCCGAGCTCGGCCTCGTCGCCTGCTGGGCAAGCCTCTGGGCTCTTGTTCAAATGGACGCACATGGGGTGACTCGGAGGTCACCCCGTCCTTTTGGAGGCTCATGGTCACAGCTCACCCTGTCCACATCCAACCTCACCGCCAGTAAGGGGACTCCTTAGGCAGGTGGCAGCCCCCACCCCACCCCTGGGCAGACCCAAGGCTGTGTGCCCGGCATGAGGATGGGCTGGGGAGGGCACCGAGTGCCCATCCTATGGTCCAGCCTTCCTCGCTCAGCCCTGCCTCAGTTTCCCCATCTGCTCACCCAGCCTCTCCCAGAGGAGGTTCTGGAGGAGAATTTCCAGACGCACAAGGTTAAGGCAAGCCCCCTCTCCTGTGCTCCGTCACATGCCAGCATGTGCGTAGGAGATCAGGAAATTCTAGATCTTTTTCAGACCAACACTCCACTCAGATTGCCCCCCCAAATGATGGCGATTCCCGCTGAGCCTGAACTGGGCACAGTTTTCATCCTCCTAGCACCTGGGAACCCCCCAAATCGAGACACCCAGCTGAGCACCATCCCCTGCTGGGCCCTCCCTGCCCCCCACCCCAAATCCAGAAGCTGAAGTCAGAAGCCACGTCCTCTGATTATAGATCATGGTGGGGAGGGGGGGCTGGCAAATTTTAAAAGCTCATTAAGGCCTGACTCCTTTTTATAGATGAGGTTTTCCGCGTCTTTCCTTTCCTCCACCCCCTCCACCCCTCCCTGCTTTCCCAACGCCGTATTTATTTGAGTTAGAAAAATAATGAGGTCCCTGAGGTCGCACACAACACATCGGATCTCTAATCAAAGTATTGCTGTGGAATTAAACATATATAGGAACCTGTGTGTGCTGGTGCAGGAGCCGCCGGCCGCGGACACAGGGCACGCTCGCCGGTGGCCACCCAGCCCCCCCCCCCCCCCCCCCCCCCCCAAAAAGGTAATTAGCTATTTTCCAGAAAAGTCTCTGGGGTGGAGAACAGGATGGAAATGCCCACGGTCCTCCCCAGTGGGGGGCTGCGGGATGGAGTGCAGCCCACTCAGAAGGCATCCTGGGGTGAAGTGAAAAAGAACTGAGGGCTGGGTCCCACCCGGCTGGCTGCGACCAGGTGGGCCTCGGGGGCACCTGGTGGGGAGCCCAGATTGGGTGTAAAGGACAAGGAAACCATCAGAGAGGAGACCCCTCAGGGTTCACCCAGCCTGAGGGGCCAATGGACCCCACTATTTAAACCCCAGTGTGTGTCCCCTGTACCCCCAAATTCCTGTCCACTGAGAACCTCAGCAATAAGGTCTTTGCAGATGAAATCAGCTAAGGATCTCCGATGCTCTGAGCAACAATCAATCTTCACCCAACTGTTATAAGGAGAAGCTGCCCGCGAGAACAGAAACCACGACAAGCCAAGAATTTGGTGAAACAGATCCTCTCCCCTTGCCAATTTGGAGAGGGAGTTTCTTTATTAGCAGATTCGAACCTGGGCTGCCTCCGCGGCAGAAAGTGCGCACGGGGAGCAACCCCGAGCAGCTCCAGTTACAGTCTTTTATGCACCATTTGAAACAGGGGTGGGGTGTACTGAGAACAAAGAGATCAAAGAGGAGTGGTCTTCTTATCGCTTAACTCTTTGGTTACATGCATCTGCCAGAGGCTTCCTGGAACATTTATTACCTTCTAACAAGACATCCTGTCTGCTAGGACAGCTTGACCTGTTGGCCAAGACCCCAGGCCAAATGGCCAAACTGTAAATCTCTCATGTAGGAGGGAGTAAGGGGGACAAAGAAATTCCAAAGGGGTCTGGGCTGCGTCCTAACAGCATGGGAGTTTATCACTGCTGCCGGGCATTCTCACATCTAGTTTATCTCAACAATTAGTCAGAACCTAACTTTCTCAGCCTGTTCTTAGTGTCTGGGGCTATCTATCTCCGGAGACAGCTTCAAGGTTTGCACCCCCCTCGAACAGGGCTGGTGATTCTCCACTGTCCTACACCAACAATCGGTGTCTTTATAAGAGAAATGAGATTAGGACACAGAAAGGCACAGAGAGGAGGAGGCCCAGTGAGGACGGAGCCAGAGACTGGAGTGATGTGGCCACAAGCCGAGGAACAGCTCTGGCCACCAGCAGCTGAAAGAGACCCAGAAGGTTCCGCAGGAGCAAGACCCAGAAGACACCTTGATCTTGGACTTCCAACCTCTAGAACCGTGAGAGGATATATTCCTGTTATTTTAAGCCCCCAGTTTGTGGTCACCCGTTACAGCAGCCTCAGGAAGCCCTTCTGGGGACCTGCCTCACTTGGAATTAAACTCGGACTCCTGGCTGTGGCCCCAGGCTCCTCGGTGGGTGACAATAGACCAAACAGTTGAAATGCCTGCAGCTCTTCCCAGCATCCACTCACTTGAACCTCAGCCTACAGACCAGGCCTCCCCGCCGCCCTGCCCCACCCCAGCTTGATTTCTGTACATCCCTTATCACAGCGCCACACCCAGGCTCGCGTTTGTTCAGTGTCTGTCTCTCCAGGACATCAGCTCCACGAGGGCAAGGATGTTTTTTCTCATCCACTCTGGTGCCCAGAACCGGGTCACACTTATGGGAGGCGCTCGATCAAATGTGCAAAACGAATCAGTGAATGAACAATGGCAAAGTCCATCACCCTCATCCCTCCAGGCCTCTCCCGGCTCTCGCCTTGCCCTGGGGGCCTGTGGGGGTTGGGGGGTTCTGGTTTCAGAAGGGTGGCTGTTCCTCTAAATTTGGCCAATCCTAAAGCAGAGGGACTGCAGGGCCTTCAGGTCTGTGAAGAGCAGATGCCCAGGGCCCGCCCCGCCCCTCCCCTCCCCTCCCACCTGGCCTCCCTGGCCTGCCTGGGCCAGAGCAGTGCAGCTGTTGACATTTACAGAGTCTTGGGGTGGAGGGGGGACCACAGGGGTTTGCAGGGCTGGTGTGTATGTGTGCATGTGTGAGACTCTGTAACTGTGTGAGAATTTGTGTAAATGTGTGTGTGTGATTGTGTGAGAATTTGAGATGTGTGAGTTTTTGCACATTTGATCTAGTGCCTCCGGTGTGTCAGACCCTGTGCTGGGCACCAGGGGCCTGGGGGTGAAAGAGATAAAAATCCCTGCCTGGTGCTCGCTTAGGCAGCACAGATACCGAAACTGGACCGATACAGAGAAAGATTAGCACGGCCCTGCACAAGGATGACACGCAAGTTCGTGAAGCGGTCCATGTAAAAAATCCTGCGTGGGGCTGGCGTCATGGAGAGACAGACACTGAACAAGCCTGTGTGTGTAGCACACGCGCTGAA
>NW_005353719.1:73730-74327 GCF_000412655.1 Myotis brandtii
CCTGATTGTGTGAGAATTTGAGAATGTCACTCACATGAGAATTTGAGGGTCTGTGACTGTGAGAATGTGTGACTGTGAGAATTTGAGGGTGTGAGTGTATGTGTGTGAGAATGTGTAGCTGTATGAGAATTTGTGTGAATGCGTGTGACTGAGAATTTGTGTGAATGCGTGTGACTGGGAATTTGAGGGGTGAGAAGGAGTGTGAGCATATGCCTGTGTGAGTGCATGTTGGGGGCCCGGCGACCTGTTTGCTCAGGGCGTACCTGGACCTGGGCCTCCCTCCCTCAATGGTTCACATCACTCCACTCCTGCCCCCTCCTTCCCCCATTTACCCTTCTCCTCGGGGTTCCTTCTTTCCTCCTCTCATCAATCTTTTTTTTTTTTTGGACTTTGACTTCACATTTGAGGTTCTGGGGCCTGTCCCCCCATCCCCTATCTTTCTCCCCCCAACCCCCAAGGAGGGTCAGAAGGGCGAGAAGGCAGGGCCACCACCTCAGAGTCTTCTGCACCCAAGAGGTCTCGGATCCCCCAGTTGTGCAGGGGAGGCCCAGGGCGGCCCTGGGACCAAGGAGGTGGGAGGAGGGAGATGGGAAGGAT
>NW_005353719.1:74348-82429 GCF_000412655.1 Myotis brandtii
GGCTGGGCGGCTGCTGCCTGGGCAGACTGCCCCCGCCCGGAGGAAGGGGAAGGGGCACTGAAAACTGACCCTCTGCCTGGCGGTCTCAGCCCTGGCTGCACATTGCTGTCACCTGGGGGAGCTATAGAACGTCTCCTGTCCTGGTGAGCCACTCCTCTCCCCCCCCCCCCCCCCCCCCCCCCCCCCCTACAGGGTGGGAGGCAGAGATGGGCAGGGTTCCCAGCCTCCACACTATTGACACTGGGGACCGGATCATCCTCTGGGGCAAGCCCCTGTGAGCACTGTGGTGTGTGTGGAGCAACATCCCTGAACCCCACCCATCAGATGCCAGTAGCTCCCTCTCTCCCAATCTGACAACCAAATACCTCTCCAGACATGGCCAGTGTGCCCGCGGTGGGCAGATCACCCCGTGACAGCATGTGGGCTTGGGGGACACGTGGGCACTATAATGCAAACCCTGCACTGTCTCCCAGGGCCCCCCCAAAGCTCTGGGTTTGGGGGGCAGGAGGTTTCTTTTTGCAACATGCTCCTCAGAAGCCCCTAGGGCAGTGGTTCTCAACCTTGGCTGCACATTAGAATCACCTGGGAATCTTTTTAAAATCCTGATTTCTGGGCCTCATCCTCCGGAAATTCTGTTTCTTTGTTACTAATGTTGTGGCCCCACCCCATAACAAAGAAACAGAATTTCCGGAGGATGAGGCCCAGAAATCAGGATTTTAAAAAGACTCCCAGGTGATTCTAATGTGCAGCCAAGGTTGAGAACCACCGTCTTATAAGAACTCTTGTGATTATATTGGTCCCACCTGGATAATCCAGGATACTCTCCCCATCTGAAGATCCTCAACTTAACTACACCTGCAAAGCCTCTTTTGCCACATCCTATGTAATCCTATATAATAAAAGGCTAATATGCAAATTGTCCCCTCAACTGGGAGTTCGACCAGGGGGCAGGGCCAGTAGGCCAACCACCCATGGCCCCTCCCCCTGGCCAGCCAGGCCTAATTGGCCCCAAGTGGGGCGGGTGGGCCAGACCCCACCCATGCACGAATTCGTGCACAGGGCCTCTAGTAAGATAATATATTCCAAGTTCTGAGGATTACAATATGGATAATTTTGGAAGGAGTCATTAGTCTACAACAGACATATACATGCTGGCATGCCCCATGGTCGGAGACAATGCTTTTTAGGATCCATACAGATCCTTCAGATAATGGTTTTGGTCAATGTGGGCAAAAAGGGCAAATCTGTAGCAGAATATGTATCAATTCCAGCCAAGTTGAATCACTGGCCCATCCAGGTAGAATATAAATCAACGATCCAGTGAGTGGCTGGCTGGTCCCTTTGCAGGATCGTGCTGCATTGGGGGCTTAGTGTTGGTCTCTTGTGCTGCCATGTTGTGCACTTGGCACTAGCAGGAGCCAGGTCAGCACTGTGAAGTAAGAGCCCTCCCTGTAAATTCCACAAAGAGAACCTTCACCCTTGCCACCAGGCAGAGCTTCCATCTCTATGGCTACTCTGCATGTGCCCTCTGTGACCCCACTAGGTGGACAAAAGCAGAGTCTAGCTGATATGACTGACGGAATCATCATGTCTATGTGGTCATTTATTGTCTCTTCCATGATGGTACGTTACCTGATGGACACCGCCATGTGATTCAGATAGCCACACTTTGTGCCCATTCCCATAGCTCCATTCACATGCCTCTTCCACAGGCCTTCTCCTCATTCATCCAACATTTCTACTTCCAGGCACCTATGAAACAGCCAGGCCATATGCCACTACCCAGGAGTCTTACATATTCTTACTTTAGGCCACTTCTCATTATGTGCAAAATGGATGACCACGGGCAATGCATGAAGTTTGAACCACTGGGAGGATTTTGCTTTATCACTACCAGGTCAGTGTGCAGCAGCAGCTCATTTCAGTTTGCACCTCCTTACCAATTCAACCATGCTTGATCCAAGCTCAGCCTTTTTTCTGGTGTCAGTCATAAGGGACACCCCAATCCCATGCAGACATGTATTTGACTGAAAATATCCTAAGTCAAAAATGCATTTAATACACCTAAACCTACCAAGATCATAACTTACCCGACCTTCAAGGTGTTCGGGACCCTGACATTAGCTGACGGTTGGGCGGTTATGTTGTTTCATCTCAAGGCGTTTTGCACACATGATGGAAAATGAAAACACAAAACACAGTGACCAGAAGGTCCTGGCCACACAGCACATGGCAGAGTGTTGGTTGTTTGCCCTCGTGACGGCGTGGCTGGCTGGGAGCGCCGGTCCTGCCAGCCTGGGGGCAGATCACAACTCAGAATTCGAAGTACAGTGTCTATTGAACACGACAGCACTTTCGCACGATCGTAAAGTTGAAAAATCCAAAGTCAACCCATTGTAAGTCAGAAAAGTCCTAACGCCCAATGTGATGGTATGAGGAGATGGGGGTCTTTGGGGGGTGATTAGGTTTATATGAGGCCATAAAGGGGGAGGTCCATGATGGGATGAGTGTCCTTATCTTAGTGTCCCTATTGGAAGAGGAAGAGACCAGCTCCCTCTCCCTTTCCCTCCCTCTCCCCCTCCCCTTGATCTTGGACTTCCAGCCTCTGGAATTGTGAGAAATAAATATCTGGTGTTGCCCTAACCAGTTTGGCTCATTGGATAGAGCCAAAGGGTCCCAGGTTCGATTCCGATCAAGGGCATGTACCTTGGTTGCGGGCACATCCCCAGTGGGGAGTGTGCAGGAGGCAGCTGATCGATGTTTCTCTCTCATCGATGTTTCTAACTCTCTATCCCCCTCCCTTCCTCTATGTAAAAAATCAATAAAATATATTTTTTAAAAAATGTCTGGTGTTTAAGCCCCTCAGTCTATGGTATTTTGTTATAGCAGCCCCATCTGACTTAGATGGAAGGGAACCTGGCCTAAGACAGTCGCCTTAATAATATGCAGAGCCCGCTAAGCACACCAGTTCAAATGTAAACCGAATCCCATCCCCTCCAAGCTCCAAGCTGACTTCCTTCTGCCCTCACAATTCCAAATCTTATTTCTATTTTTTAAATCATTTTTTCCATTGATTTTTAGAGAGAGTGGAAGGAAGGGAGAGAGACAGAGAGAGAAACATCGATGTGAGAGAAACACATCGATTGGTTGCCTCCTGAGCATGCCCTGACCAGGGCTCAGGCCGGGGAGGAGCCTGCAACTGAGGTATGTGCCCTTAACTGGAATCGAACCCAGGACCCTTAGGTCTGCAGGCCGATGCTCTATCCACTGAGCCGAACTATTTCTATCTAATCACATCATAGTCCTGTTCCCCTTGCCCTCTTCAGCCAAGATGGTCCTTTTTAATTTGTAATTATTTGTCTGATCAATAATATATTCACATGTTCAAAAAGTATTAAATACACACAGAGGTGTTCTTTGAAAGCTCTCCCTTCTTGCCCTCGTCCCCTAGTTTGCAAACCCCCAACGGATGTCCGCTATTATCAGAATCAGATGTATCTTGCCACATTGTCTTTAAGCAAATACTGGCAAAATATGAATTTATTTTCCTACTTTTCTGCCCCCTTTTTAAAGAAAAAAAAATAGCAGATGTTATATTCTATTCTACCCAGAAAAATCTTTTTAAAGAATAAATAGCCCTGACCGGTTTGGCTCAGTGGATAGAGCATCAGCCTGCAGACTCAAGGGTCCCGGGTTCCATTCCGGTCAAGGGCATGTGCCTTGGTTGCGGGCACATACCCAGTGGGAGTGTGCAGAAGGCAGCTGATTGATGTTTCTCTCTCATTGATGTTTCTGACTCTCTATACCTCTCCCTTCCTCTCTCTAAAAAATCAATAAAATATATTTTAAAAAAAGAATAAATAGGGTCATGGGTCTCCTCTGCTCAAAATCCTCCTAAGCTTTGACCTGGGCATGTTGGGCAGGGCAGTTCTTGATGACGGGTGCCCTGTTGTCCTAGTGCAGGGTGTTATGTGTCCTGCTCCCACATGCAAGTGCCATTAGCAACCCCAGGCATTGCGAAAACACCAAACTCTTTTTTAAAAATATATTTTTTATTGATTTCAGAGAGAGAGGGAGAGAGAAATAGAAACATCAATGATGAGAGAGAACCATTGACTGGCTGCCTCCTGCATGCACCCCCTTGGGGATCAAGCCTGCCACCTGGCCATGTGCCCTGTCCGGGAATCAAACCATGATCTCCTGATTCATAGGTTGATGCTCAACCACTGAGCCACACCGGCCGGGCTACACCAAACTGTCGCACAATCCCACCCCTCCCCCAGAGGTGCTATCCCTCTCATTGAGAACCACTGCAGCCCTTTCCAACCTCTCTTTGGCCCCACTCCCTCGGGCTCCCTCCACTCTGGCCACACTGTCTTCCTCTGTTTTCTGAACACCCGGGCACGCTCCCACCCAGAGCCTTTCCCAGGCCACTCCCTCTCCTTGGATTCTCTTCCCCAGATACTCATTGGCTCACTGCTTTCTGGTCTTTGCTCCAATGTCAGCACCTGAGAGAGGGCTCCACTCACTATACATTTAAATAAGTTCCCTCACCTGTCCTTATCTATTGCTACTTTGATGAATTACAGCAAATGTAGTGGCTTCCAACGACATTTATTACCTCACAGGTTCTCGGAGTGGTTCTGGCTCAGGTTCTCTCATGTTGGTGGGGACGGCAGTCACCTGAAGGCCGGCCTGGGGCTGGAGGAGCCTCTCTCACATGGCTGTTGGCGGGGGCCTCTCTGTGTGCGCCTCTTAAAGGGGCTGCTTGAGTGTCCTCACAGCCTGGCGCTGGCTTCCCTAGACAAGTGATCTGAGAGAGAGGCTGACGCTCTGCCACATCCAGTCACGTGTGTCACTTGTTACTCAATAGGCGATGGTCACTCAGCCCGCCCACACTCAAGAGGGGGGTGGATGGGGCTCCATCTCTTGAAAGAAACAATATCAAATAATTTGGGATATATTTTAAATTTTATTTTATTAAAAATGTTTATTGAGCCCGGCTGGTGTGGCTCAGTGGTTGAGTGTTGACCTATGAACCAGGAGGTCACGGTTCAACTCCCGGTCAGGGCACGTGCCCTGGTTGCAGGCTCGATCCCCAGTAGAGGGTTTGCAGGAGGCATCCAATTGATGATTCTCTCTCATCATTGATGTTTCTATCTCCCTCTCCCTTCCTCTCTGAAATTAATAAAAAATATTTTTTAAAAAATGTTTATTGAGCCCTAACTAGCTTGGCTCAGTGGATAGAGTGTCAGCCTGCGGACTGAAGAGTCCCAGGTTTGATTCCGGTCAAGGGCATGTGCCTTGGTTGCGGGCACATCCCCAGTTGGGGGTGTGTAGGAGGCAGCTGATTGATGTTTCTCTCTCATTGATGTTTCTAACTCTCTATCCCTCTCCCTTCCTCTCTGTAAAAAATCAATAAAAAATGTTTTTTAAAAATGTTTATTGAGATATAATTGACATATAACACTGCATTAATTTTAGGTGTACAGCCTAATGATTTTATATACAGACTGTCCCCAACTACAAGGGCTCAACTTATAATTTTTCTATTTTATGATGGTGTGAAAGTGATATGTATTCAGTAGAAACCGCTAGGCCAAGCTATGATGTTTGCTAGGTTAAATGCATTTCCAACTAAAGATATTTTCAATTTATGAGCTTATCAGGATGTAATCCCATCCTAAGTCAAGGATCATGTGTGTGTGTATGTGTGTGTATCTATATATATAAAAGCCTAAGCGACCATCCGACTGTCCGACCGGTAGCTATGACATGCAATGACCACCAGGGGGCAGATGCTCTGACCAGTGGCTATGATGATCACTGACCACCAGGGAGCAGATGCTCAACGCAGGAGCTGCCGAGCTGCGGTGACTTGGCAGCTGTGGTTCTCGGGTGAGGCACCAGGAACCAGAGAGGGGGGAGCCGATTCCGGGGTGCGTCACCCGAGAACTGCCCTCTCATAATCCGGTACCCCTCGGGGGATGTCGGAGAGCTGGTTTCGGGCCCCATCCCCACAGGCCAGGCCGAGGGACCCCACCCGTGCATGAATCCGTGCACCGGGCCTCTAGTATATATATAATCAAAATGAGAACCACAGTAAGTCTAGTTAACATCCATCACCACACAGAGTTATAATTCTTTTCCTCATGGTGAGAACTGTTAAGATCTACTCTCTTAGCAGCTTTCAAATATACAATATGGGATCATTTAACTAGTCACCATGCTGTACATCCCATCCCCAGGACCTATTTATCTTATAGCTGGAAGCTTGTACCTTTTGACCACCTTCACTCATGGGCAAAATGGGTGTGGGTGGACATATTTTAAAGCCACCACACCCTACTGTGTTTCCCTTCCCTTTTCCTGTGGCCACCTGAAATAATGAACCACTCATTTCCTCATTTGTGGGCTCTCTCCTTTACCGCTGGAATGTAAGGTCCCCAAGAGCAGAACGTCTCTCCTGTCCCCAGCACAGAGCAGCTGCTTAATAACTAGGTTTTAGTTTGGGTTCCTCAGAGGCAGAGCCTGAGATAAGGGTTCGAACGCAAGTCGTTTATCTGGGAGGTGACCCCAGGAAACACCAGTAGGGCGCAGGGACCGATGGAAGACAGCTGACAACGTGTCATCAAGCCCGTTACCACTGTGGGCAACTGTAGCTCCATCACACTGGGGGCCCCTGGGGGGCAGTGTAGGACACTGTCGAGGGGTGAGGGAGGTGGCCCATGTGTCCACCAGCCCCTGTCAGGTTGAGAGGTGCTCCCCAGGGATGTGGATTAATCCCTGGCGCTTCCAGCTGCCACGTTGGGCAGAGAAGCCATCAAAAGCTTTGGAGAAAGCCCTCCGGCCTGGAGCCGCTGCAGACGGCAGACGCTGATGGCAGCAGGAGCTGCTGAAACTGGTGAGGCCAGAAGGATATGAATTGGGCATCAAGACCTTCTTGCGACAAACTATTAGCTGAATCATTGAATTAAAATTTTTCAATGTTGCCCATAGCCTCAAGGACAAAATTCACTTCTGAGCTGGCACATGAAACCACTGCGACCCAGCCTTACATCCTCGCGACATCAGGGGTGACAAACTCGAACATCTACCGAAGTCACTGGACAGGAAAGGGAAAAGGGCAGAGCCAGTCAAGGGTGAGGAAGATGTATTTCCTGGACTTATTTCATTTTCCTTTTTTAAATTGAGATGTGAGTATGACTAGGTCTTGCTCTGTCACAGGGAAAGCAGCAAACACGGTGAGCAAGATGGTAAATGGTGACAGACCTCGTCCATGGTGTTGGGAGACAACAGGGAGTGGTGGGTGGAGAACTGGAGAACACGTCTCCATGACACTCTGGTCAGCTACTGCCCGTGCGCATGCAGGCCCAGGGTTACCAGATTTTCTGGTGTTTTTTGGTTTGTTTGCTTTTGTTTTTATAGAAAAGCCTGGGTTTTTATACAGAATCCTTAACTATATCTCAATCCAAATATTTCTTAAAATGAAGCACACCTGTGGGATGATTTTAACCGGTTCTCACCCTCTTTGTTACCCTTAAAGCACATTACAGCTTCAAGAAACCGATATCGCCTTTAAAAATCCACAGCCGTGCTCAGCTGGGTGTGGCTCAGCGGTTGAGTGTTGACCCAGGAACCAGGAGGTCATAGATTCAATTCCAGATCAGGGCATGTTCTGGGGTTGTGGGCTTGATCCCCAGTGTGAGGCATGCAGGAAGCAGCCAATCAATGATTCTCGCTCATCATTGTTCTCTCTCTCTCTCTCTCTCTCTCTCTCTCTCTCTCTCTTTCTCTCTCTCTCTCTCTCTCTCTCCCCCTCTCCCTTCCTCCCTGAAATTGATAAAAAAAATATTTTTAAAAGATCCCAAGCATGGCCCTGGCCAGTTTTGCACAGTAGTTAGATCATCAGCCGGCCAACTGAAGGGTCCTGGGTTTGATTCCGTCAAGGGCTCAATCCCTGGCCCAGTCGGGGCATGTGCAGGAGGCAACCAATTGATGTGTCTCTCTTATATTGATGTGTCTCTCCCCCTCCCTTCCACTCTGCCTAAAAAAAAAAAAAAAAAGGACATACAGAAGGC
>NW_005353719.1:82780-90350 GCF_000412655.1 Myotis brandtii
GCTATAAAAAAGAAGAAACTTTTACCATTTGCAACAGCATGGATGGAACTGGAGAGCATTATGCTAAGTGAAATAAGCCAGTCGGAGAAAGATTAACATCATACATGATCTCACTCATATGGGGGATATAATGATCAACGTATCTTGATGAACAAGAATAGATCCAGAGACAAATGGTAGGGGAGGGGGGCATTGGAGAGCAACCAAAGGACTTGTATGCATGCATATTAGCATAACCAATGGACACAGACACTGGGGCGATAAGGGGCTTGCCCGGGTGGGAATGGCTGGGGGCGGGGGGAGTCAATTGGCAGAAAAGGAGACATATGTAAAACTTTAGACAATAAAAAAAACCCACAAAAACAAACAAACAAACAAACAAGCAAACAAACAAAAAAGTCAATGGAAAAAAATATCCTTGGGTGAGGATTAACAACAACAACAAAATCCCAAACCTCTGCAATGGTTTTCTTTCTGCCTGGCCTGCTTTCCCACTCTTTCGGAAAACTCTTATCCATCCTGCAAAACTCTAATCAGAAATTACCCAAAATCGACTCCCCTGGAACTCCCACTGGGCATTTTCTTCGTTTGTTGAGCAGATTTATTTGTCTCTCCCCCCACCCCCAATCTGTGAGCGCTGTGGGTACCATCTGTGCAGGTCTTGTTCAGGTCTGTGTCCTCAAGGTTCAGAGATTAGCAAGACAGAGCACAAATAGAGCTGTTTGAAAGATGCCATTGCTTTGTCTACATCCAGTGGTATAGTGGGTGGTGTGTAAACTGGCTCTTAATTAAAAAGAAAAAAGGCCCTGATTTGTAGCATCTGCCAATTTCCATAGTATAAATACTCCCACCATAGTTGAGTTCAAGATAGTAATATTACATCACAGGCTACTGATGTGACGTCATTGAGCTGGGAAGAGATGTGTCCAGTATGAGCCAGCTCCAGCACAGCACTGCCTACATCTCCACCTCCCTCCTAGCGAGAACTTCCCCTCCTCCCCCATCTTTCTCCTCAAAACGGCCATATCCATTTTTGGTGTTTTTTAACTTCTAAAAATCTTTTTTATTGGAACATAACATACTGCAAAGTGTGTATATCATAAGCATACAACTCTCTGAATTTTTATGAAATGAATACTCCCATGGTACCAGCACCAGATCAAAAATAGAACATTACCAGCCCCTACCCCCCCCACCAGAAATCCCTTTCCCATCCTACCCCCTTGCCGAATTTATTTTTAAAAAACTGTTTTTATTGATTTTTTTTTTCAGAGAGAGGAAGGGAAGGGAGAAAAAAATGGAAACATCAGCCGGTGTGGCTCAGTGGTTGAGTGTCGACCTATGAACCAGGAGGTCAGGGTTTGATTCCAGTCAAGGGCACATACCTGGGTTGCAGGTTCATTCCCTAGCCCTAGTTGGGGTTGGGTGTGTGCAGGAGGCAACCAATCGATGAGTCTCTCCTGCATAGATCTCTCTCTCTCTCTCTCTTTCTCTCTCTCCCCTTCCCCCTTCCCTCACACTCTCTCTAAAACTCAATAGAAAAAAACACCCTTCAATGAAGATTAACAGCAACAACAACAACAAAAACCAGCCCTAGGAAGTAGGTTCCATTACGACCCCTAATCTATAGATGAGAAACTGAGGCACAGAAAGCATCAGCCACATGCCCACAGTCACACAGGAATGAGAAAGCTGGACTTCTAACCCAGCCCAGCTGCTTCCAGAACCCACTCTGACCTTCACAGTAACCTTCCAGAGGGCGCACCTCAAGGAAAGACTCTTCCCACTTCCCCACCCTGGCCCCGAGGTCCCTCGCCTACAGTGAATTTCCTGGTCCTGTGAGGGGTGCAGCCGCACCCCCAGCCTTGTCGTCCCTGTTGCATCCGAGAATACTCGGATGTGGCTTGACCTGCTACTCTTCTTCTAAGAGGAGCCCACCCTGACATGATACATGAGGGGCTTGGTGCAGTGCCAGTGCACAACAAACTCTCAATAAATGTTTGAGATTATTGTTATCATTGATGGTGCTGGGGCACTGGCTAAGCCAGACGGGCTGGGTTGAAAGCCCACCTCCACCGTTTATTTATTTATTTATTTATTTATTTATTTATTTATTTATTTATAATATATTTTCATTGATTTCAGAGAGGAAGGGAGAGGGATAGAGAGACAGAAACATCAATGATGAGAGAGAACCATTGATTGGCTGCCTCTGGCACACCCTGTACTGGGGATCGAGCCCACAACCTGGGCATGTGCCCTTGGCCAGAATTGAACCCAAGACCCTTCAGTCTTCAGGCCAATGCTCTATCCACTGAGACAAACTGTCTAGGGCAGTGATGGTGAACCTTTTGAGCTTGGTGTGTCATGTCAGCATTTTGAAAAACCCTAACTTAACTCTGGTGCTGTGTCACATATAGAAATTTTTTTGATATTTGCAACCATAGTAAAACAAAGATTTATATTTTTGATAATTTATTTTATATATTTAAATGCGATTTAACAAAGAAAAATCAACCAAAAAAATGAGTTCGCGTGTCACCTCTGACACGCATGTCATAGGTTCTCCATCACTGGTCTAGGGCTCCACCACTTACTAGCAGTGTGACCTTGGGTAAGTTACGTCACCTTTCTGTGCTGTAGTTTCCCCATCCATAAAATGGGAATAACGATGATATTTCATAGGGTTATTGCAAGAATTAAGATATCAAATGCTCCACAGTGCCTGCCACTAATGTTAGGTTTTTTGTTTTTGTGTTTTTGGGTTAATCCTCACTCGAGGATATTTTTCCATTGATTTTTAGAGTGAGTGGAAGAGAGAGAAAGACAGAGAGAACATCAATGTGAGAGAAACACATTGATTGGTGACCTCCTGCATGCGCCCCAAACAGGGCCCATGCCAGGGAGGAGCCTGCAACCGAGGTACATGCCCTTGACCGGAATCGAACCCGGGACCCTTCAGTCCGCAAGCCGACACTCTATCCACTGAACCAAACCGGCCAGGGCTAATGTTAGGTTTTACAATTGTTCTAACTCTTTCTCCTATTCAATCTCATCTCCTATATCCCCAGGCATGGCAACAGCTGGTTCTGACTGGGGCCTCCCCAGGCTGCCCATTACCTGGGAAACTCCCCTGCCTGCCCCTTCCCTGGCTCCCAGCCACCCCTACACTAAGCTTGGGTTCCAGCACCGTCTCCTTTCTTCTCCTTTGCCCCTGAGCCCCAGGGTGACCACAACCCCAGCCTCGTGGGACAACTTTCTAGCACTTTCCCCTTTTTAAGAGATTGACTGCAATTTCTATAATAACATCACATTAGCTAGAAATTAATGTCCTCATTAAGACAGCAATTAGGCACATTAGTGCAGCAATAAAAGAGAAGCTCATGAAATAATTGCTGGTTCCAAAATGCCTTTAATTTAGTATTTTATATTGCACCGTGTTATTAATTTTTTCCCTCGGCAGAAGATAATAAGAGAAACGTTTGAATTGAATTGTGGGGAGGTTTAAAATAAAAGAAAATTTTTAAGGAAAGGAATGTTGATACCTAGAGACAGATGATCTTTCTTCTCTCCAAAGCCGCAACCATTCCCGAGTCCATCGGATGATGGTGGTGGTGGAGGTGGGCCGGCGGCCGAGCTGTGTCCTGGGACTCGCAGCCAAAACTGGAGTCTTTGATTTCAGAAGCACGAGTATTTCTATGTTTCTTTGCCCTAAATGACAAATACCTGTTTAGTTCATATTTTTTCCAATGGCTCCACCTCCTGAATTCAAATTTATGTATGTATGTATGTATGTATGTATGTATGTATGTATGTATATATGTATTTTGTTAATACTCACCCGAGGATATTTTTTCCATTGATTTTTAGTGAGAGTGAAAGGGAGGGAGGGAGAGATAGAGAGAGAGAGAGAGGGAGGAATATCCATGTAAGAGAGATTCATCGATTGGTTGCCTCATGCACACGCCTGACCATGGCTTGGGAATGAACCAGCAACCCAGGTATGTGCCCTTGACCGAGAATCGAACCCATGACCCTTCCACCCTTCAGTGTGCAGGCTGATGCTCTATCCACTTAGCCACACCAGCCAGGGCCTGAATTCAAATTTATTTAGCAAATGTTTCCTTGGGACCTGGTGATTCCGTCATGAGGGTCACAGGCTGGTGGAAAATGCACTGGTAGTTTGGAAATAGCGCTATTTTGCAGCTGGTAATGAAATTGTGGGTTTGGGACATGATCATCATGGATGAGGAAATCATTAGAGAAAAGGCAGATGAGGAGCGTATCTGTGGAGGGTTCTTCTGACCCCTTCTAAAGCCCTGGGTCACCCTTACCATCCCTCAATGCGGCCCAGTTGGACAGCAGGTGGGAGCATCAGATGGTACCCAGCACAACCAGGTCTCCTAGCCCCACATCTAGAATCTTCTCTCGCTTTTAGAGCTGTCTTAGAATGGGTTCCCCTGAGACAAGAATTTGAGGGCAAGTAGTTTATGTGGGAGGGGCCCCAGGAAGCACCAAGGAAGTGAGACAGGGAAGGAAGAGAGACAATTTCAGGTCATGGTAACTGACATACCAACAAAAATTAGAGGAAGAGGCTGATGAGTTACTAGCGGGTGGCATCGCTCTGTGAGCTAGGGAGGGCCTCGCAGAGAAGCGGACACATGAACAGAGACCTAAGGAGGCCAGGAGGGACCCATGTGAAGATCTCAGGAAGAGGGTTCCTGGCAGGGGAAAAAGCAGGTACAAAGGCCCAGAGGTGGGAACAGGCTTGGAAAGGATGAGGGTCAGCCAGGAGGCTGGTGAGGCTGAATGGAGGGGAGAGAGGGAGAGAGCGGAGGGGATGCTCTCAGAGAGATATCAGGAAGGAAGGAACGAGGAAGGATTCATAAGGAAATGAAGGAGATGGTAACCAAACCAGCATCAGTTACTGATTGCCCATTATGCTGCATAACAAACAACCCCAAACCCAGGGGCTTACACAATCACTCGCAGTTACGACTCTGCCATCTACGAGTCAAAGGCTGTTCGTGTGTCTTGGTTGGGCTCCTTCTTGAGTCTGTGGTCAGCTGTGGGTCCAGGAAACACACTCTGTTCACCCAGGTTGGACTCTCCATATGTGAGGGGCTCGGCTGGCTGCCGGCTGATCTAGGATGGCCTCAGCTAGCCCGGGTTTTGTGATCAGAGGCAAGGTTTCCAGACAGCAAACAGAACCCTGGAGCACCTCTTGAGGCCCAGATTCAGAACCGCCCTGGCAATTCTGCTGCACCCAAATGGCCAAATCCAGTCCAGACCTGGCCAGTTTTGCTCAGTGGTTGGAGCATTGGCCCTCGGACTGAAAGGTCCCGGGTTTGATTTTGGTCAGGGGCACATACCTCGGTTGCAGGCTCCATCCCCAACCCCTGTGGTGCGTGTACAGGAGGCAACCCATCGAGGTGTCTCTCTCACATTGAAGTTTCTCTCTCTCTGTCTCTTCCCCTCCCCTCCCTTCCATTCTCTCTAAAAAATAAATTAATGAAAAAATATCCTCCGATGAGGATTAACAACAACAAAATCCAGCCCAGATTCATTCACAGGAAGAGAGGAAAACAGGCCCCACCCCCAGTGGGAGGAGCTACCCCGTCCTGCTCCCAGCCCAGGCCCCTGGAGAAGTTCTTCTTGCCCATGTTGTTCTCTCTAAGGTATAAGTTTGTGTTGCTCAAAACCCCAAATTCCTTTCTCCTCTGGGGGTGTGACCAGAACTTAAATTTTTGTTGAAGTAATAAAAAATATCCTCCGGTGAGGAATAACAACAACAACAAAATCCAGCCCAGATTCATTCACAGGGAGAGGGGAAACAGGCCCCACCCCCAGTGGGAGGAGCTACCCCGACCTGCTCCCAGCCCAGGCCCCTCGAGAAGTTCTTCTTGCCCATGTTGTTCTCTCTAAGGTATAAGTTTGTGTTGCTCAAAACCCCAAATTCCTGACAAGACTTCCCTTTCTCCTCTGGGGGTGTGACCAGAACTTAAATTTTTGTTGAAGTAATTGGCTCTCCTAGTGCTGACTGGAGAGTTGATGTCAGTTTGGCAGGGCAGAGGTTAATCCGTAGGGTGCACTGAGCAGAGGAGAAATAGTCTCTCTCTCTCTCTCTCTCTCTCTCTCTCTCTCTCTCTCTCTTTAAATATATTTTTATTGATTTCAGAGAGGGAAGGAGAGAGATAGAAACATCCATGATGAGAGAGAAGCCTTCTGCACGCCCCACACTGGGGATCGAGCCTGCAACTCGGGCATGTGCCCTAACCGGAACCGAACTGTGACCTCCTGGTTCATAGGTCGATGCTCAACCACTGAGCCACACCGGCCGGGCTGAAATGGGCACTCTTGAGCTCACACAGTGCCTCTTGTGCAGTGTGCAACCTGCCCAACCATACCAGCCCCACCTGATTAGGGGATTGTGGAGGAAAAGAAGAGGAAAGGGATTCCACCAGGAACCAGGGCACATGCCTGAGGAAGGACCTAGGAGGGAGCCATGGGCCAGCCAGGAAACCCAGACAGGCAGCCTGGCCTGTGAACCGAGGCAGGACCAAGCCCTGTGGGGACCAGGAGAGGAGGAGAAAGGTCCCAGCAGAACTGACCCAGTTGCCTTCCCCCATCCCCTCACACACACACCCCCATCCTGTATCCCAAGAAAATAAAGTGCAGCTGGGTTCTCGGTTGCCATGGCAACTGCCACAAAAATTTGGGGGGAACACCCTGGGGACATGAAGAAGCAATTTGCTCTCAGCTCTGGGAGGCGGGCGTGAGGGGAGAATGGGGGATCAGAATCTCCTGGGGAGGAAGGAGCAAGGGAGCTGGGCCAGGGTGGGTGATGTCCCAGCCTGGAGCCTTCCGTGGCCTCATCTGAAGGGAGAGAGTGGAGGCCACTCTGGCTTCGGATCGGGGGCTGTTCCCAATCTAAGCCCCTACTTCAAGGCCCACAGGGCAGCCACCGTCCCCACCCAAAGCCCCCACCACCCAGTGTCTAGGGGTGGGGGGCTTAGCATGAATTTCTTTCTTAATCCATCTTCCTTCCTTCCTTCCTTCCTTCCTTCCTGTGTTAATTTCAAGTTCCACCTAGGGGACAGCACAGGCCTGACACTCATCAAATTCCCCAAACCCAGGAAGGGGTCCGACCTCATGCCCAGCCCCGCCCCCGCCCCCTCAGGCTGCGGTGGAAAGGCCCTGACATCCCAGAGTGTGGGGAGGAGGGCAAATTTAAACCCCCAAAGGGACCCTGCAGCCTTTCCACACCCCCGTCCATCCAGTTTCCTTAAACCCCCAGGAAAGCAGAGAGAGCACAGTGCGGTGGCAGCTGGGTTGTTTTTTTAAAATCTGTTAATAAAACGCAAGTGAATCAAATCCGCTCTGAGGGAAAAGGGGGGAGGGGGCGGCGAGGCAGGGGCCGTGGTGTTTGCAGAAGTTGGAAATTTAATAAGGAGGAAAAATAAAAATAGCCACTGTGCTGGAGAGACAGAGAGAGGGTGAGAGAAGCAGGGTGGGTGGGACTCCCGGCCGGGGAAAGCTGGTGCACAGGGGGCCGGGGTGCGGGGCTGGG
>NW_005353719.1:90549-91885 GCF_000412655.1 Myotis brandtii
ATGCATAGCCGAGGAGACAGGAAGGGGGGTTTGGGGCACCACCCGGAGTGGCCCAACCCCCTGACCAATTTTCCACAGGGGTGAGCAGGGCACCGAGGTGAGGGACTGGCCGACTGAACGCCTGAGTGAGAGGTGCAGCCCCTGGTTACGTGGTGTTCACAGTGCCCCCCACCCCCACCGCCTGAGCTACTCAGGGGACACATCCGCAGGCAGGGTTGGCAGGAACAGGTTGCTCACTGCGCAGGAGAGCTGGACGGAAGCCAGAGCAAGAGCTGGCGTCATCCCGCCCCTCGCCACCCCGCATCTGCCCAGAGGAAGGGGTGCCTTTTAAAGAGCCACACAAGAAAGGTGAACCCCGCCCAGCCAGCGTGGCTCAGTGGTTGAGCACCGACCTATGAACCAGGAGGTCACGGTTCGATTCCCAGTCAGGGCACATGCCCGGGTTGTGGGCTCGATCCCCAGTGGGGGGCGTGCAGGATGCAGCGGATCAATGATTCTCTCTCATCATTGATGTTTCTATCTCTCTCTCCCTCTCCCTTCCTCTCTGAAGTCAATAAAAACATATTTTTTTTAAAAAGTGGACCTAACCCAAATGTCTGCCAGCAGATGAACAGATAAAGGCAGTCCACTGTGTTGTAGTGGAATATCATTCAGGCATAAAAAGGAACAATGTTTGCACACGCTACGATGCGGATGAAACTAGTAAACATGCTGAGTGAAGGGAGCCAGAAACAAAAGGACAAATATCATACGATTCCACTTATAGGGAGTGTCCGGAATTCGTAAATCCAGAGAGAAAAGAGATCGGTGGTGCCCGTGGCTGGGAGGAAGGTGAAAATTGGGGGGTACAGGCAGTTTCCTTTTGAAAATTCTGGAACTTCATATTTGCCAATGATATCACCGATAAGGGTTTCATCTCCAACATTTACAGGGAACTCATGAAACTTAACAATAGGAAGATAAACAATCCAATCAAAAAATGGGCAACGGACCTAGATAGACACTTTTCAAAAGAGGACATACAGAAGGCCGAAAGACATATGAAAACATGCTCAAAGTCACTAATTATACGAGAGATGCAAATCAAAACGACAATGCGGTATCATCTCACACCTGTCAGAATGGCTATCATCAACAAATCAACAAACAACAAGTGTTGGAGAGGATGTGGAGAAAAGGGAACCCTTCTGCACTGCTGGTGGGAATGCAGACTGGTGCAGCCACTGTGGAGAACAGTATGGAGCTTCTTCAAAAAACTAAAAATGGAACTCCCATTTGACCCAGTGATCCCACTTCTAGGAATATATCCCAAGAAGCCAGAAACACCAATCAGAAA
>NW_005353719.1:92473-93654 GCF_000412655.1 Myotis brandtii
GAGGGATGAGGAACCATTTGTAATACCTTAACTAATAAAGAATTTAAAAAAAAAGAAAATTCTGGAACTTTAGAGAGAGATGGTGGTTGTACAACATTGACTAAGATACTAAATGTCACTGGATCGTATACTTTTAAACGGTTGATTTGACATTAGGTGAATTTCACTTCAATAAGAAGAAAAAAGGTCCACAGAAAGATGATGGAGAAGCAGCTAGGCCCCTGCACACGACCAATGACACCCCCTGCAGCCCCAGAAAACCCAGGATTGCTGACAGGCTCAGGCCCGGGCCTGCCTTGTGGGCCCTCTGGGAGTGGCTGAATTGAATTCATTCATTGACTCCTTTATTCACTCACTCAACAAATATTTCCTGAGTGTTCATTTCATGGGACAGTGAACAAATAAACCCCTGCCATTGGGGCTGACCCTCCGTAGGGAGACAGACAGACCCCAAACAGCCCATAGTACAGGAGGTGATGATGGTGTATGCTACAGGGGGAAATAAAGCCGGGATGGGTGGGGGTAGGCATGGGAACTGCATGTCATTTTAACAAGTGACCTCACCGAGGAGGTGACATTTGAGCAAAGCCCTGAAGCAGGCAAGGAGCAGTCAGTCACATGGGTGTCTGGGGGAAGCTCATGCCAGGCAGAGGGAACAGCCAGTGCAAAGTGCGAAGCCTTGTTACCTGAAAGGAATACAGGAGAGGGGCATGAGAACTATGTACACTGTACAGCTAACGTCCAACAGAGAGGAGTCAGGGGCCTGCTACGTGCTGTCTGTCTGACACGGAACTTGGCTGCCCGGAGATGCAAGCAGACCCCGAGGAGCCTCCAAAGAAAATTCCTGCAAAGATTGAGGAAGAGCGACTCACCCGCACTTATCGCTCACCCATACCATAACGGGAAACACACCACAAAATATACCTGTGAACGTTCACGTGAATCCCAACACGACTTTCCACTCTCTGCTTCCCCACTCCCGCAAACTGCCATAGAAACTACAGACAGAATAAGCTTAGCCTCTGGAGTTGGCTGGGTCTCTCTTCCTTCTCTTGTAAGGAGAGTCCGCCGCTCAGTCTGCGGAGTGGCTTTCCTGGCTTACCCGCTCTGTTCAATAAACTTGCTTCCACTTTATTTATTTATTTATTTATTTATTTATTTATTTATTCATTCATTCATTC
>NW_005353719.1:93712-98095 GCF_000412655.1 Myotis brandtii
CTTGTTTGTTTGTTAGTTCTCACCCGAGAACATTTTTGCATTGATTTTTAGAGAGAGTGGAAGGGAGGAGGAGAGACAGGGAGAGAGAAACATCGATGAGAGACACACATCAATTGGTTGCCTCCCGATGCTCCCCAACCAGGGCAGGGGATTGAGCCTGCAACTGAGGAGCATGTCCTTGACCGGAATCGATCCCATGACCCTTTAGTCTGCGCCCGAAGCTCTATCCACTGAGCAACACCGGCTAGGGCTATTTATTTTTTTAAAACATATTTTTATTGATTTTAGGGAGGAAGGGAGAGGTGAGAAAGAGAGAGAAACATCAATGATGAGAGAGAACCATTGATCAGCTGCCTTTTGCATGCCCCACCTGGGGATCGAGCCTGCAACCCGGGCATGTGCCCTGACCCGGAATTGAACCATGACCTCCTGTTTCATAGGTCAGTGCTCAACCACTGAGCCATGCCGGCCGGGCATTGCTTCCACTTTAAACTCTATGCTGGCTCATATATGAATTCTTTCCTGTGTGAAGCCAAGAACCCTCTTGGCTTAGGACGCCAGTCCCCACTAGGAACTCGCCCCACTGGCATCAAAAGGAGCCCGCTAAGATGATCCCCAGTCTGTGCTAGGACAAGGACAACAGCCACGGCAGCAAACCATAGACAGACTATGTGGCAGATGTAGCCACCACAGTCACTCGCGTAAGCCTCACAAAGAACTGCAATGACGTCGAAAATGTTATTAACTCCGTTTTACAGAGGGGGGAACTGAGGCACGGAGTGATGGAGTGACTCTTGGATTTGAACAGAGCACAGCAGTCTGCGGTCCAGGTAGGTGAAGTCTGTGAACTTCTCCCAGAGCCCCCCCTTGACAGGGTCCCCAGGCCTCCGGGCCTGCGCTGGAGCTGCGTCTGGTGCAGGGGCTCCCGGAGGGGGGGAGCTTGACCGAGGGTCCCCAGCACCAGGGAGTCAGCTTGGCAGATGATTGATGGTTTAATATCTTGCGCTGCAGCCCAGGCCCCTCCTCCCCCACAGCCCAGCAGGCAGCCCCCAAGGAGAGGCAGAGGTGGGGTAATTCGGTTAACAAAAAGAGAAGAAAAATTCCAGAGAAGCGCAGACCAGGGAGCTGGCTTTCCTGGACTCAGGTGGGAAGGAGGAGGTAGGGCCCCAATTCTGTTGGGGTCAGGGGGCTAGCAGCCCTCAGCCCCGCTCCAGTACCATCTGACATCCTGCCTGGAAAATGGAAATGTGATGAGTGAAAGGTCACAAGCAGGATCAAGGCCTGGAGGAGACGGCAGCATGTGGCCTCCACAGGTCGGAGGGAGGCTGGAGGGACACGGAGGGAGGTGGGAGCTGGGGGATCTTTGTACCCAGGTAAGAAATCTCGGGTCATTCTTGTCTCTCACTCCCTACTGTTAGGGTCGCCAAAGGAGGATCGCATGAGGCCAAAAGGGTCAAAGAATTATGAATTTACTAGAGGCCCGATGCACAAAATTCATATAAGAGTAGGCCTTCCTTCCCCCGGCTGCTGGCACCAGCTTCCTCTGGCACCCGGGACCCGGGCTTCCCTCACAGCCCCAGCTTCGTCCGGAAGGACGTCTGGTCTAATTAGCATATGACCCTTTTATCATTATAGATTAAGTCATCTGGATACCCAGATGGGCTGAGCCCCAACATGGCGCCAGCACCCAAAGACAGAGAGTCAGAGGTTTTTAAAGGACTCTAGGCGGGCTTTTTCTGGGTGGAGAATTCTCTGTGCAGGTGCGGATTCTGGGAAAGTCCGGAGGGGAGAGATAATGGTCTTAGCAAGTGGAAAGTGGTCTAAGCAAGTGGAATGTCCATTGTGAAGTGGCCTAAAGGAGGTCAGTAACCAGGGGAGGGGGTATCCATTCAATTATTTGATCAGATCTAACACCTATCTCTTCATGTCTCACCTTCCCCTCTACCCCTCCCCCTTGTTCTCTCTGTCTCTCTCTCTCTCTCTTTCCCAAACCTCCGACTTCCTTTCTCCAGGCCTTTTTGGGCCCCCACCTAGTCCAGTGCAGTAGCCTCTGCCCTGGTCCCCAGCTCCTCCCTCGCCCCCTAAAGGATATTCCCCTGAAGCCCTCAGATGGCGCCAGTGAGCACCATAGCCCGGTCACCCAAGCCTCTACTCAGAACACCCAAGGCTTCTACCTTGGACTAGTTTTCTGTTGCCGCCATCACTAATTCCCACAAATTTAGTAGCTTAAACAACATGCATGTATCATCTCAGGTTCTGGTTTGGGTCTCACTAAGATCCAGGTGTCAGCAGAATGCGAGGCTCTAGGGAAGGATAGTCACCTGCTCATTCAGGTGCATTAGTAACAAAGAAACAGAATTTCCGGAGGATGAGGCCCAGAAATCAGGATTTTAAAAAGATTCCCAGGTGATTCTAATGTGCAGCCAAAGTTGAGAACCACAGCTAGCGAGTTCCAGCTCCTGGGCCTTTGCACATGCTTTTCCTCCACCAGGAAAAATCTGCCTCAGGCATTTGCATGACTTGCTGTCCCTCTTTTTTTTTTTAATTCTAAGTTATCAATGTCTCTTTTTTTTAAATGTTTTTTTTTAAATTGATTTAAGAGAGAAAGGGAGAGGGAAAGAGAGAAACATCAATGATGGGAGAGAATCATTGATTGGCTGCCTCCTGCATGGCCCCCACTGGGGACTGAGCCCGCAACCTGGGCATGTGCCCTTTACAGAAATCGAACCCAGGACCCTCAGTCCACAGGCCAACGCTCTAGCCACTGAGCCAACCCAGCCCGGGCTTGCTGTCCCTCTTCACCCAGGTTTCTGCTTGGGGTATGGACTGTCCCCCAATATCCCTTTTCCTTATCTTTTGTTGCAAGTAAATTATTTTTTTATTGTGATAAGATACACATAACCTAAAATTTACCATGGTAACAATTTAACAGTGTGCAACTCAGCAGCACTAATCACCATATAGTGCAACGATCACTGCTCTCTGGTTCCAGAACTTTTTCATCACTGTCAGTGGAAACCCCGTATTGATTTAGCAGTCACTCCCCATTCCCCCCCCACTCCCTACTTTCCTTATCTTTTGTATTAATAGAACACCTCCCGTTTAAAGCTGGGCACAAGGCCATCCAGGAAAAAGACTACATTTCCCAGCCTTCCTTGAAGGCTATGCCATGTGACTACATTTTGACCAATAGCATGCGAGCAGCCGTGAAGAGGCGGAGTAGAGCCTCCCCTACTTCCCTTCCCACCGGCCAGAGGGTGGACCTGATGGGGAGTCCACTCTGAAGATGGTAGAACTGAAGACAGAAAGAGCCTGTGCCCCCACCACAGTGTAGCCAACCATCCCAGCCCCGGACCCTTTACACCCAGACGAAGAAGTGAGCGCTAAATAAAGTTATCTCTTGTTTGAGCCACTGTAATGCTGGGTTTCTATTCCAGCAGCCAAAGTGATGTTGTCACTAGCACACCACATGGTAATAGAATCTAAATCACGTGGCGTTACCTCAGCAGGTAGGCAGCTGGTGAGGGCTCCGACAGGACGGTCTGGGAAGCTGGTGGCCCCTATTATGCAAGGACAGAACATTTAAGAAGCCTGATGCTATGGACCGAATGTACGTGTCCTGCAAATTCACATGTTGAAACCTAATCCTACATGTGTTGGTATTAGGAGGTGGGGCCTTTGGTGGGGTCGTTAGGTCATGAGGGTGAGACCTTCAGGGATTAGTGCCCTTATACAAGAGACGACAGAGAGCTCCCTGGCGCCTTCCAACACATGAGGCCACCAGGAGGAGACGGCCGCCTATGAACCAGGAAGTGGGTTCTCACCAGACACTGAATCTGCCTGCATCTTGATCTTGGACTTGCAGCCTCCTGAACTGTGAGAAATACATGCCTGTCGTGTATAAGCCGCCCAGTCTGTGGTATTCTGTTACGGCAGCCTGAGCAGACTCCGCTGCCATCTGTGAGAGCCTTGAAGACAGCCTGCCACTCCAGGGTGGATGGCTTCGTGCAATGCAGGCCAGGGCTGTTTATGTGAGTCAGAAAGGACCTTCTGTGTCTCTTAAGCCACTATACTGTTTCCCTCGCTAGCCACACCCATTCAGCTTCCGAGTTCAGATTAGGAGCCCCGGTGACAAGTTCAAACTGCATTTTCCAAATAGCAAATGTTTGGACAGTGAGGGATATCTGCATTCGGGGAGTCTGGTCACAGCAGCCTAACATTTGTCTTAACGAATATCCACAGAAGAAAAACTCATTTTTCATTGACTACTGTGGGGATTTAATGAGGGACATAGAAAGCACCTAGCCTGTGCCTGGCACATAGTAGGTGCTCAATAAATGTCCATTGTTTCCATCACCATCTCTGGTTTGAGAAAAGGAGGCC
>NW_005353719.1:98370-106313 GCF_000412655.1 Myotis brandtii
TGCCTCCCAGCTTCGTTCATTCCCTACAACTTGCCCAGGTCCCACCCTTCCTTAAACACCCCCTCCACTAACCCCACAAACACACTGCCCGCAGCAGGGCTGGGGCCAAGTTTCTCACAAAACTCTTTTATGACCGTTCTCTGACTGCTAAGTGGTTAAAAATATCCACTCCGCCCAGACAATTTTGCTAAGCTGGTGTCAGGGGGAGAGAGGGAGACACGGGAGAGCTCACAAATGAAGCAAATTGCTGAAAATCGGATTTTTACTGTCTTATCTAGGAGCCACACGAGAGGAGAGGAGATTGCAGTGCTGCTGGAACTTTCTCACTTCCCTGAGTCTGAGGCAAGACAGTGGGGGAGGAAGGTGGAGAGAAGACAGGGAAGGAGAACAGAAGGGAAGACAGGCTCACGAGGGAGGGAGCTGGAAGACATGGGGAGAAAAAAAATGAACAGGAAGAAAGGGCATCGGCCACGTGAGCAATTAGAGGCATGGATTTGAATGTTGTGACCCTGGCCAGGGGCACCCACGGGGGCTGTGCCACTTTCAAAGCCCCGTTATCCTTGGTGTCCAGTTTTAACTGCCCAGCAAGCTCATGTAAGAGGTGGGAGACACCCATTTTACTGTTGAGAAAACGGAAGCTGAGAGAAAGGAAGCCTTTGCTCAAGATAAAGCTAACCTCCCAGCCGTGGGAATGACCAAGTGAGAGTCCAGAACAGGGGTGGGGATACCTTTTTCTGCACAGGATCGGAGAGCAAATATTTTCGGCTTTGCAGGCCACATGTTCTCTGTTGCAATGACTCAAGTCTGCCATTGCATGGTGAAAGCAGCCATAGGCAATATGCAAAGGAATGGGTGTCTGTGTGCCAATAAAACTATTTACAAAAAGGGGTGTGGGGGATGCGGGAAGAGACTGGACAAAAATCGTGCACCTATGGATGAGGACAGTGGGTGGGGAGTGAGGGCGGAGGGTGGGGTGGGAGCTGGAAGGAGGGGAGTTATGGGGGGGAAAAAAGAGGAACAAATGTAATAATCTGAACAATAAAGATTTAATTAAAAAAAAAACAAAAAACTATTTACAAAACCAAGCGGCCCCCAGGATTTGGCCCCAGGGGCCTCAGTTTGCCAACCTCTGGTCTAGAACTAACTACATTGCCCGATATGGTAGCTACTAGCCACATGTGGCTACAGTATTTACATTTAAATTCATTGGAAGTAAACAAAATTAAACATCCAGTCCTCAGTGGCACTGGCCACATTTCCAGAGCTCAGTGGCTGCCTGGTGCCGTGCATTGTGGCTACCCTGTTAGACAGTCCAGAAAGTGACTCTTGCCCTCATCACAGAGAGTTCTATTGTCATGCTGCTCTAAATTGTTCGTCTCTAGTTCATGTTTTCTAGGGATCCAAGTTAAAGGAGTGATTTGGGGGGCTTTCATTTATTCAGTCAACAAACATTTGTCCAGTACTGTCTGGGTGCCAGACCCTGGTGGTGGTGCTCAGGGCGAAAAGGAGACTGAGAAAGACCCATTCCTGGCCTCTGCATTGCTGTATTGTCTCTCTGAGTTGCTCCTCCACCCACATCTGTTTGTCTTGCTCTGATCTTCTTTCAGGTTTCTGCTCCTTGCTTCCTCCTCTAGGAGGCTTTCCTGGACCACTCCAACAGGAGAGAGAGCCCCTTCCGGGTGTTCCTGACCCTGCCTGATTCTTCATCCCAGCTCTCCCTGACCCTCTGATATAGATCCATTATTTGCTTATTTGTTTCCACCTCCTCCACCAGAATTCAAAGTCCATTAGGACAGGGATTTTGTTCTGCTTTCTCTTGGACGGAGAAGGTGGTTGTGAGCCCAGGCTTTGAAGCAGATGGCCTGAATTTGCATACTGCCCTCCCTCTTGAAGGCTGTGTGATGCTCCAGAGATGCGTGGGCTTTCTCTACCTCTGTTTCTTCACCTGTAAAATGGGAATAATGATAGTATACTGAATGGTGGCCCTCAATATATGTTCATGTCCCAATACTTGCACCCCGTGGACGTGGCCATTTTTGGAAAAGGGGTCTTTGCAGATGTAATCAGGTTCAGGATGAGGTCATTGTGGGTTACCTCAGTGGGCTTCAACCCCGATGACAAGTATCCTTTTTTTTTAAATTTTTTTACTGGGCGGTTGGATAGGGGCTCGGAGGAGGGGGAAAGGGAGAAAACATGAGAGATCTGCAATACTATCAACAATAAAAATATCTTTAAAATAAAATAAAGTCTTCAATAAAAAATTTTACATTGGTTTTTGAAGAGAGAGGAAGGGAGCGATAGGGAGAGATATTTATTGTTCCACTTATTTATGCACTCATTGGTTAATTCTTTTTTTTAAGTGTCAGTAAGTTGTTTTTTTAATATGTTTTTATTGATTTTAGAGAGAGAGGAAAAGAGAGGGAGAGAGAGATAGAAACATCAACATCGATTGGGGACCTCTTGGTGCATGGGATGACACTCAATCCACTGAGCCACAACAGCTGGGCTGGTTAATTCTTGTACCTGCCCTGATGGGGGATCAAACTCGCAACTTTGGTGCAACCTTGCTGTATCGGAAATGGTGCTCTAACCACCTCAGCTACCCAGCCAAGGCAACATGTACCCTTTAAACAAGGGATAGAGAGTTAGAAACATCAATCAGTTGCCTCCTGCACACCTCCTACTGGGGATGTGCCCGCAACCAAGGTACATGCCCTTGACTGGAATCGAACCTGGAACCTTTTAGTCCGCAGGCCAACGCTCTATCCACTGAGCCAAACCGGTTAGGGCAACATGTACCCTTTTAAGAGTAAAGCAATGACATGATCCAGCCCAGAAGTGACACATTAGTTCTGCCCCAAATTCCTTTGCCAGAACACATCATGTGGCCCCACTTAATTACAAGGAATATGATTCTGCCCAGAAAGGGGAGAAACAGAGGTATTTGGAAAACAGTGGTCATCACTCAACCATGTGGCCATGAAGCGGTGGTCTGGAGAGAGGTGGCGAGCTCCAAGTCCAACATTTAAGGATCGGGTAGAGAATGAACCTGTAAAGGAAGCGATAAGGTTATGGCTGGGGGAACTCAAATACTTTTCTATGCATCAGTCTGGTGGCTGCTACAGGCAGAGGGCAGGCTGTCCTAGACGAGGGCAGGAACTGAGATGAGAGCAGTCACTGGAGATCGTCCCTCTAGTAGCTGATATTCCTTCCTCCCTGGCATCCCATCGCATTAGTTAGGCTCAGCCGAGGACAGAAGCCACTCCGGTATTTCAATCGGAGGGGATTGAATGCAGGCAACCAGCGCCCGCAAACCCATTGAGAGGCCTGGAGGGAGGCATACCAGCATCCAAGAAGGTAGCGCGGGCTGGAACCTTGGAGAATAACTGCCGATGATCTCAACTGATTGCTCTCAACATCAGAGTGGGCGATTGGCAGGATGATGCCCGGAGGCTGCCAGGCAAACCTCATGACTGTCAGTTGCCAGGGCCTGAGTTCTTGCTCGCCATTGAGAGGAAGGGTGAAGCTCGTTTCTCCTCCCCCTGACCAATCTCACATGAATGTCTCCCATTGGGAACTCTACGCTATCGCCCTGCTGACAGGTGCATCTCAGACATGTAGCTGTCAGACTTCCAGCCCCTGAGACAGAGTGGAGAGAAAGAAGTGCAGAGTTGCTAGCAGATAATCCTGCACACCCAAGAAGGTGAAACATGGAGATGGTGGCCAGAGGGTCTGGGGCCTGGTGACATGCTGGCCAGGAGGAGCTGGAAGTGATCCTGATCCATGGGGGGATCGGCCCCCACTCCAGATGTCCAAAGCAGTTCCCTTGTTCCATGAAGTCATTCCTCCCCGGCATCTCTTGGATTGTGTTCCTCCCTACAAAGCAACAAAAGTTAGGTGACAAAGTTGAGCCTTGGTGATGAAAGAGATGTTTAAAAGTAAGAATGGAGTATGATGCAATGGTCAAGAGAAATGAACTATCAAGCTGCGAGAAGACACGGAGGAACCCTAAATGCATGAGCGAAAGAGGCCAAGTCTGAAAAAGCTACAGGCTGTATGATTCCTGCTCTATGGAAAAAGCAAAAACCACAGAGAAGTGTTGCCAGGGTTCTCTCGGAGGTATGAATAGGTGGAGCACAAGGGATATTAGGGCGGTGAAAGTATTCTGTAGGATCCTGTAATGGTGGGTCAGTGAAATCTTGCAATTGTCAAAACCCATGGGTCATGCAACACCAAGAGTCAACTGTAATGTCAACTGCAGACTTTAGTTAGTAATACAGTGTCGATATTGGTTCATCTGGTTTAACAAATGTACCACACTAATGCAAGATACTAATAACAGGAGAAATGGGGGATACATGGAAGAGGTCTGTACAATTTTTCTGTAAATATAAAACTGCTCAAAAACGTAAAATCCATCGATTAGAAAAAAAACACCCTAGATAGTTTTGCTCAGTGGAGAGTCGGCCTAAAGGGTCCCGGGTTTTATTCCAGTCAAGGGCACGTACTTGGTTGCAGGCTCCTACCCTGCCTGGGTCCTGGTCAGGGCTCATGCAGGAGGCAACCAATCAATGTGTTTCTCTCACATCAATATTTCTCTCTGTCTTTCCCCCTTTCTTCCACTCTCTCTAAAAGTCAATGGAAAAATATCATTGGGTGAGGATTTTTTAAAAAGTGAAAGAAGGAAAGAAAGAAAGAAAGAAAGAAAGAAAGAAAGAAAGAAAGAAAGAAAGAAAGAAAGAAAGAGAGAAAGAGAGAAAGAAAGAAAGAAAAGAGTGGCTTTTGGGAGCTGGATCATGCTCCAATCTGCAGGTTCTCTAATCAACAGAGAGAGGTGATTGAGCTGCCATGGATGCACTAAGCACTGAGCACACAGTCCCTATGGCTGGCAGCCCTGAACTTCTCACTTTGGGCAGAGATGGAAATTAGCCTGGCCTGCTTGCCCTGTCAACCTTGATGGTCTCTCTCCAGGATCCGGGCTCCCTTGCCAAGAATTCTCTTGGTCTTTCTTAGATGAGTAAGAAAACTGGGTCTCAGTTTTACTATTTGTAAGTGGGGATGTAATATGTAATAGTCAGGATAGCCTAGGTTATGCTACATAACAAACAAGCCCAGATTGTTGAGCTAGAGGAGGTTGTGTTTCTAGATTCCAGACATACTGCTTGTCAGCCATCTGGAAGATGAGACTTTCAAAAGGCAGTTATGACACAGCAAGCCCAAGTCTGCAGCTGGCCACTGTGGTGGGGATGAATCTCTGAGTGTCCACCACAGAAGCAGCAAACATGTGTTTGCAAAAAACAGCCCCCTGCCCCTTGCCCAAAGCCAAACAAGGGGACAGGACAGTTCCAAACCCAGCCTCTCCCAGTGTCCACTCTCCCACTCCCAGAGCCAACCCCTTCTATTCTCTCATTCCTTCAGAGCTGGAAGTTAATAAACTCATCACTGAAGAGCAGGGAACATGTCTGCAGAGGTTTTAATTACAGCAGAAAATTGGCCCAATTGGTATTTAATGTCGACTAAGTGTCGAGTTAACTGGTCAGGGCAGGAGGAGCTGAGGTTTGCATGGAGGTGTCCTGAGCCTTGCCTGCCTGCTTTTCCCTGGGAGCCTCTGAGAGCCTGGGGGTGGGGGGTGAGGGGAGTGTGGTTCTGGCTCTCTGGGGCCTGCAGAGGGGCCTCAGGGACCCTGGAAGAGGAAAGGAAGCAACCAGGGTGCAGAGGTGAGAAGGCATTCAGCTCAGGGCTCAGCTCAGGGCTCTGCTCTCCGGCCTCAGGCCTTTTCCTCCTTGTGACAAACAGCTGGTATCTTGTAGGCAGCAGTGGAGGAAGGGGTTCCGGTGAGGACGGTTCAGGTAAGGAGGGTGTGGGAGGAGCTACTGATGGGGTGGGGACCTGCTACAGTGGGAGGAAGGAGTGAGCCCTCCAGGGGCAAGGCTGAGCTGAAGGAGCTAAACCTTCTCGAGAGGCTGGGGGAGGAGGAAGCTCCCGGGTCCTCTGTCCAGCCTCAGGGCTCTCCCCAGGGAGCGGAAGGAGGGAAATTCCCCCGGAGAGTCGGTGCCTAAGAGAGAAAGAAAGGAAAAGCCCAAACAATTGGAGACAGGATAGCAGAAGCCAACCCCACCCAGAATCCTCTGCTGTTTGTTATTTCCCATACATTCCAGGCCCTCCAGACCTCCAGGGTGACCACGTCCTGCCCAGAGGACAGTTTAGTGTGTATTTATTTATTTTTGTTAGAACAACTCAGCGAAATAAAATTCCCGTTTATTGTTGGACAACATTGTTTCAGACACACATCAAACAGGCCAAAAAATAAAATAGAATAAACAGCAACTTCATAGACAAAAAAAAAAATGGGGGAAAAAAGAAACCTTTTTGACTTGTTCAAATCCGGATTAAAACTTTGAACTGTTTAAAAAAAAAAAAAAAGAAACCTTTTTATCTTTGGCCTTTTTAACCATCTCATACAAACCAACTACTTATAGTGCAGCTAAGTACATACACGCAAAGTTACTGGATGCTCGGAATAAGATTGTTTTTTTGTGGTTGTTTTTGCTATTTTTACAAGGTTTATTTTCTCCTTTGAGAGTATAATGAACATGGTCACACCACCAGTAAAGTCAGAAGTAGGACAGAGAACGCTCCAAAGGCTGGTTTGGTCATTAAAAATGGCTGACCCCAAACAACATGTACAAAAACATAAAATGTAAATAAAAATACAAATAGTCCCTTTTGAAGTACTTTTAAGAAAAAAAGCAGGGCCTTGGAAATTTTGGTTCTTTTTCCCTCCCCTGTTGCAAATTCACGTTGTGGTTTTGGTTGGGTGGTGGCGAGTGCGTGTCACCTGCAGGTGGCGCTGCCGAGGTGGGTGGGAGGGCAGGCGGGAGGGAAAGGTAACCACGTTTAGATTCTGAGACGGGAAGTGGAGGGTGAATAGGTCACGGAGGCCTTTTTTTTTTAAGTTTAACTTTTCCCTTTTTGCTGTCTGGTCATCCCCAGAGGACAGTTTAGAAATAAGAGCAGAGGCTCTGAGTGGGACTGCCCGGATTCTAACTCTGCCGTCACTTACTCGCTGCGTGACTGAAGGTAAGCGACTTGGGCTGCCTGTCTCAGTTTTGTCATCTGTAAAATGGGGCTGTAACTTCCAATGGTTAGACTAGGCTAGGCAGCAGAAACAAAGAAACCCAACATCTCAGCAGCTTAAAATCACAGGTTTACTTCTCACTGATGCTTCATGTCTGTTTTGGGTCATTGGAGGGAGCGCTCCTCATAGTCACTGATGGAGCAATCACATTCTGGAACATTCTGGAACATTGCTGATTGTCGTGGCAGGAAGAAGTAAGAGTTTGGGAAGGTCTCGCACAGGCAATTAAATGCTCTCGTGTGGGGGGGATGACACGTGTCAGTTCCACTCCCAGCTCATTGGTCAGAACCAGTCACAGGACCTCACTTTGAACGTGGGCAGGAAGCACAATCCTTGGCCAGCAGAACTGATGGCCTCCAGTTGAGTGAGTTACTGAATGTGAAGAGCTTAGGACAAGGCCTGGCCCGTAAAGAGTGCTCTTTACCCATCCCCCAATCGGGGCTTCACCAGGAAAAGTGATCTCACCAGGTGCCTGATGTGTCTCTGATACTGGCTGAGCAGGACCAAATGGACCAGTGGCTGGAAGCCTGGAAAGTGAGCTCCAGATTGTGGGGAGCCGATATAGGGTTAAGCCTCGGACTGACCTGTTAGCAAAATCACAAACAAGTCTTCTTCCGAGTCTTAAACAACCCAATCCGAGAGGTGGCCGCTGATTTACACTCGCTGTCATTTAAAAAATAAAAATGGGGGAATTTGCCGGAAGCCGGTCCACCCTTGCTGCTTGACACAGTCGCTGCAGGGAAGAAACATCTGCACAGCTTATGTTTCAAGGGACCTGGCGTATATGGCATATGTTTGCTCCCCC
>NW_005353719.1:107626-108021 GCF_000412655.1 Myotis brandtii
ATGGGGGAATTTGCCGGAAGCCGGTCCACCCTTGCTGCTTGACACAGTCGCTGCAGGGAAGAAACATCTGCACAGCTTATGTTTCAAGGGACCTGGCGTATATGGCATATGTTTGCTTCCCCCTCTTAGCGCTATGGGTTTTAAACAGGCCCACCTCTCCGAGAAAGGTTGTTTCCCCAGGTGAGGGTTTTCCCCTGGAGTTAGGGATTAACAGGATTAAGACTGTTGGCAATTGCCGAAACCGGTTTGGCTCAGTGGATGGAGCGTCGGCCTGCAGACTGAAAGGTCCCAGGTTCGATTCCGGTCAAGGGCATGTACCTGGGTTGCGGGCACATCCCCAGTAGGAGATGTGCAGGAGGCAGCTGATCGATGTTTCTCTCTCATCGATGTTTCTA
>NW_005353719.1:108281-119639 GCF_000412655.1 Myotis brandtii
TATCAGTAGAGCAGTGACCTTGGAATAGCCCTTGTAATGGAACACAGAGATTAACCTAGACAAGATTAAAATCAACAGAACTAGATAGAGACAGGATTTTTGGCAAAGGTCAGATAAGAAACTATGGAAATGAAACAAGGAACTGTAGAAGGTTACCCAAAACAAACATACTATGATGTGATTACAGAGGCATGCTTATAGGATCAAATGGTATAAATACAGATGTAACAGGACAATAAAGGGAGAACCTGGCTATGTTGATCAACTGAACACTGTCTCCGTGACATTCCTTCTTCGCCAACTCCGTCCACACCTTTGGGAACCCCTGGACCTGTTGGGGCTGGAACCCAACACCAGATGTGCTCTAGGTTTGGTCCAGGTATGCTCCAAGTTGGCACCAGGTGTGTGCAGGTGTGAGGCACAGTGGAGTTACACTTATATCAAACCCTGAACTGGGACAGGACCACTTTGCTCCAGCATGCATTCTGGAGAGGGAGATTGTTAGGACTGATCACATACTAGAATCAATACCCTCCCCTGGGAACTGACCTTTAGGCCACTTCACAATGAACATTCCACTTGCTTAGACCACATTCCACTTGCTAAGACCATTATCTCTCCCCTCCAGACTTTCCCAGAATCCGCACCTGCACAGAGAATGCTCCACCCAGAAAAAGCCCACCTAGAGTCCTTTAAAAACCTCTGACTCCCCATCTTTGGGTGCTGGCGCCATTTTGGGGCTCAGCCCAATCTGGGTTTCCATATGACCTAATAAATTCATCATTCTTTACCCCTTTTGGCTTCGTGTGTTCCTCCTTCGGCGACCCTAACAGAGATGTGAGCTAGACTCACATCCTACATCCCTGGACCAACAGGCACCCTGCCCCACAGAGACCCACCCCAAGTCCAGGCTGCCCGCGCCACATGGGCCAGAGCACGTGCTCATGTCAGCTCCAGCCTGAAGCCCCAGCCCTCCTGAGGGCAGGAGCCCAACACCTCCCCTCGTTGTCCCTCATGTATCTCATGGTTGACGTCCTCTTCTCTTGGCTGTGAGGAGCACTCACCCAAAGCCAGACTCTTTCACTCGCTCTCTTCTTGACCCAAACAGAGCAGGGAACAGTAATAGGTAAGGGAACAGGATCTGAGGGGCAGTCACAGGCTCAGGGTCTCCCAGCTTAAAGCCAGGCTGCTCTGTCTCCAGAACGTTCAAAAATGTCACCAAGCTGTGTCTATGAGGCCTCTGCACCACCCTGTTAGCTCCCGACCTGTTCCACCAGCCTCCTGCAGCCTCCCTCCTCTACCCTCCTGCAGCCTCCCTCCTCTACCCAGCCCTGCTGAGGCTGGTTTCACCTTCACCCAATCGGAGCTCACTTCAAAGGAGGGAGCAGAGGCCTGGCAGACACCAAGGGAGCCCCCTGAAAAATCCACATCACTAGGCGAAAAAAGGGCCCCCAAACACTGGTAACTCCAGCTAAAGCCCCCCTGGCTACAGCATGTAATTGCCCCAGCAGAGCCCAGCCAGGCGGCTCCTCCAGCAGCTCTGGCTTCTTTAAGAACAGGAAAGCAGTGCAAGCTTGCCGCCTCCCAAATCCTCTCCAGCCGTGGGGCCACGGCTGGCCTGGAGGGGCCATTTATCAGGGTCTGGAGCCACAATGGTGGATTCTCAGGCAGGGGAGAGAAATGGGTGGTGACCTGGTGCACTGCAGGCAGAGGGGAAGCAGTGCCAGCTGCCCTTCCCAGGGGGACGTCCCCCATGTACCTCTGTTGCAGGAGTGTGTTTTGGGGGGGGGGGGGGGGGGGCTGAGAAGTCCCCAAAGCACTCCAGCTTCCCAGCCTCCTTGCCTGAGAGCTAAGCCCAGCCTGAGGCCTTGCAGCCCTTAAAGGGCAGGAAATGGGAGTTAAGGAGGATTTAGAGACCCGCCCACCTGCTGAGAGATTAGCTGAGATCAATATACTGAGGGCTGGCGAAGATCCTCTCTGAGGGGCTCGTTAACCGTGACCGGAGAGGTAATTAACAGGCTTGTTGGGGTTGTGCCAGGCCCCCTACCCCCACCAAATATGAGGCAGCCCCTCCAAAGCTGGGACTGGGGTCCTGGCTCCGGTCTTACTCCTCCTGCGGGTCCAAAATCTGGGTCCTTTATCCAGCTACTCCTGGGGGAGCATTATAATAGCCATTATCATTTATTGAGTGCTTGCTGTGTGCCTGTGGGAGTATAAAGCTTTAAATAGTCTGTGAGCCCTGGCCCCTTAGCTCGCTCAGTTGGTCGGAGCCTCATCATCCCCCCATGCCCCCTAAGGAAGCATGGGTAGGTAGAACAACAAATCATCTCTCTCCCTCTCCCTCTTCCTCACCCTCTCAAAAAAAGAAAATGAAAAAGTTCCGTGAGCTATCATCACAATTCTAGAAGGCAGGTTGCTATCAAGTTGACTCTGCAGATGAAGAAACTGAGGCACAAGGGAATGAGGGAACTTGTGTAAGTTCATTCCATTGGTAAAATGATGATTCTGGGGTCCAAAGCCAGGCATTGGGGTTCAGAGCTTGGGCCCCTAACCTGGACTACAGTTTCTTTTCCCTGCCAACCTTCCATTTAACCACTGTATTGTTCCCATTTTTCTGGCACCTTGAACCATCTGGAACCATCTGAGCATCCAAATGCAGGGAAAACTCTATGCACCAAACACCAAGTCCCAGAAGGTGTAGAAGCTCCAGGAAGGTGGGGATCCCAGGGGATCCCATCTGTCTTGAGAAGCATTAGGCCTGGCAGGTGGTGGGTGGTCAACATATTTGTGTGGAGCCCTGGCCTGGGTGGCGCCGTTGGCTGCGTGTCCTACCATGCACTGAGAGGTCACCAGTTCAGTTCCTGGTCAGGGCACATGCCCAGGTTGCGGCTTGATCTCCAGTAGAGGGCGTGCAGGAGGCAGGCAGTCGATGTATCTCTCTCACATTGATATTTTTCTCTGTCTCTCTCCCCCTTCCTCTCTCTCTAAAAATCAATAAAAGCATATCCTCGGGTGAGGATTAAAAAAAGGAAAAAGGGGGGTGTGTTAACCTAGATGCACAGAAGCAATGGACAGGGTGGACAGGGCTTGCTTAAAGCAGAGATCAACCTTTTACTAAAAAGTTATATGCCTGGGTGTGACTACCCACCGTGACCTGCCCAGTTAGGAATTTATGATCAAATCACCCTGTGAGGTCACTTTCCATAGAATGCCTTTTTTTTTTTGTCCACAGTATAAACACCTATAAAGATCAATAGTGGTTTCCTCAAGGCTGGAACGAGGGAGAACACTACGGTCTCCTGGTACACCGAGTGTTTCCTGCTGGTAAGAAACAAAAAGCTCAATGTTTATTTATTTATTTTAAGTTTCATTTATTGATTTGAGAGAGAGAGAGAGAGAGAGAGATTGAGATTTGTTGTTCCCCTTACTTATGCGTTAACTGGTTGATTCTTGCAAGTGCCCTCACCGAGGATCAAACCCGCAACCTTGGCGTATCAGGACGACACTCTAACTAACTGAGCTGCCTGGCCAGGACCAAAAAGCGAAATATCTAAAACTTCTCCCTAAATGGAGGTAAGAGTAAAAGCTCAAGAGGAGGAACCCCTTTTGGTCAGGGTCCCCATGGGAAGCAGACTGCAGTGTAAGTCGGTGACTTGAGGTCTGTTATAAAGATGAGGGAAGCTTCGGGAATAGCTTTGCCATGGGACCCTGTGAGGTTGGGAGCTGGTCCACCCCTAGGAGCTGTGGCCCTGGGCAGGCACAAGTGACCAACTTGCAGGACGGGTTTGGAGCTGACCCCACTCCCCTCCTGTCATTCATCTCTTACCAGCGCCTCCTGTCAGCTGAACCCACTGGAAGCCAGAGGACCGGGGAGCACCCATCGGTCCAGCACCCTGAGCCAGGCGGAGGAGGGTGAAAGTGGATCTTGAAGGCCATAAAGCAGTGGTTCTCAACCTTCCTGATGCCGCGACCCTTTAATACAGTTCCTCATGTTGTGGTGACCCCCAACCATAAAATTATTTTTATTGCTACTTCATAACTGTAATGTTGCTACTGTTATGAATCGTAATGTAAATATCTGATATGCAGGATGTATTTTCATTGTTACAAATGGAACATAATGAAAGCAAAGTGATTAATCACAAAAACAATATGTAATTATATATGTGTTTTCCGATGGTCTTAGGCGACCCCTGTGAAAGGGCCTTTCGACCCCCAAAGGGGTCGCAACCCACAGGTTGAGAACCGCTGCCATATTCAGATCCAGCCAGCTCTTCCACTGGTGGGGAGTATTCCACCTTCTGAGAAGTTTTCGTTCTGCACAAGATGGTACAGACGAAGACTTTAGTAACAATGAAATATTGGCCATAATCTAAGGTTTAGCCACAGGGAACAAGTTAAATGAATTATGCTTCATACCAGGAAAAATGAGACTCCCCCACCCTCCCCAAAATAAAGGAAGAAAAGAAAAAAAAGTAGAAGTGGAAAAAGCACCAGAATCTATTGCGATTTTAGTAGGTTGAATTGTATCCCCCAAAATATATGTCTAAGCCCTGACCCCCGGTACCTGTAAATGTGATGTTATTTGGAAATAGGTCTTTTCGGTATAATTAGTTAAGGAATCAAGACAAGATCATCCTGGATTTTAAGTTGGGCCCTGAATCCAATGACTGGCATCCTTTTAAGAGAAAGGAGAATAAGATTTGGATACACACGGAAGAAGGTCAAATGCCAGGAGCCACCAGAAGCTGGAAGAGGCAGGAAGGACCCTCCCCTAGAGCCTTTGGAAGGAGTGTGGCCCTGCTGACACCTGGATCTCAGACGTCTGGCCTCCAGAACCGTGAGAGAATGCATTTCTGTTGTTTTAAGACATCCAGTTTGTGGTCATTGGTTACAGCAGTCACAGAAACTAATACAGTGGTAAAAGCACTGGGCGCTGGTGGCTATACCTCAACTCTCTAACCTGGTGGGGACAAGTCAGAGATGCACAGCCCATACCCAGAGTCCCCAGAGGTCCTGCAGGACTGAGCCCACAGGAGTCACCTGCTCACTGTTCCCACCCCCACCCCGCCTTGGCTTCCTCCCTTCCCTGGTGTATTATACAATCCTGCTCAACAAATCACCCCAAACACAGTGGCTTAAAACAATGATCACATATTATCTCTCATGTTTCTGTGGATCAGGAGTGCTGACAGGGCACAAGGGGAACCGCTTGTCCTTCCCCTCCAGTGTCAGAGACCTCAGCTGGAAGACTTGAAGGCTGGGGCTGGAGTCACCCGATGAGTGGCTGCTGGCTGATGCTGGCTGTTGGCTGAGGACCTAGCTGGGTCTGTGGACTGGAAAACCCACATGGAGCTCCTTTTATGGTCTGGGTGTCCTTGGCTCTTACAATATAGTGGCTGGGTTTCAAGTGCAAGAATTAAGAGAAAGTGAGAAGGAAGGAGGGCGGAGGGAGGGACCAGGTGGAAGATACCTCATTCTTTAGGACCCAGTGTCTAGAAATCTCTCAGAATCACTGCCTTTAGTCCTGACCGGTTTGGCTCAGTGGATAGAGCATCGGCCTGTGGACTCAGAGGTCCCAGGTTCGATTCCGGGCGGGGGCATGTACCTGGGTTGCGGGCGCATCCCCAGTGGGGGGCGTGCAGGAGGCAGCTGATCGATGTTTCTCTCTCATCGATGTTTCTAACTCTCTATCCCTCTTCCCTCCTTTCTGTAAAAAATCAATAAAATATATTTTTTTAAAAAAGAATCACTGCCTTTATATTCCATTGGTTGGGGCAGTCCCAGCCCTGCCTGGACTCAAGGGGCAGAGAGCGCAGACCCCGCCTCTTCTGGGAGGATCATTAGCATATTGTAAGAAGAGCCTGTGTGGTGGGGTAAATTTGAGGGGTGGCATCTTTGAAAATCACAACCTGAGGTTCCTCTTTCACTTCCTTACTCCCCACAGCTGTTTCCTGGGACCACCTCCCAGACCAGGGTCTTTGCCTTTGAGGAAACCCAAACTAAGATATCACACAAGGCAATACTATATTTATACCAGAGTCCCGGTGCACAGTCTGGGAGCCCTCGGGGATGTCCCACTGACGGCTTAAGGAGCGGGCCTAAGCCGTCAGTCGGACATCGTGGAGGCGGGAGAGGCTCCTGCCATCACCACTGCGCTCACCAACCATGAGCCCAGCTTCTGGCTGAGCGGTGCTCCCCCATGGGAGCACACTGACCACCAGAGGGCAGCTCCTGTGCGAGCGTCTACCCCCTGGTGGCCAGTGTGCATCATAGTAACCAGTCGCTCCACCATTTGGTCAATTTGCATATTAGCCTTTTATTACATAGGATAGGTGGGTATAGGTGTATGTAAGTGTTCAGAAAAAGATCCATAAAGATAAACCCCAAACAGACAACAGTGATTGGTTCTCTAGCAAGAGAGCTAGGAGGCGGGGGGGGGGGAGGGTTGAAAAGATTTGTCTGTAATATATGAATTTTTATTTTTATTTTTGGCCCCAAGGAGGGATTTCCTGCATCCCCTATGGAAAGTAAAAGAGGGAGAGGCAGGATAAGGAAGCCATTGGACTTTTGGGGACACTAGCCCTGAAGTATCTGCGACTGTCTGTAAAAAAAATATTTTTTATTGATTTCAGAGAGGAAAAGAGAGGGAGAGAGACAGAAACATCAATGATGAGAGAGAATCATCGATCAGCTGCCTCCTGCACGCCCCCCACTGGGGATCGAGCCAGCAACCCCAGCATGTGCCCTGACCAGAATCAAACCATGACCTTATGGTTCATGGGTCAACCCTCAGCCACTGAGCCACACCAGCCGGGCATCAGTGACTCTCTTAACACACACAGGAAGCAGGAAGAAAGGAGGCAGAGGGCAGCCCCAGGCAGCCCCTCTCTGCACGCAGGGAAAGCTGCCAGACAATTTTACAGCTGAGCTGGGCTTGGGTAGTTCAAGGGTCCAGAATTTCTGGGAGACTGGAGAATACCCTCACCTAGGAGGGCACTCGAGTCTCACTTACTTAATCTATGAAATGGGTATGACCACGACTATCCCACAAAGTTGCTGTGAGGGTAACATACATTATTACACATAATGTATGTGTGATTGACAGGGGACCTGGCACATAAAAACAAGAATAGAGGTATTGTGCATGCGGCAACTACATGCCAGAAACTGTTTTTTTGTGTGTTAACCCATCTAACTCCTCACAATAACACTATGAAGTAAGAACTGTTATTGCCTCGATTTTGTAAAAGAGGAAACAAAGGTTGGGCGATAAGCCAAGGCCGCACAGCGAGGCTGCGAGGCTTCTTCCTTTCCTTCTGACTCCAAAGGCAGTGCTCTCTCTACCCATCTCCCATACCTCCCGTGGGGAAAATGAATGAATAAATGAGACAAGTTGGAGCTGGAGAAAGACTATGTTTTCTCGGTCTTTTCTGGGACCTAGACGGGCTGGTATAACCCAGGAAGCTGGTCCCCTCCCCTCTCTCCTTAAGCACCTTCAGGGCTCCACTTTGACCCTCCTCTCTAAACCCAAGGGTTTGGAGCAAAGCTGGTGGGGGGAGCATCTCCTTCAAGATCCGGGGAAGGGGGTTCCTCTTTCTCCGACGCCCATTTCCCTTGCAAGGGGGAAAGCTCCCCGCCACCCCCACCCCTTGCAGAGAGCAGCAGCTTCCTGGGGGCCTTGCAGCCCTGTTGCTATGGCAACCAGACTCGCTAGCAGTTTCTGGTAAAGAAGTTGGCTCTGCCCACAGCTTGGAGCGGGGCGGGGGGGAATACTGGGGTAGGAAGGAGACCTCAAGAACACCCGTTTGCCCTCAAACTAGACAGCCCACACTCCAAGGCCAGGTCACCCCAAGGACAGGGGGAGGAGCATTCCCACCTGGGGACCTCCCTTCGGAATCTGGGGCAGGTTTTTACATTTTCCAGCTTTGTCCCCCCTGACAGACTGCCTGGGAACCCCTGAGGAGGGAGGTGTCAGGATTCTCACAGAATAGGGTCACACACAGCTCTAGGGGACATTGCCTTTTCTCTGCTTTTTCTTTCTTTGAATGAGATATAATTTGCATAAGATAAAGGGCACAGTCTTAAGTTTTAGCTCGATGATTTTTTACATGTGTACATGCCTACGTATCGATCACCCAGGTTGAGAGAATTTATCCATCCCTCCAGAAGGTCCCCTCGTGCCCTTTCCTGGAAGACAATATCCCCCAATCTGACCTTGTCTTCATAGATTAGTTTTGCCTGTCCTTGAACTTCCTGTAAAAGGAACCAGACCTCATTTCCTCTTCTGTATCTGGTGTCCTTCACATTACAGTAAACCTGAGGGAATCCCTGAAGTTGCAAGTGTCATTAGCCTGTCCTTTTTCTTCGCTATGTAATATTCCCCTGTGGGGATATTTGGCTTTATTCTATTGTGGATGGATATCTGAATTGTTTGCAGTGATTGGTTTTTGTGAATAAAGCTGCTATGAACATTCTTGTGTCTTTGGGGAACATAAATTCATGGATCTGTTGGGTGAATACCCAGGAGAAGAACTGCTTGGTCTAGGGCTGGCATATGTGTAGTTTTAGGAGATAGTTCAGGTTTTCCAAAGCAGCTGTACTATTTTACATGCCCACCAGCTGTATAGGAACGTTCCAGTTGCCCCACATCCTTGCCAACACTTGAATCATAGGTCTTTTCATTTTAATTATTCTGGGGAATGTGTTGTGGTGTCTCCTTGTGGCTGTATTTGCATTTCTCTGATGACTGATGATGTTGAGCATCTTTTCATGTGCTTATTGGTCATTTTGATTTTTAAAAAATATATATTTTATTGATTTTTTACAGATAGGAAGGGAGAGGGATAGAGAGTTAGAAACATCGATGAGAGAGAAACATCGATCAGCTGCCTCCTGCACACCCCCCACTGGGGATGTGCCCACAACCAAGGTACATGCCCTTGACCGGAATCGAACCTGGAACCCTTGAGTCCGCAGGCTGATGCTCTATCCACTGAGCCAAACCAGTTAAGGCTTGATATTTTTTTTTTGTTAATAGTTCCAGTTGTCTATCATTTTATGAATTTGGTTATATGTCTTTTCCTTACTAATTATAGCTCTTTATATGTTCTGGATATGAGTCCTTTGTCAAGTATACATCTTGCAAATATCTTCCTTTGGGCGGAATATTTCTTCCTCCACATTATCTCTCCAGGTTCTGGACTGGGAGAGGCCACAAAAGCAAATCGCCACAGATGATTCTTTTCCAGTTCCATCTTCATGAAGAAGGGATGCCCTGGGTTATTGAATCCTGTGACATGCCAAGACTTTATGTCATTGTATCCTTAAATAGTTACAACATTTTTATGTATTTAATTCACTTATTCAACACACATTTGAAAATCTAATAGATGCCAGATATTCTGGGACACACTGAGAACAAGAGTCAAGGTCTAAAAATAGATTGTAGCCCTCGCCTATTTGGCTCAGTGGATAGAGCGTCAGCATGTAGACTGAAGGGTTCGATTCTGATCAAGGGTACATGCCTGGGTTTTGGGCTTAATCCCCAGTAGGGGGCGTGCAGGAGGCAGCTGATCAATGATTCTCTCTCATCATTGACGTTTCTATCTCTCTCTCTCTCCCTTCCTCTCTGAAGTCAATAACAGAATTTAAAAAAAATAGATTGTAACCTGGCCCTGTTGGTCAGTGGTTAGAACATCGGCCTGCGCACCGAAGGGGTTTGATTCCCTGTCAAGGGCATGTCCCTGGGTTGCAGGAGGCAACCAACCAATGTGTCTCTTTCACATGGAGGTTTCTCTCTCTCCCTCTCGCCCTCCCTCCCTTGCACTCTCTAAAAAAGCAATGGAAAAAGTATCCTCGGTTGAGGATTAACAAAATAAATAAAATTAAAATATAAAGAGATTGTCTTTCGGTTGAAAGTGGTGGATGGAGCCCTAACCGGTTTGGCTCAGTGGATAGAGCGTTGGCCTGCGGACTGAAGGGTCCCGGGTTTGATTCCGGTCAAGGGCGTGTACCTTGGTTGCGGGCACATCCCCAGTGGGGAGTGTGCAGGAGGCAGCTGAATTAATGTTTCTCTCTCATCGATGTTTCTAACTCTCTATCCCTCTTCCTCTCTGTAAAAAATCAATAAAATTTTTTAAAAAGTGGTGGATGGAGAGCAACTGGTCAGGAGGGTCCGGTGGAGGAGGTGACGTGGAACTGGGGCTTGAAGGAGGAGCTGGAGCCAGCCATGCGCGGTCTAGGGGAGAGTGTTTGGGGAGGTGGCAACAGCCAGTGCAAAGGCTCCGTGTAGCTGGAGTGGAGTAAGCATGGGGAGAGGGAGCCAGAAGAATTTGAGTGAGGCATTTGGATCGACTCTAAAGTCATGTGGATGTATTGCAGCATTCTGAATAGAAGGACATAAATGCCGTGATGCGCCATGAGAGGGGCAGGCTTGGGGGTGTGTGCAGGGGGGGCGCCCAGAAGTGAGAAGAAGTAAGCAAATTCAGGTTCTATCTGAAGAGGCATCTTCAGTAGAGGGAACTGAGTCTCAGAGAGGTTAGGTGACTTGCCCAAGGTCACACAGCTGACCTTTCAAATACACAGACATTGTCATGTTGTGGTGGCCTGACCTCAGAAACCCTCGAGGTGTCCTAACTGGTTTGGCTCAGTGGATAGAGCGTCGGCCTGTGGACTCAAGGGTCCCGGGTTCAATTCCGGTCAAGGGCATGTACCTTGGTTTCGGGCACAACCCCAGTAGGGAGTGTGCAGGAGGCAGCTGATCGATGTTTCTCTCTCATCGATGTTTCTAACTATCCCTCTCCCTTCTTCTGTAAAAAAATCAATAAAATATAATTAAAAAAAAAAAGAAACAAGAAACCCTAGAGGTGTGGGAATCCAGGGCGTTGGGGGAGTACTAGGAAGAGGGGGCCCCTGCAGACCTAGAAAATCCACCTGCCCTTCTGGCGGTCATTACTGGTGGGCCACGGGGCAGGCAAGTAGCAAGCTGCACACTGAATGGAGTCCCGGCAAGATGTATGGGAGGTTCCCAGCCCAGCCTGGGCCCCTCCACCTAGCAGGGCCCATTCGAAGAGATGATAGCGGCCTCGGGCCCTCAGGGGAGGCCAGGGGCCCTGGTTGGTCCTGGAACATGGCACGGGGTGGAGGATGCTGGGGAGCCGCTGCCAGCCCCATTAGCACCACCTTCATTATCCCAGATTTATGTGTGTGTGATTCTCACCCCCTCTCGGAATCGCTCCAGCACCTCCCCTGGCTGCAAACTCGACTTCGCCGGAAACAGCCGCGGAGCCGCCTGCCACCGGGCCATTAGCGCGCAGGGAGGAGGGTGTGGGAGGAGGGAGCAGTCGACAGGGAAGG
>NW_005353719.1:120564-133905 GCF_000412655.1 Myotis brandtii
CAGGAGGGGAGGCAGTCTGGGGTGAGATGGGAAAGGGAAGGGGTGGGAAAGGGAAGGGGGAGAAGAGGCAGAGAGGGCAGCCCGGACCGGAGGGAAGGGAAGCCTCCCGCCCTCAGGTGTCCGCAAGCTCCACCCCCTTCCAGCGGGCTCCCTGGCGGGCTCTCACCTCCCTGCCTGCACCCTCCCCGTGGAGAGGAGCCAGGAGCCCCAGCCCCTGACCTAGACTCGGCTGCACCCCAATGGCCTGGCTCCCGACCTTCTTTCCCAACCTGGCACCCACCCTCCCCACTCCCTCAGTCTTTTGGGCAGAGTGGCAGCCTCCTCCTTCCTTCCGTTTGCTTCTCTGGCCTCTGACAGCCCTTCCCTGCCGCTCTCTCCCCCCACCTGGTGGCCCAGCTGCCCTGCCCAAGGGCCTGGCAGGGGGCAAGCCCCTCACTCCAGGCCCCCAGGGTTGGCCCCGAAGAGCCCCCTTTCCTTCGCAGGGACAACGTTTGGCTACATCTGCATCCGGTCCTACCTTCTGGAGAGGAATGTTGAGGTTCCAGTGAGGGGAAACTGAGGCAGAGGAGAGCTGAGAACACAATATGGGTCTCGGTACCCCACAAGTTTCCCACCCTTGGTCCCCCCTCCTCCTTGCCTACTCCCTCATCCTCTCTCAGGAACCATGATAAAAGTTTCAAGACACACTCCCCCCAACTCCCAACCTCTCTGCTTCACCATAGGGGAGCTCCCAAATGCCTGAAATATCTTTAAATTAGGAAAAAGAGCTAAGCCGCCAGGGGCCTTTGGTCTGTGAAAGGAGGAGCAGAGGCCACCGGGCCCCCGCCCCCCTTCACTCTGGTTTTGCATTTGAAGTCCAGACATGCGAGGCTCCTGCTGGAACGCTGACGGGCCGGCCCGCCAGCCCCCGCTGCTTCCCCTTCAGTGGCCCTGTGCCCCCTGCCAGGTGAGCCAAAATTAGGAAGCCTCCCATCTCCGACTCTTTTCATCCCCCCGGGGCTGCTGGGGGCTCCGAGGCGCTAATGAAGCTCCTGCTGCGGCCTTCCCTTTGGGCAGAGCTGGCCTGAGGGAAGCCAGGCTGGAGGGGCAGGACCAGGCCTGGAAATCTGCCCTCGAAGAACTGTCCCCGGAAACGTGTTCAGGTGCCCTGCTCAGTGAGGGTCTTCTGGCAGCACCGCCCTGCTCGACTTCAGTCTCCTCCAATCCCTCAGGGTTCTGGTGACATAACCGCCTCCAGGCAGCCCTCCCAGCTTGCCCACGCTTGCTTCCTATTGTTTCCCTTGGGTTTGGGCAATGAGGTCAGGCTGCTAGGGGTCCCATCCCGGAACCACCTGTTTCTGGTTGTGCCTCCGGGGGAGTTCAGTTAACCCAGTGGTTCTCAACCTTGGCTGCACATTAGAATCGCCTGGGAATCTTTTTTAAATCCTGATTTCTGGGCCTCATCCTCCGGAAATTCTGTTTCTTTGTTACTAATGTTGTGGCCTCACCCCATAACAAAGAAACAGAATTTCCAGAGGATGAGGCCCAGGAATCAGGATTTTGAAAAGATTCCCAGGTGATTCTCATGTGCAGCCAAGGTTGAGAACCACTGCCTCAGAGCCTCAGTTTCCCTATCTATCAATTATGAGGATCATTATGAAAACCTGTCATAAGACTTCAATGATGCACAAAGGAGGTCATACGTGCAAAGTGGGTACAACCACACCAGCCCCTCATTGAGCCCCACATGCTCTCGCCTCCAGGCTCCCTGCTGCCTGTTCCTTCTAGATATCCTCAAAGCCTCCCTCCCTGCTCCTATGTCACCTCCTCAGAAGGGACTTCCTTGGTCACTTCGCCATCACCACGCTGTTTACCCATCACCTGTTTTATCACCACCTGACATTGGATTACTTACCTGAGTTCCTGCTCTGGAACCTGAGGGCCTAGGTTCAAATCCTGACTTCACAGCTATTGGCTGTGTGACTGTGAGCATGTTCTTAAACTCTCTGGGCCTCAGTTCCCTCATTTATAAAATGGGGCTTGTAATACCTACCTCACAGCTGTTGGGATGAATAAGTAACTTAGTGACTGAAAAGCCCTCAGAACAGTGCCTGGACCACACCAGGTGTTACTTTCAGAACTAATATTATTGGTATTATTTTGGGCACCCTCTCTTCTCCTCCCCCTTAATTAGGATGTATGCCCTCCTGAGGGCTAATACTTCAGGGGCAGCATTCATTTTATTCACTGCTGCATCTTCCATGCTCAAATGGCCTGGCACATAGTAGATACTCTTTTAAATATTTGATAAATGAATGACTAAATGAGGTTCTACTGGGCCTGTCTGAGCCTCAGTTTTCTCACCTGTAAAATGGGATAATAGCATGTGCCTCACAGATGCTGAGAATTCCATGAGATACAAGCTTCTAGGGATGGCTGCGTGCCATACTTCTGACCAAAGCAGAAGCCAGCTGGGGGAGTTGAGGGAAGGTTGGGCACCAAGCTTCAGTTGCTTCCTCTATAAAGTGGTAGTAAGAACAGTGACATGCTGTGGTGAGGATCACATAAGTGACCTAGAGGGACATTGAGGTGACCAGAGTGTTAGGGTCGCCGAAGGAGGAATGCACGAGGCCAAAAGGGGTGAAAAGTTATAAATTTATTAGGTCATATGGAAACCCAGATGGGCTGAGCCCCCAAATGGCGCCAGCCCCCAAAGACAGGAAGTCAGAGGTTTTTAAAGGACTCTAGGCAGGCCTTTTCTGGGTGGAGAATTCTCTGTGCAGGTGCGGATTCTGGGAAGCTCCGGAGGGGAGAGATATGGTCTTAGCAAGTGGAATATGGTCTAACCAAGTGGAATGTCCATTCTGAAGTGGCCTAAAGGTCAGTAACCAGGGGAGGGGGTATCGGTTCAATTCTTTGATCAGATCTGACACAGGGGAATCTGGCTGGTGCTGGCCTTGATGCCATCAAGCTCCTGACCTCCAGCAACCCCTGGTGCTGAACTGCTCATACTTGCAGCCAATGCAGTCCCAAATGGTGACATTACATTTCCCTGGATCACTAAAAGCGAGCAGGACAGAGGGGCTACTCATTGATTTTTTAAAAAAATTATTATTATTTATTTTACAGAATATGGATTGAGGCTCAGGCACCACAACATAAAAAACTGGGAGAATCACCCTGGTCCATTAGCTCAGTTGGTTAGAGCATAGTCCCAATACCCCAAGGTTGCGGGTTCTATTCCCCAGTTAGGGTACACACAAGAAGCAACCAATGGATGCATAAACAAGTGGATGTTTCTCTCTCTCCCTTCCTCTTTCTCTCTCCCTTAAAAAAAAATCAATGAAAAATTTAAGAGATAGAGAATAAAAAGGGAATGTTGATGCATTTGACGGGGCCCTGCATTGCCCAGGAAATGGCAACGTAAGACTGTCCATCAAGGAGAAAGAGTGTTAAGGGTGAATTGCGTCCCTCTGGAAAAGATGTTGCAATCCTAACTCCCAATACCCCAGAATGTGACCTTATTTGGAAATAGGGTCATTTCATGCGTATGTAGTGAAGATGAGATCATGTCAGAGTGGGTTGAGGCCCTAATCCAACATGACTGGATGATACATTTATTCTAAGAGGCACAGATGCAGATACAGGAGGGGAGAACGCCACGTGACAACCGCGACAGGTCGGAGTGATACGACTACAGGTCAAGGGACAAGGATGGCAGGCAGCCTCCAGAAACCGGAAGGCAGTGTGACCCTGCTGACACCTTGATTTCAGAATTCTGGCCTCCAGCCCTGGCTGGTTTGGCTCAGTGGATAGCGCGTTGGCCTGCAGACTGAAGGGTCCCAGGATTGATTCCGGTCAGGGGCACATGCCTGGGTTTCGGGCTCGATCCCCAGTAGGGGGCGTGCAGGATTCTCTCTCATCATTGATGTTTCTACCTCTCTCTCCCCCTCCCTTTCTCTCTGAAATCAATAAAAATATATATATATATTTTTAAAAAGGAATTCTGGCCCCCAGAACTGTGAGAGAGTACGTTTCTGGTTTTGAAGCCTCCCAGTTTGTGGTACTTTGTTACAGCAGCCACAGGAAACTCATACAGGAAGTTCAAGAGGCAGGGAGACACAGCAAATGACTCACACAGGCTTTGCTTTCTGCTGCATGGCTCCAGGGCTTCATATGGGTAGCACCCTGGCAGGCCCAGGGCACAGAGGTGACAAGGAGGGTCCTGTTTTTGTGAGTCCCCTTTTCCACCTGCGGAAGCCTTCCAAGCCTTCCAGAAGCTCATCCCAGGTAGAATGAATGCATCCCACAGCGCAGGTGCCCACAGCGCAGGTTTAGGTGGCTGCTGTCATTAATGTAGATTTAAGTTCTAGATGCCCTTGTCTTTGCAGGTGGACTGGAGCCTCCCTGAAGGCAGGGAATAGCCCCTTCATTGGTGCCAGACAGAACTACCTTATGGACAAAGCCAAGGGGTGTAAATCCACTTAGGTCTCTGAAATGCCCAGCTGGTCCAAAGCGAGAGAATTCGCATATGGAACACACGAGATGAATCTCAATGAAGGGCCCAGCGCTGGGGTTGAAACTGCCTGGGTTGAAATTCCAGCCCCACTTGGGACTGTGAGTCATCCTCAGGCAAGCAGCCTTATTGCCCTGTGCCTCAGTTTCCCTGATTGTAAAATGGGGACAATGGCAGTGCTGCCTGATAAGATCATTTCAAGGATTAAGTCTTTTTAAAAAATATATATATTTTATTGATTTTTTACTGTCTGATAAGATCATTTCAAGGATTAAGTCTTTTTTAAAAAAATATATTTTATTGATTTTTTACAGAGAGGAAAGGAGAGGGATAGAGAGTTAGAAACATCGATCAGCTGCTTCCTGCACACCTCCTGCTGGGGATGTGCCCACAACCAAGGTACATGCCCTTGACTGGAATCGAACTGGGGACCCTCCAGTCCACAGGCCAATGCTCTATCCACCGAGCCAAACCGGTTAGGGCTCAAGGATTAAGTCTTTAATCCATTTCGAGTTCGTTTTTGTTGAGTGGTATAAGGCAGTGGTCTAGTTTTATTCTTTTGCATGTGACTATCCAATTTTCCCAACACTATTTATTTATTTATTGTATTAATTCCCTTTTTTATTGATTCAGAGTGAGGGAGGGAGAGGGAGAGAGAGAAACATCTATGGGAGAGCTGACCCCTGCACACCCTTTACTGGTGATCCAGCCTGAAACCCGGGCATGTGCCCTGACCAGGAATCGAACCGTGACCTCCTGGTTCATAGGTCAACGCTTAACCAATGAGCCAGGCAATTTTTTTCCCCTTTTAATCCTCACCCAAGTATACATTTTTATTGATTTTTAGAGAGAGAGGAAGGGGGAGAGAGATAGAGAGAAATATTGATTGACCTCCCTCCACACATGCCCCAAGCAGGGATTGAACCTGCAACCTAGCTATGTGCCCTGACTAGGAATCAAACCATAAACCTTCTGGTGAATGGAATGATGCTCCAACCAACTGAGCCAGCCTGCCCCAACACCATTTATTGACGAGATTGTGTTTTCTCCATTGAATCTTCTTGGCTTCCTTGTCAAATATTAGTTGACCACGTATGCATGGGTTTATTACTGGGCTCTCATTGGTCTACTATATATGTCTGTTTTAATGCCAGTACCATACTGTTTTGGTTACTATAGCTTTGTAATATAGTTTGAAATCAGAGAATTTGTTCTTCTTTCTCAGGATTGCTCTGTCATTTTAAAGATTAAATGAGATCATGTCTGTTTTCTCAGGATTGCTCTGTCATTTTATTTTTTATTTTTTTAAAATATATTTTATTGATTTTTTTACAGAGAGGAAGGGAGAGGGATAGAGAGTCAGAAACATCGATGAGAGAGAAACATCGATCAGCTGCTTCCTGCACATCCCCCACCGGGGATGTGCCCGCAACCCAGGTACATGCCCTTGACCGGAATCGAACCTGGGACCTTTCAGTCCGCAGGCCGACGCTCTATCCACTGAGCCAAACCGGTTTCGGCGTGCTCTGTCATTTTAAAGATTAAATGAGATCATGTCTGTCAGGTACTCAGAAGTCAGGAGCATACAGCAAATGCTTAATAGGTGTTGGCTCCACGCAAGGCGGGCAGCACTGGCTGAGTATGAGGAAGACACGAGGCCAGGGAGCTGCCTCCAGAGGCCCAACCACCTTCCCTTATATCATTCCTCTCCTTATTCGGGTGCTGGAAGGGAAAGGGGATGACCTAACAGTTATGAGAGAGACCCCATCTAGCCTACCTTGACACCTGAATTCGCTCTATCATTATTGAGCACCTACTGTGTGCCAGGATCTGTTTTATGATTTGAAAGCCCTCCCTGGCTGTGGAGAACCATCTGGATGGAGTCTGGCAGGGAGGAGAGACCCTTGCTTTAACGAAAGGGAGAGACCAGGCTAGCTGGGCTGTGGTGTTGCTGGTGGGGTAGATTTGGAATTGGAGTTGACAGGTTTAATAATGGACTGGATGTGAGGAGTGAGAGAAAGAGGGAGTCTAGAGTGATTGAGTAGATGGGTCACCCATCACTGTCTGTGTGCCCTCCCTGCTGTGTTTCATGGCACTCAGCGTTTCCAGTTATCTATTGCCCCGTAGCAAATTATCCCAAGACCCATTGGCTTAAAGCAATATGCATTTATTATCTCACAGTTCCTGTGGGTCAGGAATCCAGGTGTGACCTCAGCTGGGTGCCTCCGGGTCTCTCACAGGCTGCAACCAGGATGGTGGCTGGGGCCCTGGCCATCACGCTTCCAGTCTCTCCAGCTGTTGGGCCGAGGCTTCCTTCACTCTTTGCCACGTGGGACTGTTCCCAAGGCAGCTCCCAACACAGCAGGGCAGCTGGCTTCCCTCGGAGTGAGCGAGCGAGAGACGGAGCAAGAGGGTGATCAAGGTGGAAGCCGGTCTTTTGTAACCTAATCTCGGAGGTGCCATCCCATCACCTTTGCCACATTCTGTTGGTGAGAAGAAAGTTGTGGAGTCCCACCCACGCCCAAGGGGAGGGGATCACACAAGGGTGGGATCATGGGGGCCATTTAGAGGCTGCCACCTCCCTGCCACCTCACCATCCACTGCCAGTACCTGCCACTCTTTGCCTGGTGAGTCTCTCTGGTTACAGAGGCAGCTCAGGCCTGCGCAGGGCCAGCCAGGTGTCCTGGAGAATCCACTCCCCCTGCTAGCACACCTCACCAATGAAGGCTGGGAGTTGGTGGATAAATACCCAGCCCTCTCACTCCTGGCACGAGAAGACTCTGAGGGTCGTGTCCCAGCGGTCTCCATGAGGATGAACCCTGGATGTCCCAGGATAACCGCTCAGGATGAACACGCTCTTCACTGAGTGCCCTCCCTTCCCCGCCTCCCCTCCCCTCTTCCCTGCCAGTGCTTCCTGTCACTGCCTCCCAGGTAAACCATTCGTACTCCAATCAGAGTGTCTTCTGCAACTGTGTTGGTTTCTTAGGGCCGCTGCAATAAATTACCGCAGACCGGGTGGCTTAAAACCCCAGGAGTGTAGTGTCTCAGTCTGGAGGTTAGAAGTCCAAAATCAAGGTGTCGGCAGGGCCTCTCCCGCTGAAGGCTCTAGGGAGAATCCTTCCTTGAGGCAGTTCTTGGCATTCCTTGGCTTGTAGCTGCATCGCTCCAGTCTCTGCCTCCATCTTCTTTTGTGTGTGTCCTCCTCCTCTTAGAAGGTCACATGTCATTGAATTTAGGGCCCACCCTAAGAGCCAGTAGGCCAGTATCTCAAGACCCTTAGCTAATGACCTCCCTATTTCCTAATAAGGTTGCACCTGAGATTCCAAGTGACCATGAATTTGCATGAGCATTTTCCCACCCACTACACCAATGGACAACGGTGGTGGTGGTGCCCGTTGACTGAGACAGGGGTGATGGGGGAGGTGCAGATCTAGGACATGTGGTGGGTTCAAGAGCTGTTTCAGTTGTGATACTTGGGCATGGCCACCTGGTTTTCCAGTGGAGACACCTGAAGGGCAGCGGAGAGGCTCACACTGGAGATGTCATTGGTAGGGGTAAGTGGCATTTAAATCCTGAAGACGGGGTGAGATCACCAGGGAGGATAGTGTAGACAGAGGAGAGAAGAGAGCAAGCTCATAGCTCTCTCTTCAACATCAAGGTCGGGAGATAAGGAGGAATCAGCAGAAGAGACTGAGAAAGTGCAGCTGGGAGCGTAGGGTCTTGGAGGCTGAGAAAGAACCAGGGATTTGGCCGGATGGAGCGCTCTCCCTGGCTGGGCAGGGACAAGAGAGGAGCGACAGCTCAGGATGATTTTGCTGGGAAAGGAAATGTATTTGCTTCCTGCTGCTGCTGTAACAGCCACAAACTGAGTGGCTTAAAATGAACAGAAAACAAAAGCAAAGCAAAACGAAAAGCCACACAGAAATGTATTCTCTCGCAGCTCTGGAAGCCGGAAGTCCGAAATCAGCGTCACTGGGCCAAAATCAATGTGGCCACCTGGACACTCGGGGAGGATCCTTCTTGCCTCTTCCAGCTTTTGGTGGTTCTTGGCTTTCTACCTCCCTCCGCTCTCTGCCTCCATCTTCACGTGGCCTTTCCCCCCACATGTCTCTGTGTGTCTCCCTTTCTCTTCTAGGGACGCTTGTCAGTGGACTTAGAGCTCATCCTAATCCGAGATGATCTCAAGGTTTTTAATTTACAGCCCTGGCTGGTGTGGCTCAGTCGGCTGAACATTGTCCGTGTACCGAGAGATCGCCGGTTTGATTCCAGGTCAGGGCACATACCCAGGTTATGAGTTCGATCCCCAGTTGGGGTGCGTGTGGGAGGCAGCCATCTCACATCAATGTTTCTCTCTCTCTCTCTCTCCCTTCTGCTCTCTAAAATCAATAAAAACATATTTTTAAAAACGATTTTAAATTTACTAACACCTATAATGATCCTTTTTTCAAATAAAGTAATATTCGCAGGTTCCAGCAGCTAGGATGTAGATATATCTTTTTTGGGGGGGGGGGTCACCATTCAGCCCCCGATAGGGAGGATAGGAACAAGGTTGGGTCTGGGGAGGGATGGGGGAGGTGACCTTGACAAACCACATGACCTCCCGGAGCTGCTGTGTCTGAATCAGGAAAAGGACTGCCACTGGCCTTGAGGCTAAGGGCTGACGATGCCTGGGACGTCATGGCCCTGTCCCAGTAGAGGAGAAACAGGGTGAGAGCTGCCTCCTGACCCCATGTCTGGCCACTGACCAGGGTGCAAGATGTACCCCATTCCTCGTCACTCTAACTGGCCCTCGTCTACATTGAACACATGACATTTCTTTCTTTCTTTTTAAACAAAAATATTTTTATTGATTTCAGAGAAGGGAAAGGGATAGAGAGATAGAAACATCAATGATGATAGAGAATCACTGATTGGCTGCCTTCTGCATGTCCCACACTGGGGATCGAACCCACAACCCAGGCATGTGCCCTGACCGGGGATCGAACCCGGGACCTCCTGGTTCATAGATCGACATTCAACCACTGAGCCACACCGGCCGGGCGAACACATGACATTTCTTCAAGGTCTGAGGCTGTAGCTAATTCTTTCAAGCCTCCCCATGTTAGCCTAGGAAGTTCCCTCCTCCAGATGGCCTTCCCTCCTGCAACTCTGTCCACCTGTCACTTAAGTTTCATCTTGAGGGTCTCTTCCAGGGAGGGGGACTCTATTACACCAACACCCCTGTTATCTGTTCCTGTCACACACACACACACACACACCCCTCTTCTGAACAGTTGACATGATTGTAATTACATAGTTTTGCACAATTATTTTGTAATGTCACTCTCCCCCTTCTGGAATGTGGCCTGGGGAGGGCAGGGCCCAGGAGGCCACTGCATCCCCTTGCAGCTAGCTCAGGGATGGCACATAGTAGGTCCTCAATAAACGTATCCAGGAGGTACCTGAATGAATTCCTTTGTCCAGGTGAGGGGGGTGCCCTTGGCTTCTGAACAGCATCACCCAGCCAGACAGATCACTTGGCGTCTCAGCAGGATGTTCCAGAATCTTCTCTGAGATGAAAGGGAATAGCATACACACACACACACACACACACACACACACACACACTCACACACACTCACACAGGCACAGAGCAAGCCCCCTGTCCCTGATTTCTTGACAGAATATTTTCCTCCCCTCCCGGCAGAAAACGAGCCATTATTAAAACAACACAGTGACCGGTGGCGGGGAAAACCCATTTGCTGCCGTTTATATCCTGTCACTGTGAGGAAATGGAAGGAGAAGGTGGGGTGTGAGCACCGGGGGAAGAGTCACGATAATCCATCGGAGGGAGAACAGATGGGCGCTTTTTCTTCCCGCTCCTCCCTGTTCGGGCTCTGAGTCAGGAATCCGTGTCAGCCGTGGGCTTGTTCTGGATGGTGTGATGGGGGTGAGTCTGGGAGAAGGAGGCCGGGCCAAGAGGCTGGGTCCCGGGGGAGGAGGGGCGGCCTGGGGCCACCCAGGACCGCCTGTCCCACTGCCCACCTGCTCTGTCTGCTGGGCTGGTGGCTGCCTGACTTGAGCCCATTCACCTTGTTTAATTTTACATTTTAAAAAACACCACCTGGGTTTTCCTCTCCCTGTATCTTCTCCCTCACCCACTGTCCCTTTCCCCGCAGGCAGGACTATGTGCTGTCCCTGTACCTCTGCGTGGAACACACAGCAGTTGCTCAAATATTCACAAACATGGGCTCGCCACCACTGCCCCGAGCACCATGCCCTGACTTTACATGCGCCGCCCGCCCTCCCTCCCAGGCTGTGAGCGCCCCAACAGGGGCTGTTTCTGTGTTTCACTCATTTATGCCCTTCCGCCCCCGGCCAAAGCCTGATGCACAGCCAGCTTTGGGGTGGGGGAGAGACAAGCATGACTGAGTCATTCGGCTGTTTCAAAGCCATCCTTGGCTTCTCTCCGTCAAGGTTGAAACCTGTTAGCGTAGCTCCAATGGGCCTTCCCAATCTAGGCTCAAAACTGTCCAGTTTCACCCCCTGAACCCCCCCTCCCCCAGGCACCTCCTAGTCAGACCCACTGACCCACTGGTGAATGGTCCCGCTCCCACCCATGATGCTTTTCTCTGACATCCCTGTTCCCGCACCTGGATGCCCTGCTCCCTCCACCTCCACCTTCTGAGCCTGGGGGCTCCACACCTGTGCCCCACCCCCTGCATCCGTCACAGGTCACAGGTCACAGGTCACAGGTCCCGCCACCCACACAGCCTGCATGTCTCCAGGTTCTGACAACTGCTTCCTCCCCTTGCCCCTCAGACCTGGGGGTGCTGACGCGTCCCTTCGCTGAACTGCTCAAATGGCCCATTTTGGATGTCCCGCTCCCACCCTGATGGCTTTTCTCTGACATCCCTGTCCCCGCACCTGGATGCCCTGCTCCCTCCACGTCCACCTTCTGAGCCTGGGGGCTCCACACCTGTGCCCCACCCCCTGCATCCGTCACAGGTCACAGGTCACAGGTCACAGGTCCCGCCACCCACACAGCCTGCATGTCTCCAGGTTCTGACAACTGCTTCCTCCCCTTGCCCCTCAGACCTGGGGGTGCTGACGCGTCCCTTCGCTGAACTGCTCAAATGGCCCATTTTGGATGTCCCGTCTGCTTCCTGTCAGGATGCCGACTGACAGCACCTCTGCCTCAGGGAGCCCACCTGGAGAGGGGACAGTGGTAGTACCTGCCTCTAGAACTGACGAGAGGATTAAGAGTTAATCATGTATAAGGAAAGGGCTTAGCAAGTGTCAGTGAGGGTCACAGTATGATTATCCCTGGCCACAGTCCTCCCCACGCCTTCTTGTATCTGACACAGGAGCTGAAGGCCCCTGGCGCCGTTGCAGACACAGTTGGTCTTTCTGACTTGGCTGTTCTGTGTTTATAGCACCTGCTGTCCCCCGTAGGCTGTGGCGTGCTCAGGGCCCAGCTCCAAGCCATCACCTCTACTGTAGAGTTCCCAGGCGGCCTTTCTCCTCTGCCTATCGCCATCCCCGGAGCGCACGCTCCTCCATGAAGGGTGCTCCCAGCATATTGAAATGATCCACATGTGTTTGCTTCCCGGACACATGCCGAGCCCCTGCAGGGACTCCATAGGTGTGTGTGGAATTGAGTATCAGGGCCTGGATTAGGCTCCTAGGGCTGCTGGGAAAAGGGACCACAGACCGGGCTGCTTAATACAAGCACGTGACACTCGTAGTTCTGGAGGCGAGAAGTTGGTATCAAGGTGTCAGCGGGGCTGTGCTCCCTCCAAAAACTCTTGGGGGGAGTCTTTCCAAAGACTCTCAGGAGGTGGGGGGCTCCTTCCTGCCTCCCCAGCAGCCCTTGGCTTCTGGCTGCATCGCCCCAAGCTCAGCCTCCATCCTCCCGTGACCCTCCCCTCGGCCTTCTCCCCTTCTTTCCTCCTCTAAGCACACCCGCCACTGGGTTCAGGGCCCACCCTCATCCAGGACCATCTCATTGCAGGATCCCTAATTAATTCCATCTGCCAACACCCTTTTTCCAAATAAGGTCAGTCCCAGGTTCCGGGCGGACCTATCTCGCGGGCATCCACCACTCAGCCCCCGCAGGCCCCACAGCTTTCCTGAGTCTCAGCTTTCTTTCCTTCTCTCTTCATTCACTCCATTTTTGAAGCCAGTGGAGCCTAGACCCAGGACACCCACCCCCGCCCCCTTCGGGGGGAGGTCTCCCTGCCAGGAGGGGAGGAGGCACGGGCCCCTGTGCCATCTGAGGGTCTCTGTTTCTAATGCAGGCCAAGCCCGCAGGAAGCCTGCTCCTTTGTGGGCTGCCAAGGAGCCGGGGTGAGCCCCCCACCTTTCCCAGGCACGCAGAGAACACCCCGGCAGGCACCACTGGGTCCGCCCTCTGTGCGGGGCTAGGCTGAGCGGTTGTCATTTCTCTCGCAGCCGTCAGAGCCCGGCCATCCCTCCCACCGTCCGGAGGCTGACCTCCGACCTGCCAGCCGATTTCTTTCCAGGGCTGACAGGTTGGGTTAAGAGGGAGCACTCCCCTGAGCCCAGGCATCCTTCTTCTGTCTCCACGTGGCTTCAGCCCTTCCCTCACAGAGAAAGCTCCCAGCTCCTGCTTTCCCACCGACCCCCTTCCACTGTAAAATGGCCACGCTGGCCCAGGACGTATTTTGTTCAGTCTTTTAAAAAAAAAAATTCTTTAAGAGGTAAAATTCACCTACAGGACACAATTCGCTGTGTTTTTGCATATCCAAGTGTTGTGAAACTATCACCTAATTCCAGAACGTTCTCATCCCCCCAAAGGAAACCCCGTCCCCATTAGCAGTCACTCTCCATTACCCCCTCCATTA
>NW_005353719.1:133950-136671 GCF_000412655.1 Myotis brandtii
ATTACCGCCCCCCCTCCCCCCAGCCCCTGGCAACCACTGATGTGCTTTCTGTCTCTATGGAGTTGCCTGTTCTAGACATTTTGTATAAATGGAGTCATACAATCTGGGCCTTTGTGTCTGGCTTCTTTCACTCAGCATAATGTTTTCGAGGGCCATCCATGTTGCAGGGTTAACTCTTTCGTTGTAAAGCACATACCTGTCAGGAATACAGGTCTGTGAATTTAAAAAATATGTTGCACCCTTGGTACCACCACCTCGCTTAAGATATAGAAAATTCTAGTCTTTAGAAGCTCTTAAGGTTCCTTTACACTGAGTTATGCCCCCAAGTGTCTCGTTCCCAGTGGTCCTCACCTGAAGGTGATAGTGCCCCCCCCCCCCCCACGACATTTGTCACAACTGTAAAGATGCTACTGGCATCTAATAAGAAGAGTCCAGCCCTGGCTGGTGTGGCTCAGTGGCTAGAGTGTCAGCCTGCAAACTGAAGGGTCCCAGGTTCGATTCCTCTCAAGGGCACATGCCCGGGTTGGGGGCTCAATCCCCAGTAGGGGGACATGCAGGAGGCAGCCCATCAATATTCTCTCTCATCATTAATGTTTCTAGCTCTCTCTCCCTCTCCCTTCCTCTCTGAAATCAATAAACATGTTTAAATATTCATTAAAAAATTTAAAAAGTCCAGGCATGCTATTCAACATCTCCAATGCACAGGATGCCCCCCTCCCACAACAAAGAAGCACCCAGCCCCAAAGGCAAAGGTGCCACCACTAGGAAACCTCAGGCTCCCCCCATTCACTCCGTAGATTGCTCCTGCCCGTCCCTGAATGCCATAGAAACATGTCATAGGGCCCCGTTGTTCGTTCTGTTCTCTGCCTTACACTTTTGCTCAGCATTGCCCTGAGAGTCATTCACACTGCATGTATTCATTGTTTATTCTTTTTCATTGCTGCGCTGTATTCCGCGGGATGGATATATCCCAATTTATTTTCCTTTTGCCAGTTGATGGCCACTGGGTGGTGACCAACATCTGGCAACGATGAACCCAACCGCTATGAACATAGTGTCTGTGTGTTTTGGTGAATAAACAGGAATGGAATTGCCAGGTCGGAGCAATGGAACATTAGTAGATCAATTTTTGTGCTCAGGGAACTTTGCACAAACATCCTGACTTCCCTTGAAGAACCGTTCTGGCAGCTCCGAGCCTGACTTCCCACGCGGTGGCCCTCAGCTGGAGCTGGGTAGTAGCAAGCGGCTGCCAGCTTAAAAGGAGGCTGTGTCTCCAGCTCCCCACAGCTGCCGCCCTCCCTTCTCACAGCCTCACACCTGCCTCATTTCTGCATTTTGGCCCCCTAGCTGCCATCTGGCTTTGCAGCCCTTGTCCTGGGCCCATGCAAGGTCAGGAATCACTCTCTACCTTCCTGTGGCCATGGCCTTGACCTCCATGGGACTCTCTCCTTCCTTCTCAACAACCTTCCCAATCCCATTCTATTTCAGAGCCTTTAGGCCTGGCAGGCGTCTTCAGGTTGCCGCAGGCCCTGCCACTCCCTACTGCCTTGCTGTCTGGACCCTGCTGTCATTTTTCTTGGCGACAGACATCCTCAGAACTTCCTCTCTGCCCAGACCAAGGCCTTCCATCTTCAGCGGCAGGGTCCCGCTCTCTCTGACAGGTCACTTCCTCAGGGCAGGCTTCTCTGAGCCCCCTGGCCAGGAAGGGCCTCCCAGCTATACTCCCCACAGCCCCACCTGTCGGCCAACCCTCACATTGTGTTGAGGAGTCCTTGTCCACCTCCTTTTGCCCCCACCCAGCTCAATGCACAGCGAATACTGGCCATGGGGCATAGGGCATGAAGGAGAGAGAGGGAGAGACCTCACGTCAGGCTGAATAAACCACTTACCTGGCCATCCCTTCTGCGGAAGCAAGCTGGGCTCCTAGGATGAGCTTGGCCTAACACCACACTCCTCAGCAGCTGGCCAGAGGGGTGGGGCCTGAGAGGTCCGAGTGTGTCCCCCGCACCCCCTGCACCCTTACTGCCAAAGTCTTCACCAGCCAGGCTGGCAAAGTGCAGGGCCCTATCCCTGGGGTCCTTAACTCCCCACAGGCCAGGCCTACCCCCCACATCCCAGCTGTGCCCACGCTCTGTCCAAGTGTCTCCCAGTCAAGGCCCCTTCCCCTCAGGGACTCTCCCAGACGCCTCACCTGCGCACCTGTCTTACCTCCCCCAGCTTTACTGCCAAAGTCCACACCAGCTAGGCTGGCAAAGTGCAGGGCCCTATCCCTGGGGTCCTTAACTCCCCACAGGCCAGGCCTACCCCCCACATCCCAGCTGTGCCCACGCTCTGTCCAAGTGTCTCCCAGTCAAGGCCCCTTCCCCTCAGGGACTCTCCCAGACGCCTCACCTGCGCACCTGTCTTACCTCCCCCAGCTTTGCCCTGGGTGTTTCCCTCTGAATCCCGCTCTCTGCCGACCTCCTCAGGTCCCCCCTCCTCCCCCCTCCTCTCTCCCAATCACTCAGCTGACCTTCTCCTCACCTTCTCCGACCTCTAACGTCTCCAGGGCTTTCTTTCTCCTCCCACTTCAGACGCGCGCAGCTCTCTCCCTGCACCCCCACTTCTCCCCCTCACCCTACAAGGTCCTCTTCATCTCTGCGCTCTTCACCCTGCATCCCTGGTCCCACGCCGGCCGCGCCTCCGCGCACCTGGGGGGAAGGGACCGGGCCTCCTCACCTG
>NW_005353719.1:136745-141541 GCF_000412655.1 Myotis brandtii
CAGAGCAGCGGGGCAGCGGCCCCTAGCGGCCCGGGAGAGCAGCGCAGCCTGAATGCGCTCCCCTCTCGGCGCCTAACTGGGAACAGACTGCCAGGCCTGCCTGCGGCTCAGGCTGGACCAGGACTGCTTTCAGGATTCTCGCTTTCTTCCGCTCGCCTACCTTGTCCTGAGCACCTACGAGGTGCCAGGAGCAGTTCTAGGTGTGAGAATACAGCAGTGAACAAGAAACAAAAAATCCGCCCTAGCCGGTTTGGCTCAGCGGATAGAGCGTCAGCCTGGGGGGCGTCCCGGGTTCGATTCTGGTCCAGGGCACATGCCTGGGTTGCGGGCTCGATCCCCAGTAGGGGGCGTTCAGGAGATAGCTGATCAATGATTCTCATCATTGATGTTTCTATCTCTCCCTTCCTCTCTGAAATCAATAAAAATGTATTTAAAGCCGAAACCGGTTTGGCTCACCTGGGGGAGTTGATATTCCAGTGAGAGAGACAAACAAATGAAACAAAAATAGGTAAGGTGGAAAAATGCTACAGGAGGGACAAAGGGGAGAGGGAGCCAAGGAGTGAGCCGGTGGTGTGTTTGCAGTTTTTCCCCCAGGTTTTTAAATTTTTATTTATTTACTTTTTTTGTAATGTATTTTTATTGATTTCAGTGAGGGAGAGGGAGAGATAGAAACATCAATGATGAGAGAGAATCATTGATCGGCTGCCTCCTTCACATCCCAGACGGGATTGAGCCCACAACCTGGGCATGTGCCCTTGACTGGAATTGACCCCGGGCCCCTTCAGTGATGCTCTATCCATTGAGCCATACCAGCTAGGGCTATTTGCAGTTTTTAATAGAGAGGTGAGGTTTGAGCAGTCCTGGTGAGGGGTGGTGGGATGCAAAGCTTAAGGGGTCCTGTTGTATGTGCTTTAAATCTGAACACTTCTCCCCAGCATCCTGCTCCAGACCTCCATTACCTCTCACCTGGATTGGCCATGGCGGCCACCTCCCCAGTCTCCTGTATCCCTCTCAAATTCCTTATAATTTGGATTCAGTTGAGGTAAAATTCCCATAACGTAAAATTAACCACTCACCGTTTTAAAGTGAACAATTCAGTGGCATGTAATACATTTACAGTGCTGTGCAACCACCACCTCTATCCAGTCCGCAGGCAGTTTCAGCATCTCAAAAGGAAACTCCATACCCAGTGCGGTCACTCCCCATCCTTCCCCTGGCAGCCACCAATCTGCTTCCCTTCTCTGCGGATTCCAGGCATTTCATAGAAATGGAATCATACAACATCTAGCCTTTTATGTCTGACTTTTTCCACTCAGCTTCATGTTTTCAAGGTTCATCATGTTTTGTGTGTCAGAACTTCCTTCCCTTTTATGGCCGAATAATATTCCCTTGCTTTTCGTTTATCTGTTCATCCACTGATGGACAATGGGCTGTTCCCATCTCCTAGCTTTTGTAAATAACGTTGCTGTGAACATTAGTGGGCAAGTATCTATTTGAGTATCTGTTTTCAAACCTTTTGGGCATATAACTAAGAGTGGAATTGCTAGGTCCTATGGTAATTTTGTGTTGTACTTATTGAGGAGCCTCTCCTATAATCTTTTAAACATGTAAATAAGATCATGTCACCACCCTCCCACCCTCTCAACCCCCCCCCCTGCTTGGATCTCCCATCACTGAAAATCTAGTCCAGACCCTCTTATGACATCTGAGGCTGTGCTTGGTGGTCCCACCTCGCTGGCCCTTTGGCCCTTCAAATAGGTCTGCCTGTTCTGACCTCAGGGACTTTGCACTTACTCTTCCCTCTTCTTGTATCACACATGATGGTCGCTTCTGCCCAAATGCCTCCTCCTCAGGGAGGTGCCCCCCCACTCCTACTGCCCGCCTTCCCGTCACTTTAGCCTAAATCATACTCATCCACATCCCGCCTCATGACTCTTCATGGTCTTTTCCTTCATAACATCGATCACATTCTGAGATGTTCTTCTTGTTACTAATAAATCATATGTTTCCCAAATAAAGTGTGAGCTGCAGGAGGACAGTGACTTTGTGTCTCTTATTCACTGTCACACCCATGGCCTGGAACCAGGGTCAGAGTGAGGCCCAAAACTCAACCATTAAGATAAATCATGCTTTAATGCAATCTTTTTAAAAATAAAAATCCATGCAAAAAAAATCCACAATGAACAAAATGTTGAAATCTTCAATAAAAAAGACAGCATCAGTATTCCTGGCTTTTCCTTCCCAGCATGGTTGCGCACGGCACTCTTACTGATCCTGTGTTTATTTTAAAAGTTGGTTATTTTGGTCACCATGGATTTTTTGGCACGATTTTGGATTTTTTAAATATTGCATGGCAATACTATTTCTCTTAATTACTGAAATTTTTTGGCATCCTCTTAAGTTTGTAGCCCAGAAAGTGCCTCACTCCCCTCACTCTAACGCCAGCCCTGGCTAGAGCCTGGCATCCATAGGTGTTTGAGGATGAATCGATGAGGAGGAGGGAAGCTGGGAGCCAGACGACCGCCAATCCCATGGCCCCGCTTCTTGCTCCCTGCACAGCCGGCAGTGGCTCCAACTGACCAAGTCTCTGGGTCACACAGGCTTGGCTCAGAACCTGACTGTATTTTCACGACTTGGGAGAGTTATGAAGCCTCAGTTTCTTCTCCTGGAACCTGGGGAGAAAGTACCCACCTCATAGGGTCATCATAAAGAGTAAATGTGACTGTCAGTGTTAACTCGAGCCATTTCTCAGCTACCTGGGCCTCTCCCAGTCACCACAGGCACCTCCACTTGAACATCTACCAAACCAATGGAACTCCTGGATCTAATTAACCTCCAACCCCTTCCGTCCCCCATCCCCACCCCCCACACACACACTCCGTGGTCTCCATCCTTCCGGGTGCTCAGGGCTCAGCTTTGACTTGCCTCTTTCCCTTATATCCAACTTCCGATCTATCTGCTCCACCTTCAGAATCCACCCAGAACCCACCCACTGCTCGCCTGCGTTGCCACTACTCCCAGCTCTACCACCTGGGTCAGTGCAGTCACCCCTGCCCTGGTCTCCCAGCTCCTGCGCTTGACCTCCACACTCTGTTCCCACACAGTGGCCAGAGGGTGCTGTGAACACCTGAGCTGGGACATAATACTCCTCTGCTCGAGAACCCTCCATGGCCGCCACCTCACTCAGAGCAAAAGCCCAAGTCCTCCCTGTGGCACACCAGGCCCCACAGTCTGCCCCATCGCCTCCCTCCGCTCACCTTCTCCAGCTGCACAGGCCCTCAGGGCACCTTTGAAAACCCAGTGCGTCTCTGCCTCAGGACCTTTGCATGGGATGTTCCCTCTGCCTGGAACCCCCGTCCTCCAGGCCCCTCCCCTCCCCCCCACAGACACACACACTCCTTTCTCATCACCTCAGGCCTTTATTCAAGTACTACCTTCTCAGAGAGGCCTTCCCTGACCTCCCCTATCTAAAGTGCAGCCATCACCACGCCCTCCTGTCTTCCTTCTTTCATGTTCTCCCGTGGTACTCATCATCTGACATTCTGTATCTTTCACTTGTCTGATTTCTTACCTGCCTTCCTGATTAGAATGTCAGTCCCATGAACAGAGAATCTTTGTCTGCTGTATTCACCACTGTGTTCCTACACCGGGAACAGTGCTTGGCGCACAGTAGGTGCTCAATAAATATTTGTTGCCTGACTGGTCTCCCCCCTTCCCAAAGACAGCAGTTGGAATGAATCCTTTCCCCCTATCCTCCCAGCCCAATGCTGAGACCTCTTTATTTTGCTTTTCATTCGGATGAGGGTGTAGAACAGGATGGGGCCCAGGCATTGCCTAAGGTGGGGGTACAGGGAGCCTCCAAGAGAGCCAGTGACACACAGAACCACACTGGCCTACCCTGCAAGATTCAGACAGGTCCGCCACCCATTCCCTAGCACCCTACTCACTTTCCAGAGCGAATTCCATCCATGCCTCTGTGTGTACCTCACCCACTAGAACGAGAGTCCCTTGATAGGGCTCCCGGTCTTGTTTGTGGGGCCCTAGGTCATCAACACCCAGCACTGCACCATGTAAGGTGCACTCTGTGAGGAAGAAATGTAAGGAGTGAAATGAACACTTGAACTGGATGCTGAAATGACTGGGTGGTACATCGTGTGTGTGTGTGTGTGTGTGTGTGTGTGTGTGTGTGTGTGTGTGTTCTGAGGGGGAAAAACAACACACACACAACAGGCTGGGATGGTGGAGGCCTGGGCGTCGTACTGGTTCTCCTGAGTCCGAAACGTGTTTCTCCTACTTCCTCCCCCCAGCCCCCAGGGCACCCTCACCCCCCACCCCCTGCAGAACATTAAGAGCTTGAGGTAGGACCGTGGGAACCAGGGAGTCCCGCCTGAGGCAAAGGATTCGGAGCAATGGGGAGGGGAGGGTGGAGCCCAGCACCCGGGATGGTCCGTGTAGAGGATGGGATGGTCAGTGCAGGGGACGAGGCAGTGGGCGAACACAGCGACAGCCAGAAGGCACAGGTGAGCGGAGTGGTGTCTGAGGTCGGGGTGTCAGAGGTGCTAGGTGCACAGCATATAGGGGCCCCAAGACATGGGGGATCAGAACGCGGGGTGTCCTAGGCGCGGAACATCCTGGCTGTGAGGACACCGGGTGCACAGAAGGTGGACGGGACACGGGTATCCAAAGGCTCGAGGCGCTCTGGGCGGGAGAGTCCGGAGACACAAGGTAGGGTGCGCCCTGGAGTAGGGAACAGGGCGTCCGGGGCACGGTACCAACCCGCGCGGTGAGGGGCACGG
>NW_005353719.1:141780-144731 GCF_000412655.1 Myotis brandtii
CCAGCTGCTGGCGAGGCTTCCACTGCGGCTGCGCAGCCAAGGGTCTGGGCGCAGGGGTGCCGGCTCTTCCTCACCCCAGCTTCTCCCCATCCTTCGCCTCCTGAGCCCCTGGCCCATGAGGTCAGAGACCATGATGGAATGGAGGCTGGCGAACCGATCCCAGTCGCGACCAGGGGCGCTAGGAGAAAGAGGCGGGGCGGGGAGGGGATTTTTCCAAATTGAGCCAGGGGGTCCTTAAAGCATGCCACCTCTTTCCCTCATATAAATAACAGCCTCTGGAGAATGCAAGTTAGAACCACCTCCTAGGCAAGCTCATGGGTTCCTGGGGTCCGCAGGGGGAGGTGGACGGGCTGAGTAGGGACGGAGGGTGGGATGGTGGGGGGAGGCTTGGAGCCAGAGGATGCTGGAGGCGCCCAGTCTCCCACCCCGCCCCCTTTCGGTCCTGCTGGGTTTATAGGAAGCTGGCTGTCTGGATGTGGGTGGGTGTCCTGGTTGCCCCTGAAGCACCGTACTCACTCCCCAGCATCCATGAGGCCTTTCATGGATCCTACCAGGTGCTGTTGATATATCTCCAAGTGCGGAATCGAGGCGCCCCAACCTACCCCATAATCGATAGATTTGCTGCCAAACATAGACGGATGGGATCATTTCCGCACGCATCAACCTCTGCTTCATTCCCACCTGGTCCCTCAGATTCAGCTGTCTGGCCTGGCCACCCAGAATCCAGGCCGGAGCTTTGGAGCCATGGAGGGGGGCATGAAGGTGGCCCATCTACACCCTCCACCTCGAAGTTTGGGGCACAATTGTGACCCAGGTTCCAGGCTATGAGAATCCCTACCCAGTCCTGAAGTTGAAGGCTGTTCATAAAAGTGGGTGGAGGGTGGGAGTTTGCCAAAGGGGTTACCCCTGGTCACCCAGCCAGCTTGCAAGTCTAGTGGCTCTGCCTTTCCCTAAGTTCAGCTACCAGGGCATGTTTCTCCAGGCTATGAGAATCCCTACCCAGTCCTGAAGTTGAAGGCTGTTCATAAAAGAGGGTGGAGGGTGGGAGTTTGCCACGGGTTACCCCTGGTCACCCAGCCAGCTTGCAAGTCTAATGGCTTTGCCTTTCCCTAAGTTCAGCTACCAGGGCATGTTTCTCGGAAGGGATTCTTAGAGGCCATGTTAATACATTTAGGCTTTCTTAGATACTCATAGTTCCCAAGCAATTCTGCCCCTAATTGTATTTGCTACCCAACCCCTCCCACTGCCTTTCCCACACTCTCCCTATTCCTCCCCTATTATGCAGAACCAAGCTTGGTTGACAATGCATTCTCTTCTCTGGAGACAGACTGGGTTTGTCCCCCTCCCCATCCTTAGCTCACCCCCTTCCTCTGTCATTCAAATCTGGATTTGTCTGCCGGACTCCTCACCCCCATTAATGGCCACCCTGGGTCCGCCAGGATTCAGCCCTTACTTTGGACTTGGCTTTACTGTTTAGGCTTCACTTGGATGGATTCCTTTCCCCAAGGATCAAAGCCAGGTGTTTGCTCCTCCCCATCCATCAGTCTTGAGTTGCACCCATCTTTCATAAAATGGAGCCAGCAGCCAGACTTCCAGGTCTGTCTCCCCAGATCCTCACCGGATCTTATTGCTCGGGACTTTTGGCTACTCCCCTCTCCAGGACTCTTCTCCCTTCTAATTTCCTCCCAGCCCCCACCGTGCACTGAGTTGTCTATTCTGCTGAAGTGTCTATTTTTGGCCTGGGTCCCGGTTTTATAGCCCCCACTCTGAGTCTTGGCAGTCACTGCTATGGCTCCAGGGATCCAAGCCAGATCGGACTGGAAAGGGGGTGCGGGGCTCCCTCTGCAGCCTCAGCCCCAAACCTGCCCGTCGCCTCACTCAGCCAGATGCCTAGGACCTCGCCGGTTCCTCGTCTTACTTCTTCAAGTCCAGTAGCTGAAGTGTAGCTGTTAGGCTGTGTAAATCCGTGCCGGGTTTTTGCTCTTGCCAAGAACCTAAAATTCCCTTTTTTTCCTCTCATCATTCGGCCCCCCCCACCCCCAAAGTGAGACGTTTGAGGCGTTTCTAGATACTAACCTCCCCCTAACACTTCCCTCTGCTCCAGGTGCTCGGTCAGCTCCAAGCCCTTGTCCCGTTGCCTGGGGTCTTCTGCTGGGGTCTTGTCCCGTCCCGGTGACTCCAGTCCTGGCTTTGCGGTCTTTCCTCGCCTTTCACTGTAGGTCTGTAGTCCCAGAGTGGCAGCCTCCTCAATGCAAGCCGGCGCATTGCCCCTGGATCCTGAAACCGCTTTTACCTTCCCGCTCCGGTGCAGCCAGCGCTCCAGGTCCCTTCTTGCCGGGGTCCAGACTTCCTTTTGCCCCTCCCGCTTGCACGTCGCAGGCGAAAAGCTGGGGGTAGCTTACGCCTCCTCAGCAACTGAACGGCCCCCTCCTGGAGCCCCCTGCAAGCACAGGTCCGGGAACACAACACCAGGTCTTACTCGTTTCCACTGCATTAGGCATGACGCATTACTCCGTCTCCCGAGGAAGGATCCGGACCAAAATTTGCGTGCCCCGCGAGCATTTGGCCGTGTCGCAGCTCCCCATCTCCCCGTTCCTCCCGTCTCTGCCTAATCCGACCCGGGTTTTGCATACCCATTCCTGATCCCTCATCTTTCCCCGAGCTGGGCTCTTCGCCTCTCCTTTACTTCCCTGCCTGCATAATCCGCTCCGGGTCGTACTTGCGCCTTTCTCTCCCGCCACCCTCCCCACACACTCCCCGTTCCAACGCTGGGATCCAGCACCTCGCCTTTCCTCTCACCGCTTTCCCAGGGGGGCCGGGAAAGGCGAAGGGGAGAAAACTCCAGCCCGGGTTTTCCGGCCGGCCCTCGGTGCGCCCGGGGAGGTTGCAGAGGCTGGTCCCGGGCTGTGGCTCCGGGCCGGGTTTTGCTTGCTCCCGCCGTCCCCCTCCCC
>NW_005353719.1:146087-146339 GCF_000412655.1 Myotis brandtii
CGCGGGGCGTAGGGAGGGGTCTGTCTGGGCGCCGCTGTCGGGAGGAGCGGGACAGCCGGCAGCGTCGTCTCTCCGTGCTGCTCCGTTGAGCGTGGGAAGCTGTCAGGATGGACCCACTGGGATTCGGGCTTCGAGGACGAGCCCGCTCCCGACACCAGGTGTTGGGGTTTCCATCGCCATCCTCCCACCTGAGATCCTGGGACTGGAGTCTGGGCCGGAAGGGGGTGGGGAGCGCTGTGTGCCCCCCCCGGG